>NC_042618.1:276057233-276384531 GCF_901001135.1 Rhinatrema bivittatum | reverse complement strand
GCAAATTCTGGCCACTGCATTAATTCAGCCCAGTCGTTCTGTCTAGAGTTGACATAGGATCGCAGAAATTGCTTCAGCGTCCTATTCAACCTCTCAGCCTGACCGTTAGACTGAGGATGGTAGGCAGAGGTTAGATCTAAAGCGATGTTAAACTTCTGACATAATGCTCTCCAAAGTTTTGCAGTAAATTGCACTCCTTTGTCGGATAGGATATGTTTGGGCATCCCATGAAGATGGAAGATGTTTTTAATGAAGAGTTTAGCTACTTCAGTAGAAGAGGGTAATCCTGGTAATGCTACAAAGTGTGCCATTTTAGAGAAACGGTCAACTGTAACCCATATGGTATTGTTGCCGCTGGATGATGGCAGGTCCACTACGAAATCAGTAGCAATATGGGTCCAAGGTTCGTCCGGAGATGGTAGAGGTTATAATAGACCCCAAGGTCATCCGGGTGGTGGTTTTTGCTTGGCACAGACAGTGCAGGAACCCATGTATGCTTTCATGTCCTTCTTCACGGTTGGCCACCAATAGTACCTTTGCAACATTGCTAAGGTGCAACTCTGTCCAGGATGGCCTGCCAGATGAGAATCGTGTACCCACTTCTTTTTCTTAAACTTCTTGCCACCACCGTCTTCCCAGCAGGTACCGTGTGGATGGCTGCGAGAACCACTCTTGCAGGATCGATAATATGATGGGGTTCATCTGGTACGTCCTGAGGTGAGAAGGAGCGCGATAAGGATTCAGCCCGAGTGTTCTTTTCTCCTGGATGGTATTTCAGAGGAAATCGTAACTGTTGAAAAACAGGGACCATCTTGCCTGACGGTGGTTGAGTCGTTGAGCATGTGGAAGGTACTCTAGATTCTTGTGATTGGTGTAGACTACTTTTTGGTGTTGTGCGCCTTCTAGCTAGGAATGCCACTCCTCAAAAGCCAGTTTGATCGCGAGGAGCTCCTTGTCTCCTATTCCAAAGTTTCATTAGGCGAGAATCGCCTAGAAAAGAAGGAGCAAGGATGGAGCAGATTGGATTCGCTGTATTGACTTAGAACTGCCTCACACCAACATCGGATGCGATGAAAGGACGGTGTGGGTCAGGGTGGCGGGGACACGGCTTCTTTTGAAAAGCCTCTTTAAGCATCATGAAGGCTGAGATGGCTTCAGGAGACCAATTGGCAGGATTGGCTCCTTTCTTGGTCATAGAGGTTAGAAGGACTGTCAATGATGAGTAGTTTTTAATGAAGCAGAATGGCTCAACACAGCGCTATGGGTACATGTACCACATAGAAATCTCAGATCAGCAAACAAAGCCCTCCTAACCATCCTGTCGGTTAAAACAGCACGGCTAACCCAGGTCAGAGAACGAGCACTGTCACTGGCTGGACCCATCTTTTGGAATACTATCCCACTGGAAGTAAGATTACAGGGAAAGATTACAGGGAAATATTGGTAAATCATTTGAAATTTCCCTGTAATCTTACTGTAATCTTACTTCCAGTGGGATAGTATTCCAAAAGATGGGTCCAGCCAGTGACAGTGCTCGTTCTCTGACCTGGGTTAGCCGTGCTGTTTTAACCGACAGGATGGTTAGGAGGGCTTTGTTTGCTGATCTGAGATTTCTATGTGGTACATGTACCCATAGCGCTGTGTTGAGCCATTCTGCTTCATTAAAAACTACTCATCATTGACAGTCCTTCTAACCTCTATGACCAAGAAAGGAGCCAATCCTGCCAATTGGTCTCCTGAAGCCATCTCAGCCATCTCAGCCATCTCAGCCTTCAGTACAATAAGTCTGAAAACATGGCTTTTCAAACAGGCCTTTTACAAAGAGAACAGAGAAAATAAGTAAGGAAAAGCTGGCATTACAAATCAGCACCAAACAACTAGTTACCCTTGCCACTGGCAACTATTTTTAAACTCTCACTGATAAAAGTAGATTTAACCTGAAAGCTGTATTTAAAAAAGGATTGGATAAGTTCTTGGAGGAGAAGTCCATTACCTGCTATTAAGTTCACTTAGAGAATAGCCACTGCCATTAGCAATGGTAACATGGAATAGACTTAGTTTTTGGGTACTTGCCAGGTTCTTATGGCCTGGATTGGCCACTGTTGGAAACAGGATGCTGGGCTTGATGTTGCTTGGTCTGACCCAGTATGGCATTTTCTTATGTTCTTATGTTCTTAAGCTAACTACGAGATATGTATTCAATGGACATTATATGACATGATTCAAATAGATATTGTATGAAATTATATGTTACCGGTTATCTATTGGCACCTCTGTTAAAATACTAACATTTGTTTTGCCTATTTGTGCCAGCCTGTAAACCGGTATGATGGTAAATAACAATGATGGTATAGAAAAGATTTTAAATAAATAAATAAAAATAAATAATTGGTAAATCCTAAGAAGCGACATAATGCCTTCAGGCCTGTGGGTTGAGGCCAGTCTCGGATACTCTCAAGTTTCTTGGGGTCTATTTGAAAACTGTTCTTCGAAACGATATATCCCAGGAAAGGTACAGCTTCTTTGTGAAATTTGCACTTCTCAAGCTTCGCGTAGAGGTGGTACTCACGCAGACGTCTTAGGACTTTAACATCCTCCTGATGACTTTGCAGATCCTGAGAAAAGATCAGTATATCATCGAGATATACTACTACGCATTGATAAAGTAAGTCCCGTAAGATGTCGTTCATCATATTTTGAAAGACTGCAGGTGCGTTACTTAAACCGAAGGGCATGACGAGGTATTCAAAGTGTCCATCAAGGGTGTTAAAAGCAGTCTTCCACTCATCTCCTTCTCGAATACGCACCAATTTGTAAGCTCCTTTTAGGTCCAATTTGGAGAATATTTTGGCCCCTTGGAGTCTATCGAACAGTTCAGATATTAAGGGCAGGGGGTACCTGTCCTTGATGGTAATCTTGTTCAGACCCCTGTAGTCGATGCAGGGGCGTAAGGTGACATCTTTTTTCCCTACAAAAAAGAAGCCTGCACCAGTAGGGCATTTGGAAGGTCTGATAAATCCCTTTTGTAGATTTTCCTGTATGTAGGTAGACATAGCTTTGGTCTCAGCTATAAAAAGAAGGTAACCTCTTCCTTTGGGAGGTTCAGAGTTTGGCTTCAGATTTATGGCACAATCGAACTCTCTGTGTGGAGGAAGCACTTCAGCTGCTTGCTTAGAGAAAACATCCTGAAAGGAGGTGGATTGTGGAGGTAAGCCAGGTAATGATGGAGTGGTAGGCATGCAGATGAGTGGTGAAACTTCAGCAAGACAATGACAATGACCATGACCAGGACAGTTCCAAGGTAGCCCAATTAAATTGTGGCATATGGTCTTGAAGCCACGGCAGACCCAACTCCACCGGATGCATGGCTTTTTCCAACACTAGAAAGGAAATTGATTCTGAGTGTAGGGCTCCAGTGCGCAGGCCAATGGCCTGGGTGATCAATGAAACTTCTCCAGGAACTGGTTCTCCATGGATGGACGATAATAGCAGAGGCTTCTCTATTGGTGTGGTAGGAATCCTCAGATGTTCGACCAAGCACTTCAGAATAAAATTACCTCCGGCACCAGAGTCAATGAGAGCGAGAGTCTGAAACTCGAGTCCTCCGCAAAGCAGGGATACAGGTAAAGATAATGGAGGAGTAGGAGAGGTGAGGCCCAGGAGAAGTCCTCCTGCAGATCCCAAGCCCGTCAGTTTCCTGGACAAATGGGACAGATTTGGACTGCTTGACTCGATTGGCCACAGTCCATGCACAGGCCCATGCGCTTGCGGTAACGTCTCTCCTTAGAGGTCAAGTGGCTTCGGCCTAGTTGCATAGGCTCTTTCTCCTCTAGGGGTGCAGACGGTAAGCTGGAAGCAATAGGCACAGGTTTTGGATGGTTAGACTTTCGTGGACTCCTAGCCTCTTGAGTACGATCACGGATACGGCGGTCAATTCTCCCTGCTAGTTCCATCAGGGGACTCAAGGGATTCAGGCAAGTCGCGAGCCACTAGTTCGTCCTTTATGAAGGAATTGAGACCCTCCATGAATATGGCACATAAGCATCCAGTGTCCCAATGCAGTTAGGATGCTAGTGTCTTAAATTCAATAGCAAAGTCTGTAAGTGGCTTGTTACCTTGCTGAAGGTTGAGCAAGGCGGATCCCGCGATGGTCTGGTGAGCCGGGTCATCAAACACAGACTTAAAAAGTTGTAGAAATTCTGATAGGTCATTCAGGATAGGATCTTCACGTTCCCATAGTGGTGAAGCCCAGGCCAGGCCAGGGCTCGTCCTTCAAGGAATGACAGGATATAGGTGGTCTTTGAAGCCACAGTGGGAAAGAGGGTAGGTTGTAAAGCAAAATGCATGCTGCGTTGATGAACCCTCTGCACATCTTGGCTTCACCTGTGAAGCGGGTAGGTGTAGATAAGGGCACAGTGGTCTTAAGGGTTACCAGTGGTGTAAGAAAATCCTTCACAGGAGGAGCTGAGGAGTTCAGTTGAGCGTGTAACTGATTGAAGGCAGTAGCAAGGTTCTCCAAAGACTTTTGTTGTTCTGTAATCTGCTGGGCTAAGCCAGGAATGGCCTGCAGGGCTGCGAGTTGAGCAGAGTCCATGGAGTTAGCAATCTGTTGTGTTTGAGGCATTGTGGACTCTTGGTCGCAGTGGAGATGACTCCACCCACAGGGAGGAGCCCCATGGGGAACCTACTGCGATAGGCTGACACAGTCACAGAATGGATAGCGTCTTTATTGTACTGCAGTAATAGATGGTAATGCAGGAAGGTAAGGCACTGATCCATGAGGTACCAAAACACTCAACAGGCTCAGAAGTATAGTCTCACCCAGATGTTCACGATAGGCAGGAGCCCACAATGCGGGTAACGCCGTGGCTGGTGGGTGGAGTTGGAGTGCCAGTTCGTAGAGGTACTCATAGAGTGAAGGCGTCTTCCTGATGGTAGAATGATAGGACCGAAGGTCCGTGGTGCAGGATATGAAGTAGATAGGCCCTCGAGGAGAGAGTACCCAGTGGTCCAATATCCTGGAAAGAATAAGAGAAAAGACCCCCAAGGAGCAGTTGTCTAAGTTAGTGAGGACCCCGAAGGGAAGTTGGAAGTGAGAGACCCCCGAGGAGTGGGTGTCTAGAGCTTCTACTGGAGCGAGGCCCTTAGCGAAGAAGGCGTCTAAGCTAGCAGCTTAGAGCAGGCAGAGTAGCGAAGCGAAGTCTTTGCTAACTCAGTTTGGTAGTGTAAGTGGAGGCTAGTTATACCCGGAGGTACTGACGTCATGCGGTAGGGCCGCCCCCGAGGTTCCCGCCATGACGTGTACTTGAGCGTCAGAGCTGTGCGAGCTCGCACCCTAGGAGTGAGCATGGCGGATGGGAACGCCTATGCTGGTCTGAGAATGCCAAGGCCCGCGGCACTCGGCACTGGAGACAGCCATCTTGCCCAGAGAGAGGGAAAGGGGAGAAAAAGAGGTAAGGCAGAGCAGTCACAGCTATCTGCAACCGATGGATGCAACAAAAGCCCTGGAAACACCTATTAGTACCTGCATGCTAAGCCATAGAGAGGACAGAATTAACGGGGTGGCTCTGGAATCGGGCTCCCTAGTGCCTGTAGTTTTGCTGATTGTTGGTACTGAGGCTGCAGCATTGATTTATACTGGGCATGGGAGAACAGTGGATATGCGCTGCCAGTAGAAACGACTTGTCCAGTGTGGTGGTTCTGGAGGTGCTGTGTGTATATCAAGACAGAGGCTACATGAACACAGAAAAGCTGGCTGTTAACACATATAATTCTAACACATCTACCTTCTGCCATAACATTGCTATCCTTTGGGTTTAGAGGAAGACTATAACTAAGCAGCAGTAGAGGTATCATGGCCTACTAGGGCCTGATGGTTAGTATGGCACACATATGATAATGACCTTTTAATTATGGTGACATACACAAACTACAGCTTCTGGCCCTATATGCAATAGCTCACCTTGCTCCTGTGTACATTGGATGGTGTCCAAGTGGTGCACACCACCCACAGCTGATTCAGATATGGTGCTCAGCTCCAACCTTTCAGCAGCAGTGAAGGTGACGTGGCTGTCATGACCCTCTGCATTCAATCTGGCCTTCTTTTTCTTGACCATCCATATGTGGTCTCTTTACTTGTGGCTCAGCTCATTGCTGCTGCGATGGTTGTGGAACACTCCATTCACTCTGCTCTGGATCTGTGTCCATACCTGCTCTAGGACCCCACTTTCCTGGACTGGGGACCATACAGGATATTCTTGACCTTCATCATCTCACTTACTAGAAGGTCACCTCCCCAGGGAGGAAGTTGGGCTTATGCAGCAGAGCACCCTTCCTCTCAGTAATCCTGATAGTGGAGAATGTTGTGGGCAGATAGCTGCACCATAAATAGTAATGCACAAATTAGCCCAATATACACTCGTATATTTACGCTAACTACGCAAAGAGATTACATATGTATATATTGTTAAAATTAATTGCATTATTACACACATGATTTAGTGCATGTGTAAATAAGTTGGATTTACATGTGTAACTCAATCTTTTGACAATATTGGTGAGCTACCTATTAATCTGCATGATTGTGAAACAGCTGCTGACAATTACACTTCACCTCAACCTCCAGGTGTGAGCCCAGCTCTCAGGATTACCTTCAATCAGTTCACTTTGCTAGTCCTTAGTATTTACCATAAAAGGAAAAGCTAGTGGTGGAGTGAGTGATTGCTTTCAGCTGGGAGTTTGGGTATTTGAGTCAGACAAAAACACATGAGCCTGCATGTCTTATTTTTCAAATATGCTATGAGATAGACATAGGTAGGTGTTACAGAAGTTCTTGTTTTGGTGGTCTTTGAAGAGATGGCCTTATGTCACACTTAGCAGTGGATTTCCAGCTAACTTTTGTGAGCATGGTGAGGACTAGGTAAGGTACAGCTCATAATGAAGACAGCTTTTAAAAAGCAGGTAGGCACAGCATAGCATGTGCCCATTGCCTGTCCCACTGTACATCTTCACTCATCTGTTTTCTATACATGAGTAGCTGTTTTCCAAATTTTAATTGGTGGAATACCAGGAGTATGCAAAAACAAGTGAAGGTTGCAATGCTAATGTATTTAATGTTTTATTTTTTCTGGTCAATGTCAATATTGTTGCTCATCGGTGCAGTATGTGGAGATGGTGATTGTACTCCAGAATTTCCTTCCTGCGCAGATTCAGCTAATGCTGCACGCCTCTCCTCTTTGCAGATGACTCTTCCTCCTTGACCATTGGGTGCATTTCTTTAAGGTGAAGTAAACTACTTAAACTGATAATATATGTCTGGAATTTATTTATTTATTTTTTTAACGGTCTGTTCTGAAGTTATTTCATTCTCATTATGTAAGCCCTCTCACAATTCCCCTCTTCCCCCCCCACTCCCCCTTCCTCCTCTCACTAGGTACTCCCTTTCCCAAACCACCTTCCCCCCACTCCCCCCTTCCTTCTCTCAGTAGGTACTCAATAAACACAGACAAGTGAATTTTGTCTAAATAATTATATTAGAAATGTCTGGCAAACCATTAACAAAGAAAAAAAATACATAATAAAGGAACAGTGAGGGGACATCTAGGGAATAAAGATTGTACAAAAAAGTGTAAAAAATAAAAATCTCAGGGAGTTAGAGAGGGAGGTAGAAGGGTGCTCAGGATGGCGGCATCCTGCTACCCAGGACCCTTACAGTTGCCCCCAGGAGTTGTAAGGCCTGTAGGTGTGCATCCAGCATCCCGAGCACCCTTGTTTGGTAGACATGCAAAGTTCTCTGCTCCACTACCATCCCCCTCAGGAAAGCATGGAACTCATGCCTTGTGAGAGGGTCATCATCTGAAGTATTTGCTCCCAATGATGAGCCTCTTGGCTGCTGAGCTTGGGTGGATAGCAGTTGAAGAAGAGGGCAATGAATGCCTACTTGGCCAGTCTGGGTCTCAGCATCCCTAACTCCCTGGGCAAAACATGGAGACCCTACAGGAAGGGGAACGGGTTCAGGGTCCGCTATAGGTCCAGGGTATGCCTCTTCTGCAAGGGGTGGCTCCATCTCCGCCACTTCCTCCCTTGGTGGTGATGGGGGTGGGGGAGGAGCATCCTCCTCCCGCCCCCCCCCCCCCCCCCAAGCAGTGGCTGCTGCTTGTGCAGAGGTCAGGGCTAGTGCTTCATCCTCCATTTCAACTTCTTCATTAGTACCTTAAAACAAAAGCATGTGTGAGAATGATGTCCAGTTATAGGTACAGATATATTTTCTTATTATGGGGATAGTGCCCAGTAGGCTTGAATATTTACTTACCACCAGCCCCATCCCACTAAGCATGCAGCCGATCGAGCTACCTCCTCTTCTGGAGGCTCAGCCAACAGGCCTTCTTCTTGAGGTCCTCAGTCTATAGGCAAGATACAGGATGAGAACATTGGGTGTGTTCTATAGCTGGTAATGTGACCTCCATACTACTACTATGTGATTTGAGTAGCAGTTCTTATCAATCCATTATTGCACATTGAAGTGGTGTGCTGGCACCTGCATCTAAAGTATACCTGTTCATGTAGCCTCTATGAAGGACCATGATACCCCAGGTCACTAGTCACGTAGCTGTACAGTACAATTAGTGGGAATATCCTTGTGGAGGACCAAGAACCCTGCAACTGGTCCTAATCTATGCTTTCTAAATGGTTTGTTATCCTATAAGTCAGTACTACTTAAGCCAGTGCTACTCAACCAACGTAGGCAGGTCAGTTTTCAGGATATCCTCCAGGAGCATGCATGATATATATTTGAAGAGAATGGCAACAGTGGATATCAGATTGTCTCATGAATATTCATTGTAGGTATCCTGAAAACCTGATTACCTAGGTGTCCCCTGAGGACTGGCTTGAAAGGTATTGCTTGAGATATCAGCATCAAACAATTTTCTAATCCCTGAGAAAACCTTATACTTGTGCCTATAAGGCTTCAATCTTTCCATGTAAATCTGGCCTAGTATATGCCTGTTGCTTAGTATGACATAGTAAATCAATGAACATCCATGCTAATTATGTCAGGTTACAACATTATTGTTTCAATACATACCTATTTAATATCACAATTTATAATGACCACGTGTGACCACCCCAAGCATAACCATACCTTAACACCCACCAGTGCCCGCCTTATGCACTAGCTTAAATAATCCCAGTAACCACATTTACTTACACCACTTTGGTAAGAAGCTCGTTGGTTAAAAGAATGATGCAGCTCCCTCCAGGCCCTTCTCAGCTGGTGCAGGTTCCTCCTTGCCCAGGCACTGGGAACAGATGTCCCTCGTTAGCCATTACCAGGGACGCCATATAGGTGACATCCCTGGTGGTGAAATTTGGTTGCCTTGTTCGTGCTGGCATTTTTACAGGACACACCCATGACCAGGAAGTCCCACCCTCATGTTTGTGTACGTGTGCGCACAGATAAACGTGCATACTTTTTGGTGCAAATTTATGCATATTTTACATCATGCGTGCATAAATACTTTGGCATTGGTACACACGCTCACAAACACATTTATTGGTGCATGTACAATCCTCTTAAAATATACTCAAATGATATTACATAGATTTCCTTCAGATTATTTTCCTACCAATTTCCAGTTTGAAGAGAGGACAATAAAAATGTCATTAGTAATTAGGAATTTGGGGGTATAATTTGAATCTGACTGTTCTTTAAAAGAATAGATAAAAACCATAGCAACACAAGCATTTACTAAATTAAAAACACTGCAAGGTGAAATGATTTTCACACATAAGAACATAAGAAATTGCCATGCTGGGTCAGACCAAGGGTCCATCAAGCCCAGCATCCTGTTTCCAACAGAGGCCAAACCAGGCCACAAGAACCTGGCAATTACCCAAACACTAAGAAGATCCCATGCTACTGATGCAATTAATAGCAGTGGCTATTTCCTAAGTAAACTTGATTAATAGCAGTTAATGGACTTCTCCTCCAAGAACTTATCCAAACCTTTTTTGAACCCAGCTACACTAGCTGCACTAACCACATCCTCTGGCAACGAATTCCAGAGCTTTATTGCGCGTTGAGTGAAAAAGAATTTTCTCCAGTTAGTCTTAAATGTGCTACTTGCTAACTTCATGGAATGCCCCCTAGTCCTTCTATTATTCAAAAGTGTAAATAACCGATTCACTTCTACTCATTCCAGACCTCTCATGATCTTAAAGACTTCTATCATATCCACCCTTAGCCGTCTCTTCTCCAAGCTGAACAGCCCTAACCTCTTCAGCCTTTCCTCATAGGGGAGCTGTTCCATCCCTTTTATCATTTTGGTTGCCCTTCTCTGTACCTTCTCCATCGTAACTATATCATTTTTGAGATGCGGCGACCAGAATTGTACACAGTATTCAAGGTGCGGTCTCACCATGGAGCGATATAGAGGCATTATGACATTTTCTATTTTATTAACCATTCCCTTCCTAATAATTCCTAACATTCTGTTTGCTTTTTTGACTGCTGCAGCACACTGAGCCGACGATTTTAAAGTATTATTCACCATGATGCCTAGATCTTTCTCCTGGGTGGTAGCTCCTAATATGGAACCTAACATCATGTAACTACAGCAAGGGTTATTTTTCCCTATATGCAACACCTTGCACTTGTCCACATTACATTTCATCTGTCATTTGGATGCCCAGTCTTCCAGTCTTGCAAGGTCCTCCTGTAATGTATCACAATCCGCTTGTGATTTAACTACTCTGAATAATTTTGTATCATCTGCAAATTTGATAACCTCACTCATCGTATTCCTTTCCAGATCATTTATATATATATTGAAAAGCACCGGTCCAAGTACAGATCCCTGAGGCACTCCACTGTTTACCCTTTTCCACTGAGAAAATTGACCATTTAATCCTACTCTCTGTTTCCTGTGTTTTAACCAGTTTGTAATCCACGAAAGGACATCCCCTCCTATCCCATGACTTTTTAGTTTTCTTAGAAGCCTCTCTTGAGGGACTTTGTCAAATGCCTTCTGAAAATCCAAGTACACTATATCTATCGATTCACCTTTATCCACATGTTTATTAACCCCTTCAAAAAAATGAAGCAGATTTGTTAGGCAAGACTTCCCTTGGGTAAATCCATGTTGACTGTGTTCCATTAAACCATGTCTTTCTATATGCTCTACAATTTTGATCTTGAGAATAGTTTCCACTATTTTTCCCGACACTGAAGTCAGGCTCACTGGTCTATAGTTACCCGGATCACCCCTGGAGCCTTTTTTAAATATTGGGGTTACATTGGCCACTCTCCAGTCTTCAGGTACAATGGATGATTTTAATGATAGGTTACAAATTTTAACTAATAGATTATAAATTTCATTTTTTAGTTCCTTCAATACCCTAGGATGCATACCATCCGGTCCAAGTGATTTGCTACTCTTTAGTTTGTCAATCTGGCCTACTATATCTTCCACATTCACAGTAATTTTGTTCAGTTCGTCTGACTCATCACCCCTGAAAACCATCTCCGGAACTGGTATCTCCCCAACATCCTCATTAGTAAACACGGAAGCAAGAATTCATTTAGTGTTTCTGCAATTGCCTTATCTTCCCTAAGAGCCCCTTTAACCCCTCAGTCATTTAATGGTCCAACCAACTCCCTCACAGGTTTCTTGCTTCGGATATATTTTAAAAAGTTTTTATTTGAGTTTTTGCCTCTTTGGCCAACTTCATTTCAATTACTCTCTTTGCCTCTCTTATCAGTGTCTTATACTTAACTTGACAATGCTTATGTTTTATCCTATTTTCTTCAGATGGATCTTTCTTCCAATTTTTGAAGGATTTTTTTTGTCTAAAATAGCCTATTTCACCTCACCTTTTAACCATGATGCTAGTTGTTTTGCCTTCCTTCCACCTTTCTTAATGTGTGGAATACGTATGGACTGCGCCTCTAGGATTATATTTAAATAATGTCCCTGCCCGTTGAACACTTTTAACCTTTGCAGTTGCACCGTTCAGTTTTTTTCTATCTAATACAATCTAAAATAGACTATTGTAATGTGCTATAAGTAGGGATGCCTACATATATATATATATGTTAAAATGCTTACAAGCCGTCCAGTTTACATGCTGCAAGACTCCTGTTTTACACATATTACAGTGGTTCCCTGTTCAGTTGAGGGTTCAGTTAAAATTGTAACTTTGATACATCGAGCATTAAGTGAAGATACTCCACTATGTGTGAATTCCCTACTCAAAATTTATGAACCTCAGCGAATGTTAAGATCAAATGGTTGTAATTTACTAGACATATCTTCTATATGGCAAGCACAGCTAAATAAAACTAGGGAAAGAATATTTTATATAGCAGAACCAACCTTATGGAAAAACTTCCTAGATGAAATTCAGAATATTCAATGTTACACGATGTTCAGGAAGCAGGTAAAAGCGTTTTAATTTAAGCAAGCGATCGATAGGAGATATTAGAGAATTCCTTTAACCTTAATTGTTGTTAAGAACCAGAAATGTTAATTGTTTTATATTTTTCTGTTATTTTTCTTTTTTAATTATTTTTGGTTTATTTTTAGAAGTATTTTATGCATGTAAACTGTTACTTGAAAAGTATCGTGGGATTGTGTGGGCTACAAACCAAGAAAATAAATATAAATACATAAATGTATTATATGAAGACTTTGCTAGTGCCATGCATTTCTTAGAGGTCTCTGAGATCATTTCAGCAATTGTTGTAATATGTTCTGATACCATTAGAGGGTAATCTTTCAGACACTAGATGAAGGACATTCTCATGCTTTGCCCCTATGATTTTGAACAAGATTCCACAGGAGGTTTGCTTGGGAGTTAGCTTTCTGATTTTATAAATAAAAGTTATACAAACCTAGCTATTTGAACAAGTTTATGGATAGCTATACTTTTAAATAACTGTTCAGTCTGGATATCTGAACCAGACTATGGTTAGTTTTTATTTTTTTAATCTAGTCTGAGTAAAGAATATATGTATACTAGTTATGTATTTTTATTTTTTGGCATAATTTAGCAGGAATTAGGATGTTTATTAGTAGTATAATTGGTATACTATGGCATTGTAAATCAGCAGTCAGGTTTGTGTTCAGTGATTGTATTTACAGTGCACATTAAGGGGAGGGTCATTTCTCAAAGGCTTATCGCATGTGATACAGGCGTATCGCATGTGATAAGCCTCTATCGCATGCGAAAAGGGCCTTTTCACATGTGATATCATGTAAATTAGGGGGAGGGGAGGAATCGGGGCAGGGAGGGGGCGGAGTCGGCGGTGTTTTCACTGCCGGTGATAATGTTACTAGAGCATCGAATAGCACCACCTTTCACGGTGGTGCTATTCGGTGCGAAATCCGGCAGCTGGCACACCGCCATGGTGCAAAAGCTGCAGGCTTTCGCAGACACCCACCCCCCCCCCCCCCCCCCCGTTTTCGAAAGGATTCATCATTCTGTGAAGAATGAAGAATCCTGGCCTAAGTTTACAGAATAACTACTTACATTCAGCAATAAACACTGATACCCACAGCATTCAGGGATAGACTTCACCTTAGGACTGTAATGTTGCACAGGAGCAACCTTCTTCTGTCTGGTAGGACAGACAAGAACTGCTTTCTCCTGGAGATCTGGGCCTGGCCTCCTGATCCCAGCTGGGCTCTGTCTCCTAACCTCCCCAGCTGGGCCCCACACACAGGACTTTGCCTGCCCAGCAGGGTACCACCCACAGAGCCCTCTCCCTCTGTGGGATTTAAGGTGTACCAGGCTAAGAAGGGGGTCTAGGGCCACTCCTTCACTTATAACATCAATCAAACAGACTGACAGATGAGATAAAGATGTCATCAGGCAATCAGCAGTCACTTCCTGTCTCCCACACACAACTCCACTCACATCCCAGCTACTCCCATAGAGGCCAATGGATGTAACACTGCCCCACCCCACTTCTAAAGACACCCTGTCTACCCTAAACCACACCCCCTTGATATCATCAGAAATGGCCACCTTTTGATGACATCACTAGAAAACCATCCCAATCCCTTATTCTCAAAATATGCCCCCTACATCATCATTAGAAATAGTCCTGTAGTTTTTTGATGACAGCAACAGAATTCAAAGCAACTGATACCAAACTGGTGACACAGCTGGAAGCATGAGTTCCTGGCCCATGATTTACAAGTTACTATCTGTGATGTACCATTCTGTGCACAGTGACACAGTGACAGGGAGAAATCCCCACTTCTGTCCTCCCCTAAGGAGGCTTCAGTGTAAATGTTGATGTACAATGAGCCTGCTTGTCAAGTATTCAGATTACAATTTGAGCAGAAGAATAATTAATAGGAGGGTTTGGGATGGCTAGAAACTCAAACAAGTGAATAAAAGAAGCCTTGAGTTTTTAAACACACACCACTGTATTCAAGCTGCATACAACCATACATGAGGAGCTATTAAATAACATTTTTATGACCCAGGAGTAATAGGACATTTTGGTGGCATAAATCCTCCTTTACAGGCTGCTAAAAAATGCAGTGAAAAAGTGACCAGAAAATAAGTAACCAATGACTTACAGACTAAGATGCTTATTCATTATTCAGACCTGCTGGGATATGTTTTAAAAGATACAAAATGAGTGTGTCAGACATAGATGCACAATGGCAGGCTGATCTGGTCAACATGTTTGCCTTTTCCAGTTGTAACAGCAGCTGCAAATACTTTTGATGAAAATAGATATCTTGTCAAAATATATTATGGAAATTTTCAAGGTTCCTGAGATGGCGTTAGCTCCATTATCTAAATCATATTATTTACCTCCTTTCAAAAGGCAAGAAAATCAAGCAGGCTCTCAGGGTATGGATCTTATAACTCAAATATGGATATATCTCAACTTCTAGAAACCTCAGACAATGCCCTTGTGGAACAATCATGATGGTGGTCACCCTTGTCTTTGAACTTGATCATGATTGAGTTCTGAGATTATTCTTCAGGCATCGTTCTGAATCTTTTCTTAACTTTAAAATTATGGTATTCCCTGATGGTTCAAGACAAACACAGAACAGGAGGTAACAATTCTTACTGATGTGACCCAGAGTTATACAGATTAGGACCCTCACTGTTGCGGTCCCGGTCGCGACCCTCACGCCCGGGTCCTTACCTTGCCTTTCGAGGAAAATCAGCAACAGGTCCCGGGATGCGCTGGGCCTACTCGACCCTCCGTGGCGTCGTCTCCACGAGAGAGACACCGCCGAGCTCCGCTCTTAGGCGCGCGCAGAGGGAACCCTTTTAAAGGGCCTCTGGCGCGAAACCGCGGCCAGCCCACAATTGTGACGTCAGACGCTGGCGGGGATATAAAACCCGGCCTCTGACCAACGTTCCCCTGCCTTGCAACGTGGTCGACTCCTGGTGAGTAGTAAGTTGCTCGTTCCTGCTTGTTCCTGCTTTCTCTTCCGTCCCTGCTTCGGATCCTGCTTCAGTCCTGCTGGCCCTCCGGGCCTTGGATTCTTCCAGCTCCAGCTCCACTCCTTATTCAGTCCGCTGTTCCAGGTGCCTGCCTATCCTACCTTCGGATTAATTCCTGGTTTGACCCCGGCTCGTCTTCTCGTGTTCCTAGTTGCTGCCTATCCAGATCCTGGTCCGTCTTCACTGCCGCTCTTCATCCCAAGGTATTCACCTAAGTCCCAGCGGTCCGGATCCTCACAGGCTCCTCCTGGGGGGATCTCGGACTTCCAGGATGAAGTCTACTGCATCTCCAAAGAAGCCGCCTAAGTCCCAAGCGGTCCGGATCCTCACGGGCTCCTCCTGGGGGATCTCGGACTTCCAGGGTGAAGCATTGTCCATTCTTCTGTCTTGATCCGCCATCCAGCCTCTTCTTCTCAGCGGGGATCTCTTCCACTTCTTCTCCGCACGGCCGGCCCAAGGGTCCACATTCCTGGTCACAACATTCACTGAGTGAGCTTTTACTCATCCCTCGAGCGGAAGGCCTGCTTGCTGGAAGCAGAAAGCAATACAGTCTGCCAACCAGTTAGTCAGAGTTTGCTTGCCCACCAGAATCCCAAGTCTATTCTTATCAAAGGAGATGAAGAGTTGGGTGAACTGCCTGTGGGCTGTGGTGCAGTCTAAATAAAAAACTAGCGCACGCTTACAGTCCAAGCAATGCAGAGCCCGCTCACCGGGTTGAGAGTGTGGTCTCGGGAAAAAGGCGGGCAGTACAATGGACTGATTCAGGTAGAAGTCAGTCACTACTTTCAGCAGGAACTTAGGGTGAGAGCGCAGTACCATCCTGTCATGGAGGAACCTTGTGTATGGCTGATAGGTCACCAGGGCTTGCAGCTCACTGGCTCTTCGAGCGGATGTAATCACCACCAGGAAGAGGACCTTCCAGGTGAGGTGCTTGAGCTCGCAGGAGTGCAGAGGCTCAAATGGAGGCCACATGAGCCATGCCAGCACAACGTTGAGGTCCCAGGCCACAACAGGGGACATGGTGGAGGCTTTAGCTGTAGTAAGCCTCTCATGAAGTGCCCTATCAGGGGTTGCATCATTACTGGGGCAAACCCTACCCCTCGATGGTAAGTGGCAATGGCACTCAGGTTCACCCAGATGGAGGTAGTTTGCAGACCAGACTCCAAGAGGTGCTAGAGGTAGTCCAGGATCCTCAGCATGGGGCAGGAGAAGGGGGTCAAGACCTTCTTGTGTGCATCATGAGAAGAATCTCTTCCACTTCGACCGATAAGACTTCCGCGTAGAAGGCTTTCGTGAAGCTACGAGGACCTGTGAGACATTAGTGGAAAGGTCGAGGGATCGTAGAACTAACCTTTCAATTTCCAGGCTGTCAGGGACAGGGACTGGAGGTTTGAATGGCACAGTTTGCCCTGATCCTGTGTAATGAGGTCAAGGGCTGTGCCCAGGAGAATAGGGTCCTGGACAGAGAGGGCGCGGAGTATGGGAAACTAGACTTGATGCGGCCAGTATGGGGCTATGAGGATCATTGAGCTTCAGTCCTGTTGTAGCTTCATGAGAGTCTTGCTGATGAGCGGAATCGGAGGGTATGCATATAGCAGGCCCGCACTCCAGGAGTGGGCGAAGGCATTCACAGCTAGTGTCCTTCGGTCCTTGTGTAGGGAGCAGAATCATGCCACTTTGTGGTTTGATAGGACACAGAGATCGATGTCTGGCTGACCCTACCAGTGGAAGATCCTGCTCACGACAGAGGGTTGTAGGGACCATGCGTGGCGTTGGAAAGTCCGGCTGAGGTAGTCTACCATCACATTCTTTGTGCCTGCCAGGTAGGTGGCTCGAAGTAGCATGGAATGTGACAGGACCCAGGCCCAAATCTGCGCCGCCTCTTGGAAGAGCAGGTAAGAGCCCGTGCCCCCCTGCTTGTTCAGGTATCACATGGCTACCTTGTTGACCATCTGAATAAAATGACCTTGTTGGACAGGCAGTCCTGGAATGCATAGAGGGCATACCGCATCGCCCGGAGTTCCAGGAAATTGATTTGGCAGGAAGCTTCATCTCTGGACCACACCCCTTCATCTCTGGACCACACCCCCCTAGGCTCTTAGGTAGAAAGATTAAATCCAGAACCTCCAGGGTAGCATTCTCTGAAATGCTCCCTGTTCCACGCGCAGGTCACCAGAGGCAGGCAGAGCTCCGGAGTCTCAATGCGTGGATGAGACGATGGTGCAAGGAAGAGGGATTCAGTTTTGTTAGGAACTGGGGAACCTTTTGGGGAAGGGGGAGTCTCTTCCGAAGGGATGGGCTCCACCTTAACCAGGGTGGAACCAGACTGCTGGCGCTAACCTTTAAAAAGGAGATAGAGCAGCTTTTAAACTAGAACAAAGGGGAAAGCCGACAGTCGCTCAGCAGCGCATGGTTCGGAGAGATGTATCTTTAAAGGATACTAATGATGCATTAGAATTAGGGCATTCCGACAGTGAGGTTCCAATAATTAGAAAAGTAGTCCAAGTGCCTGTAACTAAAAACTCACCTGAGCTAAAAAATTCTAACTTATCCCTATCAATTAAAAAGCAGAATAAAAATACAATCAAAAAACAAACTTTGAAATGTTTGTATGCTAATGCCAGAAGTCTAAGAAGTAAGATGGGAGAATTAGTATAGCAGTAAATGATGACATAGACTTAATTGGCATCTCAGAGACATGGTGGAAAGAGGATAACCAATGGGACAGTGCTATACCGGGGTACAAATTATATCGCAATGACAGAGAGGAGCAGTCAGGAGGAGGTGTGGCGCTTTATGTCCGGGATGGCATAGAGTCCAACAGGATAAACATCCTGCATGAGACTAAATACAAAATTGAATCTTTATGGGTAGAAATCCCTTGTGTATCAGGGAAGACTACAGTGATAGGGGTATACTACCGTCCACCTGGTCAAGATGGTGAGATGGACAGTGAAATGCTAAGAGAAATTAGGGAAGCTAACCAAATTGGTAGTGCAGTAATAATGGGAGACTTCAATTACCTCACAAAACAAACGTCGCATAGATTATAATTTTTTAGATTTTTTTATGTGCATAGAATTTATCTGGAACAGTGGACCATCATAACACCCTTGGTTTTTTAGGCAGTAAGCCACACTTTCAACCTTACAGGGTCATGTTTAATCATCGGTCCATTAAATGTCTTTTGTCGTCTTTATTCAAATATTCTCTTTCTTCTCCTTTTTTTTTCCTTTTTGTTCTTTTATAATTAGTAAAATCCTTTGCAATAAATTTAAAGACGGAATTGCCTTACTTGTGCCGAGCGCCGCTGTGCTTCCGACCTTTATCTCCTGTGCCGCCGCGCTATTATCTCCAGTGCTGTCGTGCTTTATAGGCGAAAATACTTCTGGGTTTTATGTTGAAAGGATAAACTTCCGATTGAATGTGCTCACATTCAATCGGAAGTTTATCCTTTCAAGTAATGTGCTCACATTCAATCGGAAGTTTATCCTTTCAACATAAAACCCAGAAGTATTTTCGCCTATAAAGCACGACAGCGCTGGAGATAATAGCGCGGCGGCACAGGAGATAAAGGTCAGAAGCGCAGCGGCGCTCCGCACAAGTAAGGCAATTCCGTCTTTAAATTTATTGCAAAGGATTTTACTAATTATAAAAAGAACAAAAAAGGAAAAAAAAGGAGAAAGAGAATATTTGAATAAAGACGACAAAAGACATTTAATGGACCGATGATTAAACATGACCCTGTAAGGTTGAAAGTGTGGCTTACTGCCTAAAAAACCAAGGGTGTTATGATGGTCCACTGTTCCAGATAAATTCTATGCACATAAAAAAATCTAAAAAATTATAATCTATGCGACGTTTGTTTTGTGAGACAAGTGTAGTTCGTTGCACTTAATAATTAACTGTTCTTATATAGTAGACTTCAATTACCCCAATATAGACTGGGTAAATGTATCATCGGGTCACGCTAGAGAGATAACGTTCCTGGATGGAATAAATGATAGCTTTATGGAGCAATTGGTTCAGGAACCGACGAGAGAGGGAGCAATTTTAGATCTAATTCTCAGTGGAGCACAGGACTTGGTGAGAGAGGTAACGGTGGTGGGGCCACTTGGCAATAGTGATCATAATATGATCAAATTTGATTTAATGACTGGAAAAGGAACAGTGTGCAAATCCAAGGCTCTCGTGCTAAACTTTCAAAAGGGAAACTTTGATAAAATGAGAAAAATTGTTAGAAAAAAACTGAAAGGAGCAGCTACAAAAGTAAAAAATGTTCAAGAGGCGTGGTCATTGTTAAAAAATACCATTCTAGAAGCACAGTCCAGATGTATTCCACACATTAAGAAAGGTGGAAAGAAGGCAAAACGATTACCGGCATGGTTAAAAGGGGAGGTGAAAGAAGCTATTTTAGCCAAAAGATCTTCATTCAAAAATTGGAAGAAGGATCCAACAGAAGAAAATAGGATAAAGCATAAACATTGGCAAGTTAAATGTAAGACATTGATAAGACAGGCTAAGAGAGAATTTGAAAAGAAGTTGGCTGTAGAGGCAAAAACTCACAGTAAAAACTTTTTTAAATATATCCGAAGCAGAAAGCCTGTGAGGGAGTCAGTTGGACCGTTAGATGATCGAGGGGTTAAAGGGGCACTTAGAGAAGATAAGGCCATCGCAGAAAGATTAAATTATTTCTTTGCTTCGGTGTTTACTGAAGAGGATGTTGGGGAGGTACCCGTAATGGAGAAGGCTTTCATGGGTAATGATTCAGATGGACTGAATCAAATCACGGTGAACCTAGAAGATGTGGTAGGCCTGATTGACAAACTGAAGAGTAGTAAATCACCTGGACCGGATGGTATACACCCCAGAGTTCTGAAGGAACTAAAAAATGAAATTTCAGACCTATTAGTAAAAATTTGTAACTTATCATTAAAATCATCCATTGTACCTGAAGACTGGAGGATAGCAAATGTAACCCCAATATTTAAAAAGGGCTCCAGGGGCGATCCGGGAAACTACAGACCGGTTAGCCTGACTTCAGTGCCAGGAAAAATAGTGGAAAGTGTTCTAAACATCAAAATCACAGAACATATAGAAAGACATGGTTTAATGGAACAAAGTCAGCATGGCTTTACCCAGGGCAAGTCTTGCCTCACAAATCTGCTTCACTTTTTTGAAGGAGTTAATAAACATGTGGATAAAAGTGAACCGGTAGATATAGTATACTTGGATTTTCAGAAGGCGTTTGACAAAGTTCCTCATGAGAGGCTTCTAGGAAAAGTAAAAAGTCATGGGATAGGTGGCGATGTCCTTTCGTGGATTGCAAACTGGCTAAAAGACAGGAAACAGAGAGTAGGATTAAATGGGCAATTTTCTCAGTGGAAGGGAGTGGACAGTGGAGTGCCTCAGGAATCTGTATTGGGACCCTTACTGTTCAATATATTTATAAATGATCTGGAAAGAAATACGACGAGTGAGATAATCAAATTTGCAGATGACACAAAATTGTGCAGAGTAGCTAAATCACAAGCAGATTGTGATAAATTGCAGGAAGACCTTGTGAGACTGGAAAATTGGGCATCCAAATGGCAGATGAAATTTAATGTGGATAAGTGCAAGGTGATGCATATAGGGAAAAATAACCCATGCTATAATTACACGATGTTGGGTTCCATATTAGGTGCTACAACCCAAGAAAGAGATCTAGGTGTCATAGTGGATAACACATTGAAATCGTCGGTTCAGTGTGCTGCGGCAGTCAAAAAAGCAAACAGAATGTTGGGAATTATTAGAAAAGGAATGATGAATAAAACGGAAAATGTCATAATGCCTCTGTATCGCTCCATGGTGAGACCGCACCTTGAATACTGTGTACAATTCTGGTCGCCGCATCTCAAAAAAGATATAATTGCGATGGAGAAGGTACAGAGAAGGGCTACCCAAAATGATAAGGGGAATGGAACAACTCCCCTATGAGGAAAGACTAAAGAGGTTAGGACTTTTCAGCTTTGAGAAGAGACGACTGAGGGGGGATATGATAGAGGTGTTTAAAATCATGAGAGGTCTAGAACGGGTAGATGTGAATCGGTTATTTACTCTTTCGGATAGTAGAAGGACTAGGGGACACTCCATGAAGTTAGCATGGGGCACATTTAAAACTAATCGGAGAAAGTTCTTTTTTACTCAACGCACAATTAAACTCTGGAATTTGTTGCCAGAGAATGTGGTTCGTGCAGTTAGTATAGCTGTGTTTAAAAAAGGATTGGATAAGTTCTTGGAGGAGAAGTCCATTACCTGCTATTAAGTTCACTTAGAGAATAGCCACTGCCATTAGCAATGGTTACATGGAATAGACTTAGTTTTTGGGTACTTGCCAGGTTCTTATGGCCTGGATTGGCCACTGTTGGAAACAGGATGCTGGGCTTGATGGACCCTTGGTCTGACCCAGTATGGCATTTTCTTATGTTCTTATGTTCTTATGTGTGCAGGTCATTGACATGGGCTCCCCAGCCTAGGCTGGAGGCGTCTGTAGTCAAGATCACCTGAGCAGCCGGTGGCTGGAAGGGAAGCCCCTTGTGCAAGTTGGACTCGAGCATCCACCAAACGAGGGATAGGCGAAGCTGGTCAATTATTTGGACACTGCTGAGAGTTCCTGAGTGGCTTGAGTTCACTGCACCCTCAGTGTCCATTGCGTGATCCTCATGGCTAGGCGGGCCATTGGGGTGATGTGGACTGTTGATGCCATATGACCCAACAACATGAGGAGCAGGCGAGCGGAGGCTGACCGGCGGCGGTGGTGGCCAAGTTGGATAGTGTGGTTGTGTATTCGCTGGGGAGGAACGCTTTGGCCACAGTGGTGTCGAGATCTGCTCCAATGAAGGAAAGTTGGTGGGATGGAGTCAAGTGGGATTTTGAGTAATTTACCAGAAAACCCAGTGACTTGAGCAGTCATATGGTCAGGTGTAGGGAGTGGAGTGCTCCTTCTCTGGATGGGCTTTTGAGGAACCAATTGTCCAGATACGGGAAGACATGGACACCTCTGTGACGCAACTGTGCTGCTACGACTGCCAGGCACTTGGTGAACACTCGGAGTGCCAGTACTCTGTACTGGAAGTGGCGGTTTCCCACTTCAAATCGCAGATATTTTCGATGGGGAGGAAAGATTGCGATATGGGCAAAGTGTCCTGTTGATCCAGCAAGCAGAGCCAATCCCCTTGATGTAGAAGGGGAAGCACGGTGTACAAGGACAGCATCCTGAAGTGTTCCTTGCAGAGGAATCTGTTTAAGGCCCGAAGATTGGGGATAGGGCAGAGGGCTCTGGTTTTCTTTGGGATAAGAAAATAATGAGAGTAGAACCCCCTTCCCTGTTGACCTTTGGGAACCGGTTCTATGGCTCTGGCTTTCAGTAGGGTCAAGAGATCTGACTCGAGGAGTGCTGTGTGATTGCTCAGGCTCCACGCTGGGGCATGCAGGAAGTCTGAGGGCAAGGTGAGGAAATTTAGGTGGTAAACGTGGGTGATGATGGACAATACCCATTGGTCAGTGGTGATCGGGTGCCAATTGACTGCAAAGTGACACAGGCGGCCTTCCACCGGTGAATTGATGGTCAAGGGGGGGTGGCTGCTGCTTGGTGGATTTGAGTCAAAACCCCGCTGCAGGCCCTGCTTGGGGAGCTGGCTGAGGTCTAGGAGCCCTCTGATGATGAGTCTCTGAGAGGGCCGGGTTGTACGAGTGCGGGATATAGGAGGGTAATACCTCAGTGGCCAGTAAAATTGTTTCCTGGTGTCTCTACATGTGCCCTTTCAGGCTGCAGAAGGGGCATCCGATATGGCAGTGGATAGCTGACGCAGGGTTTCGTGTTGGTCCTTGAGCTGGCCCACTGCATCTTGAATCTTGTCCCCAAACAGTTTTTCTCCTGTACAAGGGAGATCATCCAATTTGTCTTGCACCTCTGGTTGTAGGTCCGAGGCCTTAAGCCAGGCCCAGTGTCTGGCACTAATGCCCGCTGCCGAGACTCTGGATGCTGTCTCAAAAGAGTCATAGGCTGCTCTGACCTCGTGTTTTCTTGCCTCCAATCCTTTCTGGAGGATGGTGGCTAAGCCCTCCTGGAACTGCTGTGGCAGGGTCTCTGAGAATTCCTGGACTTGTTTCCAGATATTTCTATTGTATTGGGTCATGTAAAGTTGGTACGCTGCTATGTAAGCAATTAACATGGACCCTTGAAACACCCTGCGGCCTAAGGCATCTAATGCTTTCTGGTCTTTTCCAGGAGGGGCAGAGGAGTGAGCACGGGTCCTTTCAGCTTTCCTCTAGGCTGATTCCACAACCACAGATTGGTGGGTAATTGGCTCTTTTTAAACCCCAAGGTTTGCTGTACTAGGTAGGTTGCATCGGTCTTCTTGTTGGCTGGAGGCAATGTACCTGGGTGTTTCCAGAGGTGGCGCAAGAGGTCGAAGAGAACCTCATGCACCAGGATTGCCATAACCTCTTTAGGGGCATCCACAAACAGTAGGACCTCCAACATTTTGTGTCTAGCGTCCTCCTCCTCCTTTAGAAGTTTGAATGGAATAGTTTCAGACATCTCTCTGACAAAACTGGCAAAGGAGAGGTCTTCTGGAGGGGAGCGCCGCTTCTCTTCCGGGGGTGAAGGCTCTGAGAGAAGTTCCTCTGAAACCTGTGAGGAATGGTCAGAGGAGGCATCATCCCATGGCTCATAAGGGGGCTCTCCTTCACTCACCGGACCTCCAGAAGGAGGGAAAAAGCCAGACCTGAGGGGACGGGGAGTCAGCATCAACGGATGATGGAGTGGCACCGAAGCAGGTGGCGCCGGCACCAATGGCACCAAGGTCAGAGAGGGGCACCAATAGTCCTGACAGTCCCGGAAGGGGTTCTGGCATCGGCGGGTCCCATACAGGGGAAGGGCCAGTGGCTGCATCTTCTTCCTCCGAGGAACCCAGAATCAGTATTGATACTGGGGGAGGCATCTGTGGTTGGCTCGGTACCAAAGGACCCGATGGAATGGGTTGCGATGGTAGGGCACCGATGAGGGTGTCCAGGCGCTCATGGAGCGGTGCCAACATTGAGGGCACCAGTTCTGGCGTCGGTATGGGAGCTGGAGCCAGTGGCGACTGGAAGCCCGGAAGGGCGTTCAGCACTGCCTGTTGGACTACCTGGTCCAACTCCTCCCTAAAGGCTGGCATGGATCACACGGCGCCGGGGGTCCATGGAGGTTCGGTGCCCGGCACTGATGTCAGTGTGGAGTCGAGGGGGTCCATCTGACGGAGTCAGATGGACCCCCCTCGACTCGATGCCCCCTGCACCGAAGTTGATGGAGCAGTTTGTTTGGGCCCAGGCAGGCGTGCTGGCCTTTGGGGGTCATCTGGGCACAGGTCTGGCACCAATGGACATCGTGGGAAAGCCCGAGGCACAGGATGCACACGGTGTGCGGGTCCGTTATGGACATCGTCCGTGGGCACTCAGGACACTTCCTAAAACCCATCGCCATTTAAAAATTGGCGGCGTACGGTCGGTGGTCAACATGAGTTGAAGAAACAGGAACTGACCGTTTAATCGTGGAATAACTAGAGGAGTCGAAATGCGATGGGGGTCCCCGGGATGGGGTGAAGAACGAAGAAAAACTTCAAAATTTTCTGTGAGGAAAAAAGTGTGAGGAAAACTCACACAGAGCTCCAATAACCGCGTGGCAACTGCTGGTTAGTGGCATGCTCAGTGTGCCAGTCAAAGTTCTAGAAACTTTGACAAAAGTATTCTGTGATAGGGCTCCATCTGATGATGTCACCCATCTGTGAGGACTCCATCCTGCTTGTCCTGGGAGAAAAGAACTTCTAAAATCCTGTAGTCTAAAGTCATTGATAAACCTGAATGTAATTTGACCTTAAGTTACATCTACATCTTTATTGCCTGATTATAAATTATAGTAAAATATTATTTGAACACCAAGCCTGGTCTGTTCAGGTATCTGCCCCAAAGAACTATGGTAACACACACACACACACACACACATACACACATGGAAGTTTTCCAATGCCTGTGCCCAGATGATTAGCCGTCCCCCAGAGAAAATAATTCACCACTTGGAGACAGAAGAGTTTGGAAAGGAAAGAGGAGCTAGTCCAGTTCAACAAATTATTTTATAGTCCTTTAGAATCAAACATATTCCCTGAAAAAGAGTTATACAAGTAGCACATCCACACCATCGTGATTGAAATATAGACACATAAGAACCAACACATTTCAATATGTTACAGGAAGGTGATCATTAAACTTCACTTGCAACTCCAGAAGACAGATTTTTAAAATGGTAGTGGTTAAGACTGTGGTGATCCCATTGCAAACAGAAATTAAGATGTCACACAGACAAGGCATAGGCTTTTGGGTTATTACAGGGCTCTAGTCATATATGGTGCAGGGTGCAGCATGTTTCATAGTCTCTTCAGAAAAGCAATACCGCTTTTGAGAAAAGGTTTTGAGTTTGTAAAACCGCACATGAAAAGTTCAGCAAAAAACATCACCAAAGGTGTTATGGGCTGTGTGACTACAGACGTTCTAAATAAAACAAATGACAACACAGAGCAGACAGAGTTAGGACTAGTGGTGCTTAGAAGATCTGTTAAAAGAAAGAGAACCAGTCATCAGCAGGGCCCTCCTAAATCTTTTAAAAGAATGAAGTCCAGATGTGGCATGTCCAGATATGGCAAGTCTCAGAAGTCTAACTGCAAGTCTAAGAAAAGAAACCTCTCCACCAGGAAGCAAGATATATTCTAAAGCACCATAGTCTGAAGAATGCGTGAAATCAGAACTGTACCTGTTTCAACCAGCATTGAAAAAAGTATTTACAAGGAAATTCTGCCAACTCAGAAATGGCCCTTTAAGAATTTTATATAGCCAGATATGACGAGGATTATTTGGATTTAAACAACATACTACTGTACCTGATCTGTAAAACTGTGAAAGAAGGTGGGTCTCATCTTTAATCAGGGGCCAAAGTAATGCTCTATTTTTAGTCAGCTGGATGTCTCTCTTGGAGAGTGACTCATTAGTCAGAGCAACAATTGCTACTCTTACAGAGCCCTCATAGATTACTTCTCAATTATGGTGAAAGACCCTTCAAAACATTGTTTACAAACTGCGTGTTTTATAAAGATATAACCAGAAACCATGAAGTGAGAGAGGCAGGACCACGCAATGTCAATTTTACAAATGGTCTAATTTTACAGCATCTAGCCACAAAGTGTAGCTACTGTGACATTTATATAATGATCATTTTTTTAAAGAAAAACTGCATATAAATGGTATGGATATGAAAATTAAACTGATGTGGAACAAATATACATTCTGTTTAATGAGCTGTGATGCCAATGAGTGCTAAAACTCCTTATCTGCAACCCTCTTTATAAAGAGAATAAAAGTATCCCTGGGAATATGTTTGGGGCATACTTGTAAACATTACAATATTAATGCCTACCAGAGCTCCGTCAGGTCTTCTTCGTGGAGCTCCTCTTCGTTTCATCTTCATGTCATGACAAGTCAAGTCTTCGTGCCTGAGGTCCTCATCCAGGTGTCCTGGTGTTTCGTCTCCTGATGCTTCGCCTCCTGTTGTCCTGACCTTCTTGGTGTTTGCTTCAGTGCTCCTGAGCCTTCTGGTACTTGTCAGGCCGTGCTCCCTCGGATGACGTCTTTCCCGAGCGTGGAGTGCCTACAGGTGGAATTCATTCCTGTGCTCCTGAGCCGTCATGTCTGCCAGCCTTTGTGGTGCTTCGGGCGACATCTGGCTCCGTCATCTGAGTCCCACTTCAACTGGATTCTTCCCTGCGCTCATCCCGTTCTCAGCGTGGTCCATGACCAACCTCCTCGGGCTATGTAGGGCGTGCAGTGGGACATGGTGGTCCGCGACCAGCCCATTGGGTCCGCCCATAAAGGTGGGCTGAGTAGGGCGCCCTGAGAGACAGTGCCAATGTTCACCCTCCCAGCTCTCGTCTCGTCTGGACTTCGTCAAGCTCCTCGTCTCGTCCTGGATGCCGTTGCATCAGTCTTGGTGTCATGTCTTCGCTTCAATGTCTTGTTCCTGATGTTGTCGCATCGACCCTGGTCCGGGATGCTGTCGCATCGACCATTGGTCCGTGATGTCTTCGCATCAGCCTTGGTGTCATGTCCTCAACTACCCTGGTGTCATGTCTTGATCCAGCCCTCATCTCTGATGCTGTCCACATCAGCCTTGGTGTCATGTCTTCATCTGCGATGCCGTTGCATCGACCTTGGTGTCATGTCTTCATGTCAAGACCCGTCTGCCCTCGTCCTCAGGCCAGGCCTGCTGCTCCATGCTGATCCAAGCGGCAGGTCCGAAAGGGCTCGGAATGGTCGGAGGACCATTCACATTCCAACATCATCATGTTGTTGGCCTTGGGAGCTTGCAGGCCTGGCAGAGGGTAAGACCGTCAGCCATGCTGGAACACGCCGTCAACCCTCGGTTTGGTCCTGGATCTGTCTGGGGTCGGGTCGAGGCCCAAGGGCACACTATACACCCCCGTTTCTAACAAAATGCAAGGCCTTCAGAGGCCTGCCACACAACATCATCTTACAGATCAATTTTAAAAACATTGCTTGTGTGAAAATGACCTCATATGCACATATGTAGGCCACACATGAGCAGCGTGGATTTTAAAACCTTCAAAGTATGTGCATGTTCAAGCAACAGCCCGCATGTAAAAAAGGGGCATGTCAGTGGCGTGGTCTGGCATGAATATAAGTATGAATTACACAAATAAAAAAAACCTCTTGGAATTGCTGTTAAATTACAGTAGGGCTAATTCATTAACTGTTAGGTACACGGCATCAGAAAAAATGGTGTTAACTTAACAGACATCCACCTCCTCTTATCAAGCAATGGGCCCAAGTGGCATTACCAATGGACATTTCAGTTATCAGTCATCTGCCAGTTCAAAAGAACAGCCTTTTTGATCCTTTAACTGTGTTCTATTAATCAATTTTTATTATTTTATACACCTAAAACAACCCAACTAAACCCTAATGACTTATTCAAAACCTCAAAATCTTCTTGTGTATCAAGACTTAAAGAGTCTAATTACTTATCTTAAAACAATGAGATTTCCCTCTGCCTCACCGCACACTCCAAAATCGAAACACCTGACACTACCGCCTGCTTCAGAGGTTATTAATTAAACTGGGATGAGCATTTCTGGATGTTGCTCTGTCACCCGTTTCAAGGGTACCCAATCTACGAAAGAAAAACAAATGTAAATCGCAAAATAAAATATATCTTCTCTAAAAACAAGGCGCATACATAAATGAACTAAAACCGCACACATGAACCACAAAGCGACCACCTCATCCTGTATTATTGTGACAACTCTTGTCTCAACATACATCTGATCATAATGGAAAAATGCTCAATACAGAGGATTGGAATAAGGTAGTTTAAATAAACCCCACCACTCATCTATTGAATGTGCCAGTGCGTCATCGATGTCATATGTCCTAAAAAATTTCCGTGCTTAAGGACCTAGAACTTACCCCTTTCTATTTACGTATTGAGTCCAAATGGTTGTACTGACCCTAAACGGTAAATCAAATGCTGAGCCTTGCAGGTTAACACCGCATCGTTATTCCCTCCATGAATATCATCGCCCATTTGCTCCAGTATCACAAATGTGAAAATCAGCAAAAAGTATGTCCCTTCTCCTGACAATGAGCCACTAATGGAGCCTCTAACTTGCCATGTTAAATCACACTGAAATGTTCAACCATCCGAGTGCAAACAGACCACATGGTCTTTCCAATATATATCAAAAGGCACTTGCACCACATAATATACACAACTCAAGAAGAAGCACAAGAAGTAGATGCCTTCAATATATAGTTAGATATCTTGTCAAATGGCAAACCATTTAAGAACATAAGAACATGTTATATGGGGTCAGACCAAGGGTCCATCAAGCCCAGCATCCTCTTTCCAACAGTGGCCAATCCAGGCCATAAGAACCTGGCAAGTACCCATGCTACTGATGCTAGTAATAGCAGTGGCTATTTTCTAAGTCAACTTAATTAATAGCAGGTAATGGACCTCCTCCAAGAACTTATCCAATCCTTTTTAAACCCAGCTACACTAATTGCACTAACCACAGCACCTGGCAACAAATTCCAGAGTTGAATTGTGCGTTGAGTGAAAAAGAACTTTCTCTGATTAGTTTTAAATGTGCCACATGCTAACTTCATGGAGTGCCCCCTTCTATTATCTGAAAGAGTAAATAACCGATTCACATTTCCCATTCTAGACCTCTCATGATTTTAAACATCTCTACCATATCCCCCATCAGCCATCTCTCTCCAAGCTGAACAGTCCTAACCTCTTTAGTCTTTCCTCATAGGGAAGCTGTTCCATCCCCTTTATCATTTTGTCATCCTTCTCTGTACCTTCTCCATCGCAACTATATCTTTTTTGAGATGCGGCGACCAGAATTGTACACAGTATTCAAGGTGCGGTCTCACCATGGAGCGATACAGAGGCATTATGACATTTTCCATTTTATTCACCATTCCCTTTCTAATAATTTCCAAGATTCTGTTTGCTTTTTTGACTGCCGCAGCACACTGAACTGACAATTTCAATGTGAAATCCACTATGACGCCTAGATCTCTTTCTTGGGTGGTAGCTCCTAATATGGAACCTAACATTGTGTAACTATAACATGGTTTATTTTTCCCTATATGATTCACCTTGCACTTATCAACATTAAATTTCATCTGCCATTTAGATGCCCAGTATTCCAGTCTCACAAGGTCTTCCAGCAATTTATCACAATCCACTTGTGATTTAACTACTCTGAATAATTTTGTATCATCTGCAAATTTGATTACCTCACTCGTCGTATTCCTTTCCAGATCATTTATAAATATATTGAAAAGCACGGGTCCCAGTACAGATCCATGAGGCACTCCACTGCCCACTCCGCTCCACTGAGAAAATTGTCCATTTGATCCTACTCTCTGTTTCCTGGCTTTTAGCCAGTTTGTAATCCACAAAAGGACATCGCCACCTATCCCATGACGTTTTACTTTTCCTAGAAGCCTCTCATGAGGAACTTTGTTAAATGCCTTCTGAAAATCCAAATACACTATATCTACCAGTTCACCTTTATCTACATGTTTATTAACCCCTTCAAAAATGTAAAGCAGATTTGTGAGGTAAGACTTGCCTTGCATAAAGCCATGCTGTCTTTGTTCCATTAAACCACATCATTCTATATGTTCTATGATTTTGATCTTTAGAACACGTTCCACTTTTTTCCTGGCACTGAAGTCAGGCTAACTGGTCTGTAGTTTCCTGGATTGCCCCTGGAGTCCTTTTTAAATATTGGGGTTACATTAGCCACCCTCCTGTCTTCAGGTACAATGGATGATTTTAATGATAGATTACAAATTTTTACTAATAGATATGACATTTCATTTTTGAGTTCCTTCAGAACCCTGGGGTGTACACCATCTGGTCCAGGTGATTTACTACTCTTCAGGTTGTCAATCAGGCCTAGCACATCTTCAAGGTTCACCGTGATCTGGTTTAATCCATCTGAATCATTACCCATGAAAACCTTCTCTGGAATGGGTATCTCCCCAACATGCTCTTCAGTAAACACTGAATGTTATGGCTAGCGTCAGTCTCGAGCAAGCACTCGAGGCTTGACATACCAAGGCTCTCTAGGTGGAAGAGAAGTGAGGTGTGCCCTTGCAGTGGTCCAAGTCCCGGTAACTCTGCTGACCTACACGCCCCGGGAGACCACACTATTATGGTGGGATCTGAACAGTCCTTTGACTGTTCCCAGCCCTTTCGGACCTGCTGCAGGGAGCAGCAGAGGCAGCAGGCCGGACGGAAGTCAGGTTGACACAGGACTGAAGCGGAGAAAGCAAGGCCTTGGAACTTGGAGCAAAGCACAGAGGAGTTCAGGATGAAGACAGGAACAAGAGGGATGAGCAGAACCCTAAGGCGCCCTACCAATCCATTGCCAACGGGCGACCCAATGGACAGTCGCGGACCACACTGTCTCCTTCGCGCCCTACACAGCCAGTAGGCTGGTCGCAGACCACGAGAAGAGCGGGAAAAGCTCGGGAAGTCACTCAGTGCCGGGTAGTGGAAACCCCTTGTGTCCTCCAGAGTTGGAACTAGGAATCAGAAGCAAGATTCTAGGAACTCGGAACAGAAGCAGGAACTCTCGGAGGCATGGGTCCCACATCCTGGAGCATCAGGACTGGAACATCAGGAGCAAACAGGAACATCAGGTCTGGAACATCAGGAGCAAGCAGGAACATCAGGAAGTCCAAGGGAGACACAGCCTAGGTAGAGACCAGCGCCATTGCCGAAGCAAGGACTGAGTGAAGAGGATGTCTTTTTATAGGACAGGAACAAGCAAGTCCCTGGGAGGAGTTCAGATGGGCCACACCTGGCTGGCCCTATAACTGGAGAGAAGAGCTGCGGGCTGACCCCTAGGGAGAAGGGCGTGGTCCAAACCAGGAAGTCCAGGCGAAGACTGACGTAGGACTCAGGCAGGCCCCGAGGACATCAAAGGCCTCCCAGGCCATGGAGCAAAAGCTGGGCAACCAGATCAGGTGAGACCCCGGCTTCGAAGCGGCCTCCAGAGAAAGATGAGAGGCCTCCCGTAGCTCCAACTATGGGAGGAATCGTAACAACGAAGCAAAGAAATCATATAATCTTTCTGAGATGGTCTTATCTTCTCTAAGTGCCCCTTTAACCCTTTGGTCATCTAACAGTCCAACTGACTCCCTCACAGGCTTTCTGCTGCGGATATATTTTAAAAAGTTTTTACTGTGAGTTTTAGCCTCCTTGACCAAATTCTTTTCAAATTCTCTCTTAGCCTGTCTTATCAATGTCTTACATTTAAGTTGCCAACGCTTATGCTTTATCCTATTTTCTTCTGTTGGATCCTTCTTTCAATTTTTCAATGAAGATCTTTTGGCTAAAATAGCCTCTTTCACCTCACCTTTTAAACATGCCAGAAATTGTTTTGCCTTCCTTCCACCTTTCTTAATGTGTGGAATACATCTAGACTGTGCTTCTAGGATGGTATTTTTTTTTAACAATGACCACGCCTCTTGCACACTTTTTACCTTTGTAGCTGCTCCTTTCAGTTTTTTCTATTTTTCTCATTTTATCAAAGTTTCCCTTTTGAAAGTTTAGTACTAGAGCTGTGGATTTGCTTACTCCCCCCTTCCAGTCATTAATTCAGATTTGATCATATTATGATCACTATTGCCAAGCAGCCCCACCACAGTTACCTCTCTCACGAAATCCTGTGCTCCACTAAGAATTAGATCTAAAATTGCTCCCAATGATACATTTACCCAGTCAATATGGGGATAATTGAAATCTCCCATTATTACTGCACTACCAATTTGGTTAGCTTCCATAATTTTTCTTAGCATTTCACTGTCCGTCTCACCATCTTGGCCAGGTGGATGGTAGTATATTCCTGTCATTATACTCTTCCCAACTCACAAGGGATTTCTACCCATAAGGCTGCCTTACTGACTATTAAAAGCATAAACACACTAGTAGAATAACTTATAAAATTTTATGCATTATTCATAAAATATTATATAGTGATATGTCTGCCTGGCTAAATTCTACTATAAAACTGCATGTTCCTCAACGCAATCTAAGGTCTGCCAATAAAGTCCTCTTGACAGTTCCAACAGTAAGGTCTGCACATTTAAGTGAAATCAGGGCACGTGCAATTTCTATTGCTGGGCCGTCCCTCTGGAACAAACTGCCTCAAGAGCTACGACTGCAGGATAACTTTAAGAGATTTAGGAAAGATCTTAAACATGGCTTTTTAGACAAACGTTTGAAATGGTCACTAAAGTTTAATCCAGGCCTTTTATATGATTATTTTTTGCTTTTAGTCTGTTCTTATCTTTTTAATATTAATTTTAGCTCTATTTTAAATAGTTTTGACTGAATTTTTAATTCTTTCGATTTTAAGATATATTGTTATTCTCTTTTTCCTTTTTATCATGTTCTTAAAATGTGATTTCTGTAAACTGTAGAGATAGAACTTGTTTCTGTGCAACGGTATAAAAAAAAATTGTACAAATAAAAATAAATAAATAAATATACCCCAATAGTTTACTTCTCCCCAATTAAAAAAAAATAATTCCCAAGTAAACTTACTGATTCCTTTCAGCCACCAGCAAGGTGATCCTCTTCTCTCAGTGTTACCCACTGGATCATCTCAGTGCTCCCACTGGATTTCCAGTGAATGGGTACAAACCGAGCAACTCCCACAGGGATGATGTCCCAATTGTCCGACTGAATTGATTGTTGGTCTCATTGACCTATCAAACTCAGAATTCACGATCATATCTCTGACATTTCTACCCCTGGTTAATGCAAACACTGGCCTGTCTTGAGAAAAGAGTGTAAAACCTAAAACTCCCCCAGTGTCTTTTAATAATATGCTGTATCTTATAAACATAAGGGGAATATGGTAGAAAGACCAGTCATAAAGTAGTCTCACAAGTTTGTGGTATCAATAGCAAATCCCGGTTGACCCAAATAGCTTCTCTTGTACGCATGCCTTACAACAAAAGTGAGATACCCTCTACTGATCAAAGACTGACCCATCTCTTTTTCCCTCCGCTTAAACTCACTCAAATCGGATCAAAGAATTCCAGTTGAACATGGTGACTTTCATGGAAGACGTAAAGAAAATAAAAAATGATAAGTTCTCCAGGGATGAAATGGACTACAAACGAGGTAGGGTTTTTCCTTGGATGAATCCTGCAGGAAGATACAGTCAACCAGTTAAGGTGGCTTTTGATTCCTCCTCTTCATTATCTTTGGATGGATCAGGGACTGAACATGAATGTTCTGGAGAGAGACAGCAATCTTTTTTAGAGGAGCGATGCAATCAAAGGGTGAGGTTTCAAACCATGACCTGAATGGACTGAGTTGCTATCAAAGAGACCTCGGCAGTCAATAATGTTCGAATACAAGAATGACTGTCAAAGACCTCTCAACAATTACAGAGTCAGCCATGATTAATTTGTCAAAGAAGACTCTTTCTGAACATCATGTGAGTGCCCTTCAGAAGGGCTTTTCATTTATTCTAACCAATGAAATTTATTTTTTCAGGTTGAGGTTGACCTGTATAAGTTCATACGAAAATTGCATATTAAACTTTTTCGACAGCACTCCTGGGTTTGATTCCATTACGTCCTTGGTTTCATGCCCTCTGAGATGGGTTCCACCAGGGCTGACAGATGCAGTGATTCATACTTTCTGTGAATTAGTATTAAGAAATATCTGGGCACTGTCTGGCCAGAGATTTCCTAAATTCCATAATTTATCATGTGAGGAATAATTTGCATTAAAGGATTTACAGAATAAGCCCTCGATCACAGTGAAACTGGCAGAGAAGGGTGGTGTGCTGGTGGCTGTGGCTTCAGAGATGTATGCATGTGAAGTTTTGTGACAGTCATCTAACAGCACTTTTTATAGTTCCTTGGATGCTTGCCCAACAAATGGTTTAAAAACAGGATAGATACCAATTTGGATCAATCATTAGAGGCATCATGGATAACAAATAAAGAATACAGATTTTTAAGGATAGACAAATACAAGTTACCTTTGTTATGCCTATTGCTGAAAATACATAAAATGCTTTTCAATCCGCTGGGTAGACTGATAGTGTTGGCACTATTGGAACCTTTGTCAGACTTTGTTGATACATATTTAGGACCTTCAGTACTGTCATTACCATCGTAAGTAAGGGATTCTTCAGATATTATGAATATTTTACAACAATACATGGGCCCTTTTGAGGGTTTGAGTTTAGCCAACATCGATGTTGTCTCCTTGTACACCAATGTACCACAGGGAAAGGCTTTAAAAATCATTAAGCCACATCAAAGAATGGATACCATCAAATTTTGTTTATGAGTTAGCTGCTATAGCTCTTGAAAAAAATATTTTTTCTGTTTAATGGCAGGTTTTATAAACAAATAAAGAGAGTGGCGATAAGGGCTACTATGGACCCTGATGTAGCTAACTTGTATGTTGGCAGTTTTGAGGATCAGTGGTTACTAGTGACCCCCTAAACCTCCTAGCTAACCTTCCTCCCTTTACCTCTCTTTGCCCTGACCCCTAACCCCCCCCCCCCCCAACTAACCTAATTTTTAAAAATTTTTAACATACCTGCTCTCCCGAGCAGCAGGAAATTCTGTGCACCAGACAGCTGCCGGCGTGCGCTTCAGCAGGCGAACGCCTAATGCCTCTGTCCCAGCTGGCCCCCACCCCACCCAAACTGCGCCCAAGCCCTCCCCTAGCCCGCCCCTTTTTCCAAACCCAGCTCTTCCGTGCATATCTCCCGTTATTGGTACATGCTGGGGATTAAAAATTTGCCATGAAGGAAATTGTTGCGTTCATCGGTCGCAGATGGCTGCGATCGCTCTGCCTTACCTCTTTTTCTCCCCTTTCTCTCTCTCTGGGCAAGATGGCTGTCTCTGGTGCCAAGTGCCGAGGGCCTCGGAGTTTCCAGACCAGCATGGGCGTCCCCTTCCACCATGCTCAGTCCCTTGGCCTCCTAGAGCATGAGTGCGCACATCTCAGACGCTCAAATACACATCATGGCAGGAACCTTGGGGGCGGCCCCACCGCATGACGTCAGTACCTCTGGGTATATCTAGCTTCCGCTTCCGTTACCAATTTGAGTTAGCAAAGACTTCGCTTTGCTACTCTGCGTACTCTAAAGCTGCATGCTTAGACGCCACTTCACGCTAAGGGCCTCGCTCCAGCAGAAGCTCTAGACACCTGCTCCTCGGGGGTCTCTCGCTTCCAACTTCCCTTCTGGGTCCTCACTAACCTAGACAACTGCTCCACGGGGGTCTTTTCTCTCTATTTATTTACAGAATATTGTACCACTGGGTACTTGCTCAAGGGCCTATTCACTTCATATCCTGCACCACGGACCTTCGGCCCCACCATTCTACCATCAGGAAGACGCCTTCACTCTGTGAGTACCTCTATGATCCAGTGCTCCAACTCCACCACGAGCTGCGGCATTACCGGCACTACGGGCTCCTGCCTATCATGAACATCTGGGTGAGACTATACTTCTGAGCCTGTTGAGCGTATTGGCACCTCGTGGATCTATGCTTTACTTTCCTGCTTCGCCATCTATTTACAGCAGTACAATAAAGGACTATCCATTCTGTGTCTGCTTTTGTGTGTCAGCCAATCGCAGTGGTTCCCTTGGGGCTCCTCCCTATGAGCGGAGTCATCTCCATTGCAACCAGGGGTCCACAATGCCTCAAACACAACAGAAATAGAATGGGGTAAGTGCTAGGTCCTTAAGAATGGATATTTTTTAGGACATGTGACATAGTTTAGCGTCAATGACGCACTGGCACATTCGATAGATAAGTGATGGGGTTTATTTAAACTGCCTTGATCCAACTCTCTGAGTTGAGTGTTTCACCATTATGAGCAGATGTATATTGAGACAAGAGTTGTCGTTATAATACATGGTGAGGTGGTGGTTTTGTGGCTCATGTGTACGGTTTTAGTTCGTTTATGTATACTTCTTGTTTTTAGAGAAGATATATTTTGTGATTTACATTTGTTTTTCTTTCGTAGATGGAAACCCTTTTAAACTGGTAGCAAGAGCAACTTCTGGAAATGGTTGTCATAGTTTAATTGGTAACCTCTGAAGCAGGCAGCAGTGTCCACTGAAACGTGGGCTCATGACGGGTGTTTTAATTGTGGAGTGTACAGTAAGGATGCAGAGGGAAATCTTGTTGTTTTAAGACAAGTAATTAAACTCTTTAATCTATATTAATGATGCACAAGGAAATTTTGAGGTTTGAAGAAGTCATTAAGGTTTAGTTGGGGAGCTTTAGGTGTATAAAATAATAAAAATTGATGAATATAACACAGGATCAAAAAGACTGCTCTTTTGAACCAGCAGATAACCGATACCTGAGGTATCCATTACTGATACTGCTTGGGGCCCATTGCGTGGCGAGAGGTGGTGGATGTTAATTAGGTTAACACCATTTTTTGTGATGCCATGTTCCTAACAGTTTAATGAATCAGCACTACTGTAATCTAACAGCAATTCTAATAGATTTTGTGATCGCCAGATTTGTGTAGTAGTTTTGGCTTGGAGGGGTCTCTGCTTGTGTATATTTGTGACTATAAGTATGCACATAATGACGTATTTTAAAACTGACGTACGTGCTGATATGCACACTAATGGACATGAACTTGTTAGAGTGAGTTTACGTGCACGGCCGCCAGAGAAACTTTAGATTAGACATTTTTCAATTGCCAGGCTATATTTTCTTGCCAAATGGAAGCAGGAACTGCCAATGGAGGGAAGGGAGGACCTTCAGTACCTACTGGAATCCACTAGAACACTGGGAAAGCCTTGCTCTTTATCGTGGGAATAGGGATGGGCAAGGTTCACCTCCATTCCAGTAGGCCTCAGAGTAACAAATTGGTGCTAACTGGTATCTTTTGTTCCATTCTGGGAGATTGGAGGGGGAGTAGCAGTCACATATTGATGGGTATGAGACACTGGGTCACACTTTCATTTAAAAATGTCTCTAATCACTTTAAGGTGGAGGAGAGAGAGAAAGGAGAGGAAGAGGTACTCCGCACACAGAGTCTTCAAGACAAGCATTCTATTTTTAGATCTGTCAGAAGAGGAAGTCATGCATAGGTTCAGGTTTAATAAGGAAACCATACAGTATCTATGAAAGCAGTTAGAGCTGGACCTACAACCCACCAGCTAGAGTGGGGCCATGCCTTGCCTGCACATCTCACGATCACTAATGCCATAGCTTTTTTTGCTACCAGCACCTTCCAAACTCCTCTTGGGTTCATGGCTGGCATAAGCCAGTCTGCCACCTTCATTTGTATCGATCAGGTCCTGGCCGCCTTGCTAAGGAGAACATGCTAGTATATATCCTTCGAGGGCAGGAAGAACAAATCATGTATGATTTCTATCAAATGGTATGCTTTCCCTCTGCCCTGGGGGTTATCAATTGCACAGGCATCCCTATAAGGGTTTCAGGTGAGATGAGGCCACCTGCTGCAACCACAAGGGCTTCAACTACCTCAATATATACAGGTGGTCTGTGACACTAAGGGATTCATCCTGGATGTCATGCCCAAGTTTCCTGGATCCACTCACAATGTCTACATCCTCTTGCAGTTATGAATTCATGACCACTTCTAGGAAGTATACATCACTGGGGGCTGGCTACTGGGTAGGAAAGCATCCATCACTAACACCACATCACTAACATCACATCCTCTGTGGGGTCTCCCACATCTCTAGTTGGCCTGCCTGCCCAGGAGGACAGCTCAGACCCAGCCTAATCCCCTAATGTGCAGTCCAACCTCAAAGCCTATCCTAACATTCTCCTCTGGCTTCTCCCTTATAGGTGACAGAGGTTATCCACTCAAAACTTGGTTCATGATGCCTGTAGTCACCCTACAGAGAGCTGCAGATGTGTGATACAACAGGGCCCAATAGTGGATCAGAGTTGTCATTGAAAGAACCTTCTGCCTACTCAAAACAAGTTTCTGCTATCTGGATAAATCTGGGGAATGCCTCCTCTACAACCCACCTAAAGTGGGAGATTTTCCTAGCCTGCTATATGTTACATAACTTGGCCAAAACCAGACACATGTCCCCTCCAGAGGCTAGTGAGAATATAGATGAATATGAGGAGGAAAAAGAGCTCAGTCAGGAGGAATTGCAAGTAATCCATCACCACAGTCAAAGACAAGCTATAGAGCAAACAAATACTCTGATACAAAGATATTTTTGTTGGTGAAAGAGTATGTATTTATATGTGCTCAGTGAAGTGTTGTACAATAAACAAAGTTAATGGCTCTTTCTGCCTCTTTTTCCCTTGGGTGGGCCACATGCAGAGGCTTTGTGCTGCCCTTGTCGAGAAATCCTCTGTAGTACAGATCCCTCAGAGGGCAGAGGACCTGGCTGCTCAGGAAAGTGGTTGCAGGAGGGGCTGCCAGGTGGGGAAAGTGAAGATGGTGTCACTGGCAGTGGCAGCGGCTGCCAAGGGGGCATCCATTGGAGCAGCTCCCTCCAGACAGTTGTCTGGTCCTGCATCGCCTTTCGAAGGCTCAAGATTTCCTTCCTCAGAGCCTGTCCTTCCTCACAGTTGGCCATTTGGAGGCCATGGAGCTCTGAGCGCAGTGCACCCACCTCCTCCATGACACGGGCATTCAATTTAATGAGAAGCCTCTCAGCTGGCCTGACCTTTACCTGCAAGTGTTCATCAACTTCCTCCTCTAAAGAGAAGCTGCTCTGCAGGTGGTCTGCCTGCCAGCTCACCTTGCAGTGAATCTGGCCCAGCTTTCCTCCTTCGGCTCCTCCATCTTGGCAGATGGCTGCTACTGCTGTTCCCCAATGTGTGGCCCTTCCTCCATCTCCTCATCTTTTTCCTCTGATGTGTCTGGCAACTGTTGTACGTGGCGGCAGGTCCTTTGGACCTTGCTTGGCTCTGCCCATTCTTCCTGTTGGCCCCCTGCAACATTGAAAATGGTATATGTTTTAGTTTCACATCATAGGTATGTATGTATCTCAGGAATTGCAGTGTTAACAATCAGTACAAGTCTCCAAGCCCTCTTTCAGCACTTCCTGCTACTGCAATAAAAGTCTTAAAAATGTACCTCTTCCAAACATTTATTTCCTGGAAGCTCAAGCTGTTACTCAGCCTGCCTAGCTGCTGAGGACAACAATTATCAGCATACACTCTTGAAAAGGGGTTGCTTATTGGCTCTAGATGTGGCGCCCTGCAAGCTCAGCTCTCACATTCAAGTCATAAGGTAGAATAGGAAATGTGCCTATGAACTGTTCATTTAGTTGGGGCAGGAGGTGAGAGAAAAGTGGGCAGCGCTAGGTCATGTGTCCATACAGATACAGAAGCAACAAAATGTACACCATGAGGTCAATATTAAAAACTAAACATTTAAATGCTAACTTTGAGTTAGATGGATAATTTGGAGTTAAATGGATAACTTGTACTTAGATGGATAACTTAGATAACATGGAGTTAGATGTTATCCAGCAAACAGATCCACCTATCATATGGTGCAGTGGCTTATACCCCAGACCTGGTGCTCTGGAGCCAAGGGGTGATTCTGGCTCTTATCTGGGTGCACATGTGCCCTGGATCATTATAAAGGAAGGACCTGGTATAGCTACACAAACTATATGCAGGTAGAAACCAATCTATTTACAAATCCTAAGACAAGGTACCTTATAGACAGTGCTCACCTTGCTGTTGGTCTGGTTGGGAGGTGACTAGCTCCACCACCCCAGTTGCAGCTGACTGAAATGGTGGCAAACACCATCTGCTCTACCACCATTAAGGTGACTTGTGTGTCTGTCTCCTCAGCACACATTTGGGCCTGCTTGCAACTGAGCCTGATGCAGACCACATCACTTATGGCATAATTCTTCCACAGTTCTGCTATTCTTGAATATAGCATTAATCTTGTGGCAAATGCACAAGATTTGATTTTTTGGTATGAGCCAGTCTGCTTAGGCTCTGCACCGTAGAGGATGCCATGAACTCTTATAACTTCCTTCACGAGGAGGTCAACCTCCCTTGGCAGAAAGTTGGGCTTCCTCATATGGCCTGTACTATCCAGAGACATGATGGCAAAGGAAAGACAAATATCTGTCTCCCTCCTTTTATCCCTGCAAATGCATGTAGCATGTATATACTTACATGCACAAACGTGTAATGTGCGTGTATTTGCATGGGTGAGTTACCAAAACTTACATGGAAGGTCCCAAAAAACAAAGCGGTAGTCAGTCTAGAGTAGCCACTGATGTGAAAAAAACAAAAGCAAGACCGATGCCTTGGAAAGTAAATTTATTCAAAACAATAATGCTCACCCAAGAACTGCCGGGTTTCTCCTTTTCGGCTACATCGGAAGCTCTCGTAATTGTATACTTCGCAAAATGTGTGTTCAAACACACTTAGAAAATGTTGAAAAGTTCAACTGTTTGGAAAGGTTATAATTTGATTTTGGAAGTTACTTTGGATTTCTGTCTTGGTGATTAATCAATAATTCTTAAACATTTCACCACCAAAGATGGTACAATTTAATCTACGCAAGAGGAAGGCTCATGTATGCTCCAACGTAACTGGAAATTTTTAAGAATTAAAGAGAGAGGAATATCTAGTAAGAGAAAGCATAAAAAGAAGAATATCTAGTTAGAGAAAGGAAGTGATGTTCCCCTTGTACAGGGCCTTGGGGAGGCCTCACCTGGAGTACTGTGTTCAGTTCCAGAGACCAAAAGGATACAGAATGGAGGCAGTCCAGAGAAGGGTAACCAAAAAGGTCAATGGTCTTCGTAAAATGACTTATGAGGAGAGATTGAGGAACCTAAATATGTATATTCTGGAGGAGAGGAGGAGCAGGGCTGATATGATACAGACTTTCAGATACTTGAAAGGTTTTAATGATCCATGGTCAACAACAACCTTTTCCGTTGGAAAAAAATCAGTAGAACTAGGGATCACGATTTGAAACTCCAGGGAGGAAGACTCAGAACCAATGTTAGGAAGTATTTCTTCACGGAGAGAGTGGTGGATGCCTGGAATGCCCTTCCGGAGGAAGTGGTGAAGACTAAACTATAAAGGATTTCAAAGGGACATAGGATAAACACTGTGGATCCATAAAGGCTAGAGGATGGGAATGAAGAGAAGAGCCATGGGGGTGGCTTGCTGGAATGGTGGCTACTACCTGGTGATTACTACCCTTACTCAATAAACCTTCACACGGTTAATGCAACTCCAACATTGCTCTCTGCTTCAACAGCAAGGAGAAATGTGGAAAAGAGGATTTGCATTCAGACGAACAAGGACTGAACTACACTGTCTGGGTAAACAAATAAGCATGGGGGTAGCTTGCTTATTGCGGTGGTTACTACCCAAAACCAATTAAGCCTGATACTTTGCTTTGAATGCACATACAGCATTGCTCTCTGCTTCAACGGCAGGGGGGAAATGTGGAAAAGAGGATTTACATTCAGACAACAACCAACAAGGCATTGATCTGTGCAGTCTGGGTAAAAAGCATCGGGGTAACTTGCTTGATGCGGTGGTTACTACCCTTAACCATTAAGCCTTACGATTCAACTTTGATGCAACTGCAACATTACTCTCTGCATCAACGGCAGAGGGTGGCAGGAAATTCGAATCAAACAGTTACCAACAAGGGCCCTGAACTTGGTGGTTGGTGAAACAGATAAGTATGAGAAAATAAATGTGGGAGCTTGCTGGGCAGACTAGGTGGGCTGTTTGGTCTTTTTCTGCCGTCATTTCTATGTTTCTATATTATTGCTCAGTCTTAACAGTGTAACCTCTATGGCTGTATAGTGAATGCAAATCCTAATTCCTCAACGTCTAGGTCCCCCCCCTAATAAAAGCTATTTGGGGTTCCTAATTTAAACAATGTTATTGCGATAATGCATTTCCACTCAATGGCCCATTGCCTGATAGTTGACTTCCTGCAAATTGAAAGTTTTACATAAAAACACCTGAGTGCCTAGCTGTATCCATGATGACTGGGTGAAGAGTGGTAGTTTAATAAGTGGGATGCTAACTATATGCATCTTTTCTGCAACTTTGTTTGTCACCACAGGGTTCAATTGGTGAGAAAGCTAAATGGACTATGACAACAAGTTTTCGGTCTCTCTATCAGCAAATATAACCTTATGTTGTGAGTATGTGTCTCCTAGCCCTTTATCTTAGAATGGCGTCCCTCGACTTATGAAGCCTACCTTGTGCTCTCTCCAAGTGTGTTCTCCTGCCCCATCGCACTCCTCTTGCCTCTTTAACATGTTAGGGTGTGAAAGAGATGCTGCCAGTGATACTTCACATCAACCCTCAGCTGTGAGGCTTGCTAATAGGATTGGCTTCATTCTGGGAACTTGGCCCTTCCTTGCTTTTTACCATATAGGGAAGACCCTAAAGTATGCTGATCACAAGAGCAGCTGTAACAGGCCAACAAACCTATGAAGGCTGTATAGCTTGCGGCCTCCAGTATGACACAGGTGGACCTGGAATGGTATTTTTCACAGCTGTTGTTTTATTTGTTCCTCTAAGATTACATGCTGTCATCCATCTGCTGGATTGTTAGGCCTTTGCATGAAGGCAAGGCTTGTTTGGCAGGAGAGAGGTAGACTCCATACTGTTCCTTTATGGCAACTAGGCATAGATACTGAATGGAAACCAAATTGTTGCATTAATTTATTGTCAAATGTGTCACTCAGGGAACATTGACTAATTTATACACCTTTACTAAAACCCTTACAAATACAGCCCACTAAATCTGCTGGTGGATGGGAATGGAGAATGTATGAATTCAAGGGAATAAAGATGCCATGTGTTTTCTACCACTCCTCCTTCTCTAATACCTCATGAGCATGCATCTGCCTCCACAACCTTCACCACTTATAATGCCAGTGCTGTCAGATTTCCACTATCTCAATAGTTGGTCTACGGCCCCTAACTGTGGTCCTATATTCCTGGACTGCTGTCACATGCTCCTTCCTTCTTTTCTTAATCTGTCTGCTTAACCACTTCACCACCACTCTAAATCTTGTTCCCTCTAATCACTCCTATGACCTAAAGCACAGCAAATACCCTACCTAGTGTTCTTCTTCACATTTCCTTTATGCCTCATCTGTTTTCCCTAGCCCCCTTCCCCAGATGTACTATCATGGTCACCAGCAAAATGAGCAGCAGGGTCTGGTATGCTAGCTTGAAAAACATGTAGGCCACATGCCCAGATTAGCTGAAGATGTGGCACTGACAATAGTAGTAACTTCCTTCCAAGTTGTAGATTATATAGAGAGGGAACCTGAGGGAAGTACTTCAAGAATAACACCTCTTCTGCTCTACATCTTAAGCATGAAAAGAAAGTGTGTGAACTATTATCGATGGTTATTCCTGCACCAAAAATGTCATGAAGGTCAATATTCAAAGCCATTTAGAGGGATAACTCACAAGGTAGCCATGTAACTCCACGTTATCCATTTAAATGTTGAGATTTGAATATTGACCCAATAGAAAAACATTACACAGTTACACACAGACAAATGTGTTAACAATAATTTTTTTTAAATTTTTACAAACAATTATTTTGTTAACATTTTAAATGTTTGACATATGATAAAAAAAATTGGGAAAGAGGAGGGGAAAACTAGGGAGCAAAGAAGTCACAAATGACAAAAAAATCCAGTGAGTTAGAGACACCTGCAAACCCACATTTAAGAGGGTGCTCAGGGTGGGGGGAATCTGGTTGTTAGTATCTGGGCCACTATGGTCAGGCTCTGTATTGCTTGATAGTGGATGGTCAGCAGTCTAAACATCCTCCTATGGTATGCCTGTGTTGCCCTCTGCTCCTCCACCACCTGCCACATCACAGCATAAAATCATTTGGAGCATGTGCCTTCAATGATGAGCCTCTTGGCTGTTATGGTGGGGGAGGGGGGGATGTCAGAGGAAGCAGAGAGGAACACAGGCCTTTCTTGGCCAGGAAAGGCTGACTGGTAGGGATGTGAATCGTGTGCCCAATCGTTTTAACGATTGGGTTCGGCTGGGGGGGGGGGGGAATCTGATAGTTAGAGATGTGAATTGGGATCGGTTCCGATTCCAATTCACATCACTAATTTTTTTAGTGAGGCCTACGCCGATAAAAAAAACCCCACCCCAACCCTTTAAAATTACCCCCTTAGCCTCCCCCACTCTCCCAACCCCCCCCAAAAAACATTTTACACATACCTGGTGGTCCAGGGGGGGCCGCAGGGCGCGATCTCCCGTTCCCAGGCCATCAGCTGCGCTAAAAAAAATGGCGCCGATGAACCTTTGCCCTTACTATGTGACAGGGTATTCGTGCCATTGGCCAGCCCCTGTCACATGGTAGGAGCACTGGATGGCTGGCGCCATCTTTAAAGATGGCGCCAGCCATTAACGATTTAAAGATGGCGCCAGCCATTAACGATTTTTGACGATAAATCGGGGGAATTTGTAAAGTATCGCGCACTCTAACGATTTTTGACGATTTAAAAAATATCGACGATTTTTTTAAATCGTCAAAAAATGATTCACATCCCTACTGGCTGGTCTGGGTTGCCTGATCCCTAACTCCCTGGGCAAACCAGGGAAGAGGCCCTATGTGGACAGGGGGAGGGTCTGTAACTGGAGGCCCAGGTTGTAACTCTAGGGTGCAGCGAGACAGGACCACCACCACCACTTCTTACCATGGTGGTAGACAGGGTAGAGGAGGAGAATTCTGCTCCAAAGATGATGGGTTGTTCTTTCCTATGAAGACAAAAACAAGTATCTGTCATGTTGTGAATTCACATGCTACAAAGTATGATGTGCAGGATGAGAGAAACACTTAAAGAAATTGTCTTTTGAGGGAGAGGTAAAGGCAAAGGACGTCAACCCTGACATTAAGGTGCTGCCTTGCATATTGATAGTATGGCTAGACATTCAGATTTTTGAGGTGAGATTGATGCAACTTGATGGAGGCTACTATCTGATAGGGGATGAGGGTAAGGAATGTGTGCCATGGTTGACAGTGACAAGGACACTATTGGACAAGGGTCATGTTGGACAAAGGCCATGTTGTTTAGATAGAAATGCAAGTTGGAGTGAGAATAAAGTTCCTCAAAGTGTGCCAGGAAAGCTAAAGGGTGTCTTTCCCTAGCATCTTCAGAATGATAGAGCCTGTAACAGAGAGGTATGTAAAGTAGGGTTAGTGTAAGGAGAAGACAAAGACTGGGTGTGACAGGACTGGGTGATAATTACTGGAGAGAGAACATAGATGGAGCTTGGTGACAGTTCTGAGTTGGCCAGAGGAATATCTTACTTCCAGCCCTATCCCACCAAGCATGTAGCTGGTCCATCCCCCGCCTCCTTATGAGGTGCAGCAACTAGGTCTTCTTCTTCAGGTCCTCAATCTATAGGGGCAAAAAGGATGAACTGTTGATATTGGATGAGTGCCTGACCCTCTCTACCCCTTCATTGCCCCCCCTCTAGTAGCCCCCCCATGCTTAGTCTTACATTTTCCACCCCCATTCTACTTACCCCACATGGGTATGAGGCACCACAGTTGAATGTGATACGGAGCTCCCTCCATGCATTCTTATTGTGCCTTAGGTCCCGGAGCAACCCTGAAGCACCAGGGACACCAGCTGTTGGATGGCCCTGGTGATAAAATTGTGCTGACAAGCAGGACTCAGCATTTTTTTTAAACCAACTCCCCTGCGGATCCAGAAGTCATGAGTCATTGAAGAGGGCACATTACCAGCTTATGCACATGAGCATGCGAAATGAGTTATGAGAGCGCCTATGCATAGATCATGCACACATATTTTTGCGTGCATCTATGTGCATATTTTGGAAAGTACGTGCATAATTTGGCATACCATATAAAATTCCTGACTTTGGCCGCCTGCACCCTCATAAGCGTGAATGTATGCGCATGATTGCTTGTTTTAAAATCAGCCTGTTAGCTTTCAAATTAGACCACATTAATGGATGAAAATATAAATACAGCATAAAATAAATTACAAATAAGGAAATTAAGAAGCTAATATGAGGTGAAATACATAACCTAATTTATAAGCAGCATTTCAGAATATTCCTAGTTAAGGATTACTACTAATAGGAGAACCAACTGAAATCTTCCCAGATTCAAAGGCAGAATAAAAAACAGGTTAAAAAACACATCTCACCCCCTACAATGCAACAACACATTTACATGGGTAATGTGACACAAAGATAGCCTCCATCTGGAGCAGTTTAGGTCTAAAGAACAGAAATTGCTTCTTCTTTTTTTGGGTTGAATGAACCACTTCCAGAAACTTCACAATTTAAAAAAAATATCTGTGGAGAAGTTCTCTATCTGCATCTAGTGCCAACTGTACTAATAAAACTGCAGTGGCAGTAGAAACATCTGAATTTGATTTCTCCAAAATTTGTGAAATATTAATAGCATAAAATGAGGGAAAACCTTGTTCCTTGGGTTCAACCCCCTTTCCCAGGGAGATGTAATAAATTTTGGAATTCGGTGGAAATGAATCAATAGGAACTTTAAGAATTTGTACTACATATTTTGAAACATCTCATAAGGTGTCACCAAAGTTTCTTTAGGAATATTAGTCATTCAAAGGTTCCTAACTCTAACCAAATTTTCCAGGTTTTTATATTTATTGTGAAGTATAAAATTGTCCTTAGAGAATAAATATTCACTTGTTTCCATCTTAGAATACAAGATTGAAAGGGGCAGATTTTAAAAGCGCAGGGGGGTTACACCGCGCCTAGCCTATTTTGCATAGGCCCAGTGACACACACAAGCCCCAGGATGTGCGTATGTCCCAGGGCTTGAAAAAAGGGGGCGGGTTGTTCAGCAGCAGGGGTGGAGCCTCCAGGCACAGCGGCCATTTGCCGCTGTGCCCGGGATCGCAGGCCGGCCATCAGCCAGCAGGCGTAACTTATAGGATAAAGGTAAGGGGGGGTTTAGATAGGGCTGGGGGACGTGTTAGGTAGGGGAAGGGAGGGGAAGGTGGGGGGCGGAGGGAACGGAGGAAGGCTGCATGGCTCAGCACACGCAAGTTGCACAATTGTGAACCCCCTTGTGCGTGCCGACCCTGGATTTTATAACATGCGCGCGGCTGCGCATGCATGTTATAAAATCGGGCGTATATTTGTGCGTTCTGGGTTGCAAGCACAAATGTACACCCACGCGTACCTCTTAAAATCCGGCCCATAGTGTTTAAATTTCTGCTCCAATCTGACCATTTGAAATTTATATCAGCAATTTCCAATTTGACCTGCTGAAACTGATAAAGATAAGTTTGAAATCTAAACAGACAATGATATCTTCATAGTGCCAATTGCTTCCCATAAGGTAGAAAAATCAGATGTTTTAGGGCATTTGAGGGCAAAAGGAAAAGTTACAACTTCATCTGCCATTGATAGCAGCCTTCTCAAGGGCTTTCAGATAACCATCCAAGCTCCCCGGGGTGTTCTCCACCCTATCCACTAACTGCTAAGGCTCTGCCGGTGTTGCAACCGTCTCTGCTCGACGCTCTCACTCCACCCTCTTTACCTCTGTGGCGACTCCCTCCAGGTCTGATGGACGGTTGGCTGCCGCGGCGTCTCCATGCCGTCTACCTCCGGTGTCTCCGGACCGGCTTGACATTGCAGAGCCGCAATGTTGCCTGAAGACCTAGGGCATGCACGCGCGCTCTGACTGAAGTACCAGCAAGAATGCGAACCTCGGGGGCATCTCCCTGAGATGACGTCATCCTCTTCCAATATTTAAAGGTCTCTATTTTGCTAACAAGCTGAGTTAGCAAGGACTCGCTTTGGCTGTCCAAAGCTACTCTGCCTCCTCGGACTTACCAGAGGTACCCTCGGGGGCCTCGTTCTTTTTCTTTCTTTCAGATTACAGATAGGAACCGGTACTCGCTCCTCGAGGGCCCATGTTTCTGGACACTCTGAAGATTCGCTACTGCTTGGAAGCTATCGCTGCTACAAACAATTGTGAGTTACCATCGCTCTCTCAGAGCTTTCCCTGGAACCAGGTACTCGTTCCTCGAGGGCCTAAGCCTTTCCAGCTCCTGAGCTTCCTTGAGACCTTATGTGAGTTTTGTCATCTAGTTCTGTTCATGAACTCTGTCTACTCACTTTCTACAGTTTCTCAACAGCTCAGCCATTCTGGATCGCTGTTCCAGTACCTGAGGGACTACAGCCCTGCCGGGTAGGGATGTGAATCATTTTTGACGATTTAAAAAAATTGTCAGATATTTTTTAAATCATCAAAAATCGTTAAGAGTCAGGATACAATAGAAATTTCCCCGATTTATCGTGAAAAATCGTAAATTGGGGGAGGGGGGAGGGTGAGAAAACTGGCACACCAAAACAACCCCTAAACCCACCCTGACCCTATAAAACTAATCCCTTACCTTACTTTTTACGAGTACCTGGTGGTCCAGAGGGGGCGCGGGGACCGATCTCCTGCTCTCGGGCCATCGGCGCCATTTTGGCTGCCACTCAAAAATGGCACTGATGGCCCGATAAAAAAAACAACCCACCCGACCCTTTAAAAATGACCCCTTAGCTTCCCCCACCCTCCCGAGCCTCCCAAAACATTTTAAAATTACTTGGTGGTCCCGGGAGCGATCTCCCATTCTCGGGCCATCGGCTGCCACTCATAAAGATGGCGCCGATGGCCCTTTGCCCTTACCATGTGACAGGGTATCCTTGCCATTGGCCGGCCCCTGTCACATGGTAGAAGCACTGGCTGGCCGCCGCCATCTTTAAAGATGAGCGGCGCCATCGTAAAGATGGCGCCGCTCATCTTTAAAGTCAATTGACATTGACTTTTTTAAAAGTATTGGGGCAAAGTTAACTATTTGGGAATATTATTTAGTGTGTTTGTGCCTTTAATAGTAAGGCAGTGAATAAACAAGTTAGACTGTTTGTATTTTTAAATAGTCAGTCAATAAGGTAGCAGTAGGTAGGCAGTGAATACACAAGTTAGACTGTTTGTATTTTTAGTCAGTCAATAAGGTAGCAGTAGGTAGGCAGTGAATAAACAAGTTAGACTGTATTTTTAAATAGTCAGTCAATAAGGTAGCAGTAGGTAGGCAGTGAATACACAAGTTAGACTGTTTGTATTTTTAGTCAGTCAATAAGGTAGCAGTAGGTAGTGTGTTTATTTTTTAAAAGTCTGCCTGACTATTAAAGTGTCCTCCAGACTTTTAAAGAGCTAAGTATTTTATTTAATAATAACTGAGTGCATTGTATTGAAAAACAAAACAAAAACCCACAAAAACAAAAAAAAAAACCCCACAAAAAAGTAGCCAGAAGCTAGAAATAAACTAGGAGCAGTATATACCAAAGTAAAAAAGTTGAATAGTTCAGCTCAGTTACTCACCTTGGAAAGGTGTTGAGGTAGTGTGATTAGGTTTGAATAGGGAACAACATTTGTTAATCAAGGGAGCTTTGAGTCACTCAGGCTGACTAACTAAAGTTAGACTGTTTGTATTTCCCAACCCTCCCACCCCTCGCCCACCCACCCCAAGCTCATCCCTTAATTTATAGGCAGGTGCCACTTGCACAAAAAAAAAAAACAAACCATCAACAAAAACTTTATTGAGAATTCGATCAGACCCCAGTAGGCCACTACCAGACATATAGTGAATTCACTAATACATTTAAAGGAACTTAGACACATTCCTACTCCCATAGCAACCTAAAACTTAACTAGGAACTGATCAAAATTGAGATGAAGGCAGCAGTCCAGCAGCAAGAGGGGGGCTTCCCAGTCTTTTGCATAGAGTGTCACATGTATGATTTTTTACCCACCGGTGAGAAGTTGTACATGTGCATGCGATGCAAAGAGCTCCTGGCTCTCAGAGAACGAGTCCGATCTCTGGAGGCTAGAGTGGCAGACCTGGAGGAGCTGAGGGAGACAGAGAGGTATATAGATGAGACCTTCAGGGACATAGTAGTCAAGTCCCAACTTCAGACTGGCAGCCCTGGTGCTGCCTTGGAGGAAGAAGGTCTCATAATGGGAGAGCACCAACCAGGTGTAACAGGAAAGGATCCTGTAGCAAGGACCTGCTCTCTAGGTGATGCATTGTCCTTTCGCACTGAGGATATCTCCCCAAGGCCTACTGCCAGGGAGGGAAGGGTTAGGTCGGCCGTCATAGTTGGTGATTCAATTATTAGGAATGTAGATAGCTGGGTGGCGGGTGGGCGTGAGGATCGCCTGGTAACATGCCTACCTGGTGCGAAGGTGGCGGACCTCACGCGTCACCTAGATAGGATTTTAGACAGTGCTGGGGAGGAGCCGGCTGTCGTGGTACACGTGGGCACCAACAACATACGAAAATGTGGGAGGGAGGTTCTGGAAGCCAAATTTAGGCTCTTAGGTAGAAAGATTAAATCCAGAACCTCCAGGGTAGCATTCTCTGAAATGCTCCCTGTTCCACGCGCAGGTCACCAGAGGCAGGCAGAGCTCCGGAGTCTCAATGCGTGGATGAGACGATGGTGCAAGGAAGAGGGATTCAGTTTTGTTAGGAACTGGGGAACCTTTTGGGGAAGGGGGAGTCTCTTCCGAAGGGATGAGCTCCACCTTAACCAGGGTGGAACCAGACTGCTGGCGCTAACCTTTAAAAAGGAGATAGAGCAGCTTTTAAACTAGAACAAAGGGGAAAGCCGACAGTCGCTCAGCAGCGCATGGTTCGGAGAGATGTATCTTTAAAGGATACTAATGATGCATTAGAATTAGGGCATCCCGACAGTGAGGTTCCAATAATTAGAAAAGTAGTCCAAGTGCCTGTAACTAAAAACTCACCTGAGCTAAAAAATTCTAACTTATCCCTATCAATTAAAAAGCAGAATAAAAATACAAACAAAAAACAAACTTTGAAATGTTTGTATGCTAATGCCAGAAGTCTAAGAAGTAAGATGGGAGAATTAGAATGTATAGCAGTAAATGATGACTTAGACTTAATTAGCATCTCAGAGACATGGTGGAAAGAGGATAACCAATGGGACAGTGCTATACCGGGGTACAAATTATATCGCAATGACAGAGAGGAGCAGTCGGGAGGAGGTGTGGCGCTTTATGTCCGGGATGGCATAGAGTCCAACAGGATAAACATCCTGCATGAGACTAAATACAAAATTGAATCTTTATGGGTAGAAATCCCTTGTGTGTCAGGGAAGACTACAGTGATAGGGGTATACTACCGTCCACCTGGTCAAGATGGTGAGATGGACAGTGAAATGCTAAGAGAAATTAGGGAAGCTAACCAAATTGGTAGTGCAGTAATAATGGGAGACTTCAATTACCAGAAAATACACAGAAGCAAGCCTTGCACTAAGCAAGTATCCAAATGTAACGTGCAAGGAAAAAGTTTCAGTTCCACCACAAAGTATAATAGAAATTTTCAGTTTTAATTCTTACAGTCAGTAGAAAACGGCAACTCCACGTTAGTATACATAAACAGGTATCAGTCCCCCGACACGGTCCCGTGTTTCGCTGGTGGCTGCATCGGGAGGGACCACACAGAATATAAAGTCTAAAATACAAACACACTCAATCAGGGTGGAGCATAACATAAGCGGCTATAACTATAACGGAAATACAATGTATACTTACATCCTTTAATCATATAGTGGAGCGCAAACACCCTCACTATGTGAACACAATTTAAAGGAGAAGCCTTGGCGCCAAAAACAGATGTCATCGCGAGACTGTCAAAAATAAGCCCCGCCCCCTTTACCCGAATAAATGCCATTCAATGTCCTTATTGAGTCCGTGAGGGTGAATAGTTTTTAAGGTGTAAATCCATCTCTGTTCTCTTTTACCTAACATCTCAACATAATCCCCACCCCGGACAGAGGGGGAAACAGTCTCTAAAACTGAAAAGGTAAGATCAGAGATGGAATGACCCAAGGTGGTCCAGTGGGAAACCAGGGGTTCCTCGAGTCTAAGGAGTCTAATGTTGGAACAGTGCTCTATAATTCGAGTTTTCACCATTCTCTTAGTTTTCCCAACATATAAACTAGGGCATGGGCACTGTACCACATAGACCACCCCTTTGGTTGTACAGTCGGATACACTGCGAAGATAAAAAACCTGTCCAGAGATGGGATGTTGGAAGGTGGAAGAGACTGAGGTATGACTGCACATCGTGCAGTGACCACAGGGACTATGAGAACCCACCCCACGAGTGTTCACCTCGTTCCTGCCAAAAGACGTATGTACTAATTGGTCACGCAGATTACTACCTCGGCGGAATGAGAACCGTAGGTCACCCCGCAGTAAAGGAGATAATGCTAAATTCTGCCAATGTCTACGAATCATGAGAGATATTGTTTTACTGGCAACAGAAAATGGTAATATACAATTAAAAGATGTATCAGCATCATCAGATGCGGGGAGGAAAAGCCATTCCCGGCAGGTATACAATGCCCTTTTATAAGCGTTTCTCACAATGCGGTGGGGATAACCCCTCTCTAAAAATCTTAAAGACATCGCCCTAGATTTAGCTATAAAATCATCCCGGGAGGAGCATAAACGCCGCAATCTGAGAAATTGGCCGGTTGGAATGTTATCCCTAAGAGGTTTGGGGTGACAACTTGAATAAGTTAAAAGGGTGTTCCTATCAGTTGACTTCCGAAAGAGTGTAGTCACAAAGTGATTATTTTCAACAGAAATACAAATGTCCAAAAATGAAATTTGTGAAGAGTGGATACAATGATTAAACTGAATATGGGAATTCAGTGAGTTTAACCAATCAAGAAACAGAAAAAATTGTATATCCGACCCCGTCCAGATGATCAAAATATCATCAATATATCTGCGATAAAGTGATATCCTTGAAAACCATTCTGAGGGGTATATCAAAGTGGTTTCAAAGCGGTCCATAAAAAGACAGGCCAAGCTGGGGGCCATAGTGGCCCCCATGGCGGTGCCTTTAATCTGTTGGTAAAATGTCTTATCAAATAGAAAAAAAATTTTTGTCAGCGCTAATTCAGACAATTCAGTCAGGAAAGAGGTGGACACTCGATGTGGAGCAGGTCGTGTGTCTAAAATATCCTCAATCACCTGCAAGGCCTCAGACTGAGGAATATTAGAATAAAGGGAAATAACATCAAGGGTTACAAAGAAAAAGTCTCCAGGGGGAACCAGTGAATCATGTAAAATAGAGATAAGATGGGAAGAATCCCTAACATAGGACTGAATTTGTGATACAAATGGCTTAAGAAAAATATCAACAAACTTAGACAGTGGTTCTAAGAGGGAATTGATACCAGATACAATAGGACGCCCTGGAGGGCGTATCAGGGTCTTATGTATTTTCGGCAGGATATAAAAAAGTGGTATGACTGGTGCCTTATTAACCAAAAAATTAGCCTCACGGTTGGTTATCATATGAGTATCCTGGGCAGAGCGGACAAGGGTTTTAACCATTTCCAACAATGATTCAGTCGGGTCTCCGGGAAGAGGGATATAGAAAGAAGGGTCTCCCAATTGTCGTAGAACCTCAGCCTCATATTCTGATCTGTCAAGGACCACAATACCACCTCCCTTATCAGCAGGTTTAATAACTATAGTATTGTCACGTGATAAAGCCCTCACTGCAGCAACTTCCTGCATAGTAAGATTATACTGTACAAATTTAGTACGAGAAACAATTATCGTGGCTTCCTCACATACTAACCGCTCAAAAGCCCCCAAAAGGGGGTTCACAGGGCCAGGGGGGGTCCACCTAGACTTTTTAGAAATAACGGAGATATCGGCTGTGGGTGGAGAATCAGCAAAAAACATTTTAAGTCTTAACAACCGGAAAAACCGGTGTAGATGAACCTGTAAATGTCTCGCGATGACATCTGTTTTTGGCGCCAAGGCTTCTCCTTTAAATTGTGTTCACATAGTGAGGGTGTTTGCGCTCCACTATATGATTAAAGGATGTAAGTATACATTGTATTTCCGTTATAGTTATAGCCGCTTATGTTATGCTCCACCCTGATTGAGTGTGTTTGTATTTTAGACTTTATATTCTGTGTGGTCCCTCCCGATGCAGCCACCAGCGAAACACGGGACCGTGTCGGGGGACTGATACCTGTTTATGTATACTAACGTGGAGTTGCCGTTTTCTACTGACTGTAAGAATTAAAACTGAAAATTTCTATTATACTTTGTGGTGGAACTGAAACTTTTTCCTTGCACGTTACATTTGGATACTTGCTTAGTGCAAGGCTTGCTTCTGTGTATTTTCTGGCATATTCCGTTTTTGAAGCTTCAAATGGCTACTGATGACGTTACATTTAGTTACTCGGAAGAAGCAGTAAACGCCATTCTCACAGACGTCCCGTTTTTCACTGAATCTTCTACTGACTCTGTTCCCCCTCCCTCTTGGTCCGATGTGATTAATGTTCAGAAAAGGTTGACCAGGGCTGAACTTCACTCTCTAACGCTTATTGAATACTGCCGGGTCCGTCGGATACCTCGGGGACTCCGAATACAGAAAGAGCCGAGGCTACACACAGAGAATCCAGCCTTTATTACACGCTGGAATAAAATTCTTAACAAATGTTCTCTGGACCTTATGGTCCTAATTGTTGAATCTAATAAAGAGTTGCAAATTACCCTTCAAGAAGAACTGTCAGTAAAACTTGATTTGATAAAACACTCGTCTCCAGTGGATACCTTTCAACATCACCTTGAGGAATTTCAAGATAATCTGAATCGTTTCCGGACTGATCTCAAGGCTGTTAAATACAGCAAATTTCAGCGCGACGAGACTGACTACAGTTCCGGATACGTCTACAAATGGATGTCAACCAAACCTCAGAAAAAGGTTACCTTCGCTCAGGGATCATCGACCTCCTCCTCGGAGGAGTCTTCAGGCGAGGACTATCCGCGTGGCCGTGGGCAAGGACGCCGAGGACGTGGAGGGTTTACCCCCGTTCAAGGACCACCTGGACCACCGGCATCAACTACTCCACTATTATCTGCACCTGCATCATCACGCTATTCGTCTATAGCAGCCTCTTTTTTAGACTCTGGTCACCCGCCTCCGGCTCCTCCTCAGGTTCTACGGGAAACCCGCAGTACTCGGTCCCGTCCAGCCGCCACAACCATTCAAACTGGATACAAACCCCCTCGAGGAACACGGGCCCCTCCGGACCCGTGGCAGTAATAGAGGATACAGTCTTTAATTTATCTTCTCGGACTATGACAGCTGTTGAACGGGGAGTGCTTCAAAAGGGCTTATCCTTTGTACCCACGTTGAAATGTGACGAATTTGATTTACAGGTTCATCTACACCGGTTTTTCCGGTTGTTAAGACTTAAAATGTTTTTTGCTGATTCTCCACCCACAGCCGATATCTCCGTTATTTCTAAAAAGTCTAGGTGGACCCCCCCTGGCCCTGTGAACCCCCTTTTGGGGGCTTTTGAGCGGTTAGTATGTGAGGAAGCCACGATAATTGTTTCTCGTACTAAATTTGTACAGTATAATCTTACTATGCAGGAAGTTGCTGCAGTGAGGGCTTTATCACGTGACAATACTATAGTTATTAAACCTGCTGATAAGGGAGGTGGTATTGTGGTCCTTGACAGATCAGAATATGAGGCTGAGGTTCTACGACAATTGGGAGACCCTTCTTTCTATATCCCTCTTCCCGGAGACCCGACTGAATCATTGTTGGAAATGTTTAAAACCCTTGTCCGCTCTGCCCAGGATACTCATATGATAACCAACCGTGAGGCTAATTTTTTGGTTAATAAGGCACCAGTCATACCACTTTTTTATATCCTGCCGAAAATACATAAGACCCTGATACGCCCTCCAGGGCGTCCTATTGTATCTGGTATCAATTCCCTCTTAGAACCACTGTCTAAGTTTGTTGATATTTTTCTTAAGCCATTTGTATCACAAATTCAGTCCTATGTTAGGGATTCTTCCCATCTTATCTCTATTTTACATGATTCACTGGTTCCCCCTGGAGACTTTTTCTTTGTAACCCTTGATGTTATTTCCCTTTATTCTAATATTCCTCAGTCTGAGGCCTTGCAGGTGATTGAGGATATTTTAGACACACGACCTGCTCCACATCGAGTGTCCACCTCTTTCCTGACTGAATTGTCTGAATTAGCGCTGACAAAAAATTTTTTTCTATTTGATAAGACATTTTACCAACAGATTAAAGGCACCGCCATGGGGGCCACTATGGCCCCCAGCTTGGCCTGTCTTTTTATGGACCGCTTTGAAACCACTTTGATATACCCCTCAGAATGGTTTTCAAGGATATCACTTTATCGCAGATATATTGATGATATTTTGATCATCTGGACGGGGTCGGATATACAATTTTTTCTGTTTCTTGATTGGTTAAACTCACTGAATTCCCATATTCAGTTTAATCATTGTATCCACTCTTCACAAATTTCATTTTTGGACATTTGTATTTCTGTTGAAAATAATCACTTTGTGACTACACTCTTTCGGAAGTCAACTGATAGGAACACCCTTTTAACTTATTCAAGTTGTCACCCCAAACCTCTTAGGGATAACATTCCAACCGGCCAATTTCTCAGATTGCGGCGTTTTATGCTCCTCCCGGGATGATTTTATAGCTAAATCTAGGGCGATGTCTTTAAGATTTTTAGAGAGGGGTTATCCCCACCGCATTGTGAGAAACGCTTATAAAAGGGCATTGTATACCTGCCGGGAATGGCTTTTCCTCCCCGCATCTGATGATGCTGATACATCTTTTAATTGTATATTACCATTTTCTGTTGCCAGTAAAACAATATCTCTCATGATTCGTAGACATTGGCAGAATTTAGCATTATCTCCTTTACTGCGGGGTGACCTACGGTTCTCATTCCGCCGAGGTAGTAATCTGCGTGACCAATTAGTACATACGTCTTTTGGCAGGAACGAGGTGAACACTCGTGGGGTGGGTTCTCATAGTCCCTGTGGTCACTGCACGATGTGCAGTCATACCTCAGTCTCTTCCACCTTCCAACATCCCATCTCTGGACAGGTTTTTTATCTTCGCAGTGTATCCGACTGTACAACCAAAGGGGTGGTCTATGTGGTACAGTGCCCATGCCCTAGTTTATATGTTGGGAAAACTAAGAGAATGGTGAAAACTCGAATTATAGAGCACTGTTCCAACATTAGACTCCTTAGACTCGAGGAACCCCTGGTTTCCCACTGGACCACCTTGGGTCATTCCATCTCTGATCTTACCTTTTCAGTTTTAGAGACTGTTTCCCCCTCTGTCCGGGGTGGGGATTATGTTGAGATGTTAGGTAAAAGAGAACAGAGATGGATTTACACCTTAAAAACTATTCACCCTCACGGACTCAATAAGGACATTGAATGGCATTTATTCGGGTAAAGGGGGCGGGGCTTATTTTTGACAGTCTCGCGATGACATCTGTTTTTGGCGCCAAGGCTTCTCCTTTAAATTGTGTTCACATAGTGAGGGTGTTTGCGCTCCACTATATGATTAAAGGATGTAAGTATACATTGTATTTCCGTTATAGTTATAGCCGCTTATGTTATGCTCCACCCTGATTGAGTGTGTTTGTATTTTAGACTTTATATTCTGTGTGGTCCCTCCCGATGCAGCCACCAGCGAAACACGGGACCGTGTCGGGGGACTGATACCTGTTTATGTATACTAACGTGGAGTTGCCGTTTTCTACTGACTGTAAGAATTAAAACTGAAAATTTCTATTATACTTTGTGGTGGAACTGAAACTTTTTCCTTGCACGTTACATTTGGAGACTTCAATTACCCCAATATAGACTGGGTAAATGTATCATCGGGTCACGCTAGAGAGATAACGTTCCTGGATGGAATAAATGATAGCTTTATGGAGCAATTGGTTCAGGAACCGACGAGAGAGGGAGCAATTTTAGATCTAATTCTCAGTGGAGCACAGGACTTGGTGAGAGAGGTAACGGTGGTGGGGCCGCTTGGCAATAGTGATCATAATATGATCAAATTTGATTTAATGACTGGAAAAGGAACAGTGTGCAAATCCAAGGCTCTCGTGCTAAACTTTCAAAAGGGAAACTTTGATAAAATGAGAAAAATTGTTAGAAAAAAACTAAAAGGAGCAGCTACAAAAGTAAAAAATGTCCAAGAGGCGTGGTCATTGTTAAAAAATACCATTCTAGAAGCACAGTCCAGATGTATTCCACACATTAAGAAAGGTGGAAAGAAGGCAAAACGATTACCGGCATGGTTAAAAGGGGAGGTGAAAGAAGCTATTTTAGCCAAAAGATCTTCATTCAAAAATTGGAAGAAGGATCCAACAGAAGAAAATAGGATAAAGCATAAACATTGGCAAGTTAAATGTAAGACATTGATAAGACAGGCTAAGAGAGAATTTGAAAAGAAGTTGGCTGTAGAGGCAAAAACTCACAGTAAAAACTTTTTAAAATATATCCGAAGCAAACTGAAGAGTAGTAAATCACCTGGACCGGATGGTATACACCCCAGAGTTCTGAAGGAACTAAAAAATGAAATTTCAGACCTATTAGTAAAAATTTGTAACTTATCATTAAAATCATCCATTGTACCTGAAGACTGGAGGATAGCAAATGTAACCCCAATATTTAAAAAGGGCTCCAGGGGCGATCCGGGAAACTACAGACCGGTTAGCCTGACTTCAGTGCCAGGAAAAATAGTGGAAAGTGTTCTAAACATCAAAATCACAGAACATATAGAAAGACATGGTTTAATGGAACAAAGTCAGCATGGCTTTACCCAGGGCAAGTCTTGCCTCACAAATTTGCTTCACTTTTTTGAAGGAGTTAATAAACATGTGGATAAAGGTGAACCGGTAGATATAGTATACTTGGATTTTCAGAAGGCGTTTGACAAAGTTTCTCATGAGAGGCTTCTAGGAAAAGTAAAAAGTCATGGGATAGGTGGTGATGTCCTTTCATGGATTGCAAACTGGCTAAAAGACAGGAAACAGAGAGTAGGATTAAATGGGCAATTTTCTCAGTGGAAGGGAGTGGACAGTGGAGTGCCTCAGGGATCTGTATTGGGACCCTTACTGTTCAATATATTTATAAATGATCTGGAAAGAAATACGACGAGTGAGATAATCAAATTTGCAGATGACACAAAATTGTTCAGAGTAGTTAAATCACAAGCAGATTGTGATAAATTGCAGGAAGACCTTGTGAGACTGGAAAATTGGGCATCCAAATGGCAGATGAAATTTAATGTGGATAAGTGCAAGGTGATGCATATAGGGAAAAATAACCCATGCTATAATTACACGATGTTGGGTTCCATATTAGGTGCTACAACCCAAGAAAGAGATCTAGGTGTCATAGTGGATAACATATTGAAATCGTCGGTTCAGTGTGCTGCGGCAGTCAAAAAAGCAAACAGAATGTTGGGAATTATTAGAAAAGGAATGATGAATAAAATGGAAAATGTCATAATGCCTCTGTATCGCTCCATGGTGAGACCGCACCTTGAATACTGTGTACAATTCTGGTCGCCGCATCTCAAAAAAGATATAATTGCGATGGAGAAGGTACAGAGAAGGGCTACCAAAATGATAAGGGGAATGGAACAACTCCCCTATGAGGAAAGACTAAAGAGGTTAGGACTTTTCAGCTTGGAGAAGAGACGACTGAGGGGGGATATGATAGAGGTGTTTAAAATCATGAGAGGTCTAGAACGGGTAGATGTGAATCGGTTATTTACTCTTTCGGATAGTAGAAAGACTAGGGGACACTCCATGAAGTTAGCATGGGGCACATTTAAAACTAATCAGAGAAAGTTCTTTTTTACTCAACGCACAATTAAACTCTGGAATTTGTTGCCAGAGAATGTGGTTCGTGCAGTTAGTATAGCTGTGTTTAAAAAAGGATTGGATAAGTTCTTGGAGGAGAAGTCCATTACCTGCTATTAAGTTCACTTAGAGAATAGCCACTGCCATTAGCAATGGTTACATGGAATAGACTTAGTTTTTGGGTACTTGCCAGGTTCTTATGGCCTGGATTGGCCACTGTTGGAAACAGGATGCTGGGCTTGATGGACCCTTGGTCTGACCCAGTATGGCATTTTCTTATGTTCTTATGTTCTTACCCGTTCTAGACCTCTCATAATTTTAAACATCTCTATCATATCCTCCCCTCAGTCGTCTCTTCTCCAAGCTGAAAAGTCCTAACCTCTTTAGTCTTTCCTCATAGGGGAGCTGTTCCATTCCCCTTATCATTTTGGTAGCCTTTCTCTGTACCTTCTCCATTGCAATTATATTTTTTTTGAGGTGCAGCGACCAGAATTGTACACAGTATTCAAGGTGCGGTCTCACCATGGAGCGATACAGAGGCATTATGACATTTTCCGTTTTATTCACCATTCCCTTTCTAATAATTCCCAACATTCTGTTTGCTTTTTTGACTGCCGCAGCACACTGAACCGACGATTTCAATGTGTTATCCACTATGACGCCTAGATCTCTTTCTTGGGTTGTAGCACCTAATATGGAACCCAACATTGTGTAATTATAGCATGGGTTATTTTTCCCTATATGCATCACCTTGCACTTATCCACATTTAATTTCATCTGCCATTTGGATGCCCAATTTTCCAGTCTCATTTTCCAGTCCAATTTTCCTATCTGATTGCTCTTCCCATCAGATAGCAGATCTATCACAGATTGCTAACTCCTCCCTCTTTCAGGAGCCCGCAACACAGATCTATAACAGCCGGCCTGAACTCCTCTGAGATCTTTTGCCCTCTGTTGACATGGCCAAACCCATGTCATCGGACAGCAATCATGCGATGGCCAATGGAGGAGACCTTGTTTCTGGTAATATATTCTGGTCTCTCTCTCTCTGACAAAATTCCCAGTGAAGAAGCCCCAGATACCACTCCAACTATTTCTCTGGAAATGAAGGCATCCATGGAACTCTGGTTCTACTGCATCAGGTACAGAGGGAAATACCCTAGATTTGCCTTTATATTTAACCATAGCAGAAAGTTCAGGGTCTTCCTCCAGAGCACAATGCAATCTTCAGCCCATAATCTTGATGTCTTCCCTAGGTGTTTTGTATCCTTATGTTGCAAAATCCTTTTTAGATGTTGTGCCCAGCAGATGTTCAGATCTGGCTGCCAGATGTACAAATATAAAGGAAACTGAAAAGTTTAGGTGGTAAATACCCATCCCCATGACCATCTACTATACGCAACTGAGGAATTGACAACCTCCAATAGATTATTCTTATCTAAAACAGTATTATGAACTTTTACTATAAACATTGTGAGGATGTTTTATACCACAATAAGCAGTTCCAACATCTACTATACACAGCCTGTGATTATCATTGTGTGTTTTTCCTATATCAACACTGTGGGTCAATATTTGAAAATTAAATTCTGAAATCTCAATGAAAAATGATAGGATGGTGTTACGATTTGTAAAAAGAAAGTAGAAAACAAAGAAAACAACATATAATATGTCTAGATCTTTTGGATGCTTGTTTCATAACCCCCAGATGTATTTTCCTTACCAAGATTATGCTGATTCTGAATAAAAGCACCCAAGCGGGAGGATTTGAAATGAGTCAAAGGGCCAGTCTTTGTTTTTGCAAAGTATTATTTTTATTGAAAAGATATCATCATACACTCATCCATCAGTATGTGTCAAGCAATTTATGTTTTTTATGGGGAAGGGGGCCTTTGGGTTTCACAAATTTGTGAAGATTTCAGCAGCTATCACTGAAGGATTCTCCTTGAGTAGTGCCAGCAGATCCTTGTTGGATGGGTTACCCATAACCATGGAGGGCATGTTTAGTTCTGTCAGAGTTTGCATGAACTTCCCATAAAATTTGGGAATCTTCCATTGTGAAATAGCTTGGGTCTGTGTAGCTCCGTGAACCTGGTCTAATAGGTTATACAAAAATCCCTGCCAGGATGCAACATCCTCGTTCTTTAACAGAACCAATGTCAGGAAGTATTTCTTCACGGAGAGGGTGGTGGATGCCTGGAATGCCCTTCCGGAGGAAGTGGTGAAGACCAGAACTGTGAAGGACTTCAAAGGGGCGTGGGATAAACACTGTGGATCCATAAAGTCAAGAGGCCGCCAATGAAGAGTGGGTGACTCGCTAGAATGATGGCTACTGCCTGGAGACAATACCCTTATTCAATAAACATACACATGGTTACTGTGACTCCAACATCACTCTAAGCTTCAACAGCAAGAGGAAATGTGGAAAAAAGGGATTTGCACTCACAAAGACGGGAGTAGCTGGCTTGTTATGGCGGTTACTACCCCAAACCAAATATCCAAATTACTACCTCCACCTTCCTCTATTCCTGATGCCTTTCAACTAGCTTGATCACTCCATTCTTATACTTATTTTATTTTATTTATTTTATTTTTAATTTTTATATACCGGAATTCCTGTATGCAATACAAATCAGTCCGGTTTACAAGTAACGAAAAGGTTGCCCTGGTCTGGTAGATTAGACTGGGGTTTTTTTACATAGAACATAGAACAATAACAATCAACTATTGAACATTATTACAAGGAACAGTGAAAGTAACAATAGTATTTAACAAACATATAATATTATTATAACATTATTCGTGTTCACTTTCAATGCATATCCAGCATAGTTCTCTGCTTCAACAGCAGGGGAAAAGAAAAACTGTTACTTCACACATCCAGCAGAGCTCTCTGCTTAAACGGCAGGGGAGAAGAAAAAAGGGTTCGCACTCACAAAGCGGGGAGTAGCTGGCTTGTTACGGCGGTTACTACCCCAAACCAAATGTACCTGATACTTCACTCTCGACGCATATCCAGCATGGCTCTCTGCTTCAACGGCATGGGAGAAAGACTGATACATCACGAATTTCCAGCATAGCTCTCTGCTTCAACGGCAGGGGAAAAGAAAAACTGATACTTCACGCATATCCAGCATAACTTCAACGGCAGGGGAGAAGAAAAAAGGATTCACACTCACAAAGCGGGGAGTAGCTGGCTTGTTACGGCGGTTACTACCCCAAACCAAATGTGCCTGATACTTCACTTTCGATGCATATCCAGCATAGCTCTCTGCTTCAACGGCAGGGGAGAAGAAAAAAACTGATACCTCACGCATATCCAGCATAGCTCCCTGCTTCAACGGCAGGGGTGAAGATAAACAACCAATAAGGGCTGTATAACATAATCTGGGTAAAAACAAATAAGCATGGGTGTAGCTTGCTTATTGCAGCGGTTACTACCCCTACTACCTCTAACTAATCAAGCTAGATATTTCACTTGGATGCAGCTCCATCACCGCTCTCTACATTAATGGCGGGGGTGGAAGGGAATTAGAACCAAGAGCTAAGAGAAACAGATAAGTATGAGAGAAGAAATGAGGGAAGCTTGCTGGGCAGACTGGATGGGCCATTTGGTCTTCTTCTGCCGTCATTTCTATGTTTCTATGTTTCTATGTTTATTGAGCAGAACTTCAGCATTTTTTCTTTTGCACATATTGATGCTGTTTATCATTTCTTGCAAGTGGCACCTGAGAGATTGTTTTCTGTAAATGCCACTGGTGTGTATCATCCTGCAATGGTAGATACAGGATAATTTTTTCTTTTTCCATTTCTCCATGTCTATCAAGCACCGGATAGCACTGTAGCCCTTTTGAATAACGTTTGGCCTTTTCATGTTCGGACATACCAGAGCTTTGAATTAAACCTCTCATTTCTTTAACTAGTCTTTGAGCAGTGATGGTTCTAATATTTTCCTTTAGGCCTGAAGGACTTCTCAAATGTTTAAGCTGTTGACTAAGTACTAAATACATTTTTCTGTGTACTGTATTAGTTCTTAGCGTAAAAGGCTTGTGATGAGCAGCGACACAAAACCTAGCAAGGGGTTGATAACCGCCCCCCCCCCCCCCCCCCAAATGTTTCACCAGCTTCTTTTTCTTTTTGAGCAGTAACCTTCTTTCACCCAGATTCCTTATGGTGTGACATTTCCTTTTCAAGATACCTATCTGTTGTGATAAAGGAATGCTATTTTTCAGAGTATTTAGAGCATTCTCTGCTATGGTGCCCACTACATAGTTAGAAGCTGTGTTTAGGATAGCTTTTCTCAATTGTGGAGAGGCTGAATTAAAAGTTTTAAAAGTGTCAGGTTTTGCATTACATGAACAGACTTTATGTTTAAAACACACAAACAAATAAGGGGAGAGAAAATATGCATTCACCTCTTTCTATGGAAGGCATGTGTTTTGTCACAGCATACCATCGAACAGTCTGGTGGAAAGATAGCTGCCTCAGTCTGTAAGCTTCCGGTGTCATAGTGTTTAAATCCACAGTGGGATAGCCACATGGCTTTCTAGTGGCAACTATAAAGGCTTCTAAAAGGAATCATGACTTACTGGGCTAATGCCTGGCTAGAACAGTAAATTGCAGCTTATCTCTAAAGAATAATATATAATAATATATACTATATAATAATATATACTATATCTATATAAATAAAAATGTTAAATAGTTTGTACGTCGTCGCTAATCTTGCCAACCGCTTAACCGAATGCGTTCAAATTTGCACACAACATTCACTTCCCATACGGGAAGGATCTTATACACTTACCGTATTTTTCGCTCCATAAGACGCACTTTTTTCCCCCAAAAGTGGGGGGGGAAATGTATGTGCGTCTTATGGAGCGAATATTAAAAAAAACCCAAAAAATCTAACAAACCCCTCCCCACCCTCCTGACTCCCCCAAGACCTGCCGACTTAATTTACTACAACCCCCCACCCTCCTGACCCCCCCAAGACCTGCCGACTTAATTTACTACAACCCCCCACCCTCCTGACCCCCCCAAGACCTGCCAAACGTCCCTGGTGGTCCAGCGGGGGTCCAGGAGCGGTCCGGGAGCGATCTCCTGGGCTTGGGCCGTCGGCTGCCAGTAATCAAAATGGCACCGACGGTCCTTTGCCCTCACTATGTCACTGGGACCGACCAATGGCAGCGGTAGTCCCTGTGACATAGTAAAGGCAAAGGGCCGTCGGCTGCCAGTAATCAAAATGGCGCCGACGGCCCTTTGTCCTCACTATGTCACTGGGACCGACCGCTGCTATTGGTCGGTCTCAGTGACATGGAGAGGGCAAAGGGCCGTCGGCGCCATTTTGCTTACTGGCAGCCGACGGCCGAAACCGAGGAGATCGTTCCCGGACCCCCGCTGGACCACCAGGGACGTTTGGCAGGTCTTGGGGGGGTCAGGAGGGTGGGGGGTTGTAGTAAATTAAGTCGGCAGGTCTTGGGGGGGGGTCAGGAGGGTGGGGGTTGTTAATTAATTTAAAGGGTTGGGATGGGGGGGGAGGGGTTCCCAGAGAAAGAAAAGTTTTCTGATCTGGGGAGTGGACCGAAATGGCCCTCCCCAGACCCGAAAACAAAATGGGGAGAAAAAAAAAAAAAGCTATGCACTCCCCTAATTTGCTCCATAAGACGCCCAGACGCAGAGCCGGTTTAGCACAATTTTTTTTTTTTTTAATTTTCCCCCTCTGACTCCTAGGTGCGTCTTATGGTCAGGTGCACATCTTATGGAGCAAAAAATACGGTACATTACATATAGGTCACACCTGTGACAGTTAATACAAGTTTAAAAATTGCTTACACAAAACAGCGACATCTGGTGGCCGTCAGCGCAAGCGCAACCTCTTACACCTTTCACACACACTCACACACCACACCCCACCCCCACACAGGGCTATTGTCTTTCATTCACACTCCCTCATAACACACAGAAATCCACACTCATCACACCACACCCCCCCACCCACACACCTGCCAATGTCACTTACTTCACCCACCCTCCCAAAACACGAATTCCTGGCTGCTACATTGGGAAGCCACGCATTTCACACACCCTCCGAATTTAAATTAAAGTACCCTCTTCCACCCACCCACGCACTGCACTCCGATCACACACACTACACCTGATACAAGTCCGTGTTTCTCCGCCGGCACCACAGGAATGGTCTGGGACACATCGCATTCAGTAGGGCCGTTGGATGCCAGCAACAAAAATGTCGCCGGCGGACCTTGCCCTTACTATGCTATACGGAGACAAAAATGATGTCAGTACACCATGTGACATAGTAAGGGCAACAGCCCGTCTGCGCCATATCCTCAGCGGACATTTGCCCTTACTAGGTCAGGAATCATGACGCACCACTTTCACCGGTGAAGTTTTGCGACATGGCAGCCGGCGGAACAAACCCTAGCACACACCCTCGCCACCGGCTGGCAGTTTACACATGTAGCCGGGGAGGAGCACGGTGGGGGACCATTCTTATTTTCCGCCGCACATTTTTCACAGGGGGGGGGGGCACTGATTCTCCACATCTCCCGAGAGGGGGGCTGTAGCGTGGGTTGCTCTATTTCACCGGGTTGAGGGGGGGGGGCAGGAAGGCGTGCTTGCATATTTAAACTATTCTTTGCTGGTGCTGTTCATTTGGGGTAAAAAAAAAAAAAACAACAACCCACAAACTGTAACCTTTACTGCTCTGTTCTGTTTTTTCAACTTAACCAGGCTCAGCTACTGCACCAATTGCTTTCAAATTTGGACACAACCTTGCTTTCACTTTCGGCAAGGTTCTTCTCTATCTAGATTACATAGTTGTCACACGGTTACAGAAAAATCATGTTTTTACATGTGTGTGGGGAAAATAGCGACATCTGTTGGACAGACATGCAACACACACTATCTACCTTGGGAAATGAAGCTGCTGTACTGCGCATGCGCGGGCGGGAGCGCACGTCGGGCACAGCGGGACCAACATGGTGCTGGGAGGGGCAGCAGCGGTGCACGTCGCGCACAGCGGGACCAACATGGCACTGGGAGGAGCAGCAGTGGCGGACCGGCGGCAATATCGGGCGTGGTGGTGTCGGCCGGTCAAAATTCGACACCTGGGAGGAGCTGCGGCTGCGATCTGGTACGGATCACGTGCATGACAGGGAGGGATCCTCGCTGAACTCACGCCTTCGGGAGCGGGCCACGCAGAACCGCACAAGAGGGAGAGGGACGGGGGGGGGGGGGGGGGGGGGGCAGCTGGGAGGGCATTGCGAGCCGGAGGGGATCAGAATCAGGGAAGGAGATTGAGAGAGGGTGCGGTGTCACTGATAAAAGGGTAGGGAGTAGGCGGGGAGAGGTGACAGTGAGGGGAGGGTGAATGAAGGGGGCAGTGAGTGTCAGTGGAGAGACACAGAGGGGAGAGGTGAGTGTGAGGGGTAAGAGTTGGAGTGGGGACAGGGGAGTGAAGGGGGGGTTAGTGACCGAAGGGGGAGGGGTGAGTGTGAGGGGAGAGAGCTGGAGTGGGGAGGAAAGAGGGGGTGAGTGACCAATTAGGAAGACGATGTGTGACTGAGGTATATGAGCAAGGGGAAGGGGGAGGGGGGGAAAAGAACCTGAGTCTGCCACTGCAACGCGATGCTGGGCACAGCTAGTATACTATAGATTTAGTTCAGCTTGTTTTGCCTTGACAGAAAATAATTTTGTATGATAAATATAGAGGGCCGGATATTAAGAGTTACGCGCGGGCGTAGATTTGTGCGTGCAACCCGGCGCGTACAAATCTATGCCCGATTTTATAACATGCACGCGCAGCTGCACGCATGTTATAAAATCCAGGGTCGGCACGCGCGCAAGGGGGTGCACAATTGTGCAACTTGCACGCGCTGAGCCACGCAGCCTTCCTCCGTTCCCTCCGAGGTCGCTCTGAAATCGGAGTGGCCTCGGAGGGAACTTTCCTTCTGCCCCCCCCACCTTCCCCTCCCTTCCCCTCCCTTCCCCCTACCTAACCCGCCCCCCAGCCCTTCCTAAAACCCTCCCTTACCTTTAACTTAGAAGTTGCACCTGCCTCTGGGCAGGCGTAGGTTGCGTGCGCCGGCCAATAGCCGGCCCGTGATCCCGGAAGCTCCAGCCCCACCCCTGGACTTCCCCGCCCATGCCCCGCCCCCTTTTTCAAGTCCCGGGACATACACACGTCCCGGGGCTTGCTCGGCGCGTGCAGGAGTGGATACTCGGGGTTATGCGCGTAACCCTTTGAAAATCCGGCCAGAGGCAACCGTCCTTTTTCCCCCACAAAAAAGAACCCTGCTCCAGCAGGAGATTGGGAGGGCTTTGCCAGGTTCTCATGTACATATTCGGACATAGCCTTTGTCTCAATTAACGAAAGTGGGTAAACCCTTCCACGAGGAGGCTCAATGCCAGGCAATAAGTTTATAGCACAATCAAATGAGCGGTACAGAGGTAGGGTGTCTGTGGCTTCTTGGAGAACACGTCCGTGAAAGAGGAGTACTGCAGGGGAAGACCCGGAAGGGATGTCGTGGTATCCATACAAGGCATCAGTGACATGACCTCCAAGCGTCTCTTATGACAGGAGTTGCCCCATTGGGACAGTTGTAGAGTGCTCCAATAGAATTGTGGAGTTTGTAGTTTTAACCACGGTAATCCAAGGACCACAGGGTATATAGCCTTGTCCAGTACCAGAAAGGAGATGGTCTCCGTATGTAGAGATCCCATGCATAGTCGAATGGGGATCATGGAGAATGTAACTTCGCCTGGTAGGGGCTCACCATGAATGGAGGAGAGCAGTAATGGTGTTGGCGTATGGACGGTGGGGATTCAAATGTGTTCCATGAGTTGTCAGGATAAAATTTCCACCAGCCCCGGAGTCTACCAAAGCCAAGGTGTGGAATTTTTGAGCATCCGAGTGAATTGAGACAGGTAGAGTTAATGGAGGAGAGGGTGACATCAGGCCTAAGAGAAGTCCTCCAGCAGAACCTAGGAGTTTCCCAGACAGAATGGGCAGGAGGGAACCACATGACCCGGTTGGCCACAATACAGGCAGAGGCCCGATCTTTGATGTCTACGCTTTTCCTTTGCAGATAAATGACCGTGGTCCATTTGCATTGGTTCTTCCTCCTCGGTACATTGTGTGGTAGCGATCTGGGTGGACAATGTGGGGCGGGCGCGTAGAGCACCTGAAGCCGTCCTCTTGGATCCTCTGTTCTCATGCGAGCGCTCGTGAAGACGGTGGTCGATATGACCTAGCGAGGTCAATAAGGGAATCCAACGCCTCAGGGAGTTCTCTGGCTGCTAATTCATGCTTGATACGCGGGCTCAGGCCTTCGAGGAATATAGCATGCAAACAGCTCAGGTCCCAGTGCAATTCAGACGAGAGAGTTCTAAACTCGATGATACTTCACACATCCAGCGGAGCTCTCTGCTTCAACGGCAAGGGAGAAGAAAAAAGGGTTCGCACTCACAAAGCGGGGAGTAGCTCGCTTGTTACGGCGGTTACTACCCCAAACCAAATGTGCCTGATACTTCACTTTCCATGCATATCCAGCATGGCTCTTTGCTTCAACGGCATGGGAGAAAGACTGATACATCACGCATTTCCAGCATAGCTCTCTGCTTCAACAGCAGGGTAAAAGAAAAACTGATGCTTCACGCATATCCAGCATGGCTCTCTGCTTCAACGACAGGAGAGAAGAAAAACTGATACTTCACGCATATCCAGCATAGCTCACTGCTTCAACGGCAGGGGAGAAGAAAAAACAACCAACAAGGGCTGTACAACATAGTCTGGGTAAAACAAATAAGCATGGGTGTAGCTTGCTTATTGCGGCGGTTACTACCCCTACTACCCCTAACTAATCAAGCTAGATATTTCACTTGGATGCAGCTCATCACTGCTCTCTACGTTAATGGTGGGGGTGGAAGGGAAATAGAACCAAGAGCTAAGAGAAACAGATAAATATGGGAGAAAGTGATGTGTGGAGCTTGCTGGGCAGACTGGATGGGCCGTTTGGTCTTCTTCTGCCATCATTTCTATGTTTCTATGTTTCTATAATTGGTCAGAGGTCTGGAACCTTGTTGCAGATGCAGGCTCATAGACCCGGAGATGGCCTTTCGACCTAGGTCATCGAACACAGAGCGAAATAGGGCGAGGAAGAGCGGCAGATCCTGAAGGATCTGATCCGTTCACTCCAAAAGTGGTGATGCCCAGGCTAATGCTTTCCCATCCAGGAGGGATAAGATGTAGGTTGTCTTGGAAATTATGTCAGGGAAATATGCAGGTTGTAAAGAAAATTTCATGTTGCACTGGTTCAAGAAGCCCCTACACCAGGGGTGGGCAAGTCCGGTCCTCGAGGGCTGCAAACCAGTCGGGTTTTCAGGATACCCCTAATGAATATGCATGAAATAGATTTCCATACAACTGAGGCAGTGTGTATGCAGGTCTCTCTCATGCGTATTCATTAAGGATATCCTGAAAACCCGACTGGTTTGCAGCCCTCGAGGACCGGAATTGCCCACCCCTGCCCTACACAATAGGGTGTCACCTGTGAAATGAGGAGGTGCTGGCAAAGGCACCATAGGCCGTAATGGTAACGCATGCAAAGCTGGGGTTCAGTTGGTAGGCGTCAAGGCGGAGTCCAGCTGATTATTCAATTGGTTTATGGCATTAGCCAAAGCCTCCAGAATTTTTTGTTGTTCTGTAATTCACTGGGCCAGGCCAGGGATGGCCTAGAGCACCAACACCTGTGCCAGGTCCATGGACTTGGCAATCTGTTAAGATATGTATGTGGGCCCTGGCCCGAGGTGAGAGATGGTACCACCCAAGGGGAGGAGCACCGTGAGCCTCACCGTCGGGAGGCGAGGTCTCAGCTAGGAGTGCGCAGAGCAACAGGTGCTGGAGACAGAGAGTGGAGAGGAGAGGGCAGAAGAACTAGAGATGGTGATCCCCAAGGGGTGGAGCCATAGGGCATCAGCACAGGGAGCTGATGTCAGGTCTAGCTAGAATGTCCTTGAGTCTTTATTAAAGAAACAGAGTGACACTGCCTGCGGAGCGGGGAGTGGAGCAGAAAGTCACACAGATGTAGGGATGCTACAGGTCTGTGCAGTGGGGTATACCCACGGCGTAGTCTTCTGTAGAGATGAACAGTAGCATTGGCATGGCTATGGTCCACGGAGTGGGGTACACTGATGAGGGTCCTCAGTAGCGTTGGTATGGCAATGGTCCGCGGAGCGGGGTACACTGATGAGGGTCCGCAGTAGTGTTGGTGCGGCAATGGTCCTCAGAGCGGGGTACACTGTTGAGGATCTGCTGTAGCGCTGGTACGGCAATGGTCCGCAGAGTGGGGTGCTCACTGAAGTAGAGCGAAGTTCCAGAGGAAGAACCGGGGAACGGGGCAAGTAGCAGTCCAAGAAACAAGGCCCTCTGAGGAGCGGATAGCCAGAGACAAGGTAGGGCCCCTGAAGAGCGGGTACCCAGAATGTCTCTCGTCAAGGAAGCAGGAGCTGGAACTCAGGTCTGGAGTGAGCGGATTCAGCAATGAGGGAACTCGTTGCCAAGTTGTAGGCAGGCAGGGCCAGCCATCTTAAATGTCCATGAGAAATTACATCATCCGGGGAGGGACACTCCCGAGGTTCCCGCCATGACATAGATAAGACTGACCCGAGGACGTGCACACGCTCGCCTAAGGAACTCTCAGGGCAAGATGGTGGTCGGCAGCATCCATGCTGCGGGAAGGCCTGGGAACTAGGACGTGCAGGCCGGCGATAGCTGGCAGAGGCCGCCAATCTCCCCAGAGGAGTCAATGCAGGAAGGCATAAGGTGAGCAATAGCGGTCGCAGCCATCTGCGACTGATGGGCGTAACAGTTGGCTTTTAAAATACACATTTTAAAACGTGTGCATGAAGGAAATAACTCTTCTGGGTCTTCAGGCTGCACTCCTCCCAGTTTTCCCAGACCTCTCACCCAGTCAATTTTTGGTTATAATGAGTTTTATTCTAACTTACACCTGAAAAAGAGCAGAAGTAATATGTAATGGCAGCAGCCTGATGCACGTTGCATTTGCCGGTTTTAAAATTGGGATTTATGCACATAAATGTTGGTCCTGCCCTGGAATGCCCCGGAACCCAGCCAGCTCTGCCTCTTTTTCTGTTGCTCTCATAGGCATATATACATGCGTATGTATTGGATCTTAAAATAGCATTAGCTGTTTTACATGTACATTTATGTTTTTTGGTGAGCACATCATTTCAAAATTTACCTGTATAAGTATGAACTGCCAGCCTCTTATTTTTTATCAATATTATTATTGTTCTGTTATTTTATGCTTATTAATATTTTTTGCCCTTTCCCTACTGAATTTGCTGTTTTACCTACAAGCTACCAGTAAAAGTTATTCTGTGTTATTTCTTGGTGTGGTGATTTTCCTCCTGTATCCTGATCCCAAAAACATGATGTGAAGCAAGGGGCAATGGACTAATTGGGCATGGGATGCATCTTCTTCCAGTTTCTATACAGTAATCTGCAACCCCCACCATATTTTCTTGTACCCACAGACAGGCCGATACAGTACAGTGCGCTCCATGGCTATTGGACGCGCGTTTTCCCTTACCCCTTATTCAGTAAGAGGAGGAAAATGCGCGTCCAACCTGCGGCACCTAATAGCGCCCTCAACATGCAAATGGCATGTTGATGGCCCTATTAGGTATGCGCGCGGGATACAGAAAGTAAAATGTGCAGCCAAACCGCACATTTAACTTTCAGAAATTAGCGCCGACCTAAAGGTCGGCGCTAATTTCTTCCGGCACCGGGAAAGTGCACAGAAAAGAGGTAAAAACTGCTTTTCTGTGCACCCTCCGACTTAATATCATGGTGATATTAAGTCGGAGGTCCCGAAGAGTATAAAAAAATAAAAAAAAATAAATTAATTTGAATTTGGCACACGGCTGTTGGGCCGAAAACCGGATGCTCGATTTTGCCGGCGTCCGGTTTCCGAGCCCGTGGCTGTCAGCGGGCTTGATAACCGACGCCGGCAAAATTGAGCGTCGGCTGACAAGCCTGCTGACAGCCGACAGCCGCCGCTCCTGTCAAAAAGGAGCTGCTAGGGACGCGATAGTGTCCCTAGCGCCTCCTTTTCCCCGTTTCTACCGCGCCGCCTAATTTGCATACTGCATCGCGCGCACCAGCGAGGGGCTGGTGTGCGCGCCGGGAGAGCGGGCGTTCATCCGCTCTCCCACGGACTTTACTGTATCGGCCCAAGAGGCAGGTGGGATTTTTTCCAACACAACCCCCCCCCCCATGATGGCAGGTTCCCTGTCATACCAGAGATGGATGCTACATTAAGTTTTCTAGCAGCTATGGAGGAAAATAAAAATTGAAAAATACAAAGAAAGGGTGACATTATGTATGTAGGTGGTGCTTTGGATAGGCTGATTTATTGCTCACTTAAACCCATCTAAAATTTCCAAGTTCAAATAAAAGTCAATCACATGCTTAGATCATATCTTTTCATTGGACAAACATAATACATTTATGACTAGCTTTTGAGACCTATGCTTCCTGTATCAGCTCAGTGAGGAAAAAAGGTTTCACCTACAGCGTGTCAACCTTTATTTCTATGTATTCAAATGGAATAACATGGGAAAACTCTGTTTTTTGTAACGTTTGGCAGGTAAAGGGACGGCCCCTTGACCAGCCTCACTCACCCCAGGACACCACAGTAGAGATGCCGCAATAGTCTGCGGCTGCATGCCACCCGCCTTCCTCTGGGTGTGCATCAATGGCAGGGGGTGGCAGGAAATTTGAATCAAACAGTTACCAACAGGGGCCCTGAACCTGGTGGTCGATGAAACAGATAAGTATGGGGACATAAGTGTGGGAGCTTGCTGGGCAGACTGGATGGGCTGATTGGTCTTTTTCTGCCGTCATTTCTATGTTTCTGTTCTGTCTAATCCTTGTCTAAGTCCTGTTCTTGTCAAGTTCTGTGCTTGTTCACCTGTCCTTATCCAGTCCTTGTTTCATCTTGCACTGCCCAGTTCAGTCACAATCCTTTTGCTTCAGGTTTTGCCCTTGTCCTCCAACCGCAGTCTGTGCTCTGTATCCAGCACCCAATGTGTACCCATCTCCAAGTTTGTGCTCTGTATCCCTCCTCCAGTCTGTGCTTGAACCCAGCTCCTAATCAGTCCCTGAATCCAGCTCCCAGTCATTACCTGGTTCTAGCTTTCAACCATTATCTGGTTCCAGCTCCCAGACTGTGTCTGCCCTCAGCTTCTAGCCTGTACACAACCCCTACTCTGTACTAGCACCATGATGTTTTCAAGAAGGTAAGTCCTACCAGCCCCCAGAATCCAAAGGCTCAACCTGGGGGGGGATGGTTAGGCAGAAATCCAACTCCTATCCAGCTATGCGGTCCTGTTTTTCTTCTGCAGGAATTCTCCCTGACTCTATCTCGCTGCCCTGTGACAGAATAAAGAGGCAAAACAACCCCCACAGGAGGGGTTGCAGGGCTCCCTGCTAACCAAGTGAGTCCAGAACAAAGTTTTCTGCTATAGACAACAGCAATAATGTTTCTGCACCTCAAGCTATAGTCACTCAGAAGCATATGGTTTGGAATGATGTACCTTTGAAGGATACTAAAAGAGCAGGGAAAATAAGGCATCCCAGTAGAGAAGTTGCAATAAATGTCAAAGGGGATCAGGTGCAGTGCTGCCTTGGATCAGAAAGGTCTTCCAGTAGGAGAACATCACCCTGGTGTAGCAGGAAGTGATCCTGTAGCAAGGACCTGCTTTCCAGGTGATGTATTGTCCTCTCGCACTGAGGACAAGTCTCCGAGGGCTACTGCCCAGGAGGGAAGGGTTAGGCCGGCCATCATAGTTGGTGATTCAATTATTAGAAATGTAGATAGCAGGGTGGCTGGTGGACATGAGGACCGCCTGGTAACTTGCTTGCCTGGTGCGAAGTTGGCAGACCTCATGCGTCACCTAGATAGGATTATAGACAGTGCTGGGGAGGAGCCAGCTGTCATGGTACATGTGGGCACCAACGACATAGGAAAATGTGGCGCCGGCCATCCATTGCTCCTACCATGTGACAGGGGCTGACCAATGGCACCGGTAGCCCCTGTGACATAGTAGGTCAAAGGCTATCGGCGCAATTTTGAATACCGGCAGCCGAGGGTTGAGTGCAGGAGATGGTTGAGTGCAGGAGAGGGTTGAGTGCAGGAGGGTTGAGTGCAGGAGATTCCTGGACCACCAGGAAGTTTTGGTAAGTCTTGGGGGGGTCAGGAGGGTGGGGGTTGTTTAAATTCACTGCTTTAGGCGGCCGAATAATTTGGTGAAAATTTGTTGTATTCGTGGGGAATCACGATACATTTTGCTTCCCCACGAAAACAATGAATATGGCCCTTTACGTTGTGGATTACCAATTTGTAGGGAACAAATGCACACCCCTAGAGTCCAACAAGATAAAGATTATACAAGAGACTAAATGCTAGGTAGAATCTATATGGATAGAAATCCCATGTGTGTTGCGTAAGAGTATAGTGATAGTATACTACCGTCCACCTGGACAAAATGGTCAGACAGATGATGACATGGTAAGAGAAATCAGGAAAGCAAACCAATTTGGCAGTGCAATAATAATGGGAGATTTCAATTACCCCAATATTGACTGGGTAAATGTAACATCAGGACTTGCTAGAGACCTAAAGTTCCTGGATGTAATAAATGATTGCTTCATGGAGCAATTGGTTCACGAACCAACAAGAGAGGGAGCTATTTTAGATTTAATTCTTAGTGGAATGCAGGATTTGGTGAGAGATAACGGTGGTGGGGCCACTTGGCAGCAGTTATCATAACATGATCAAATTTAAACTAATAGCGGAAGGGGGACAATAAGTAAATCTGCAGCTCTAACACTAAACTTTCAAAAGGGAAATTTTTATAAAATGAGGAAAATAGAAAAAAACTGAAAGGTACAGCTGCAAAGGTTAAAAGTTTTCAGCAGGCTTGGACATTGTTTAAAAATACAATCCTAGAGGCCCAGTCCATATGTATTCCACACATTAAGAAAGGTGGAAGGAAGGCAAATCGATTACCGCCATGGTTAAAAGGTGAGGTGAAAGTGGCTATTTTAGCCAAAAAAACATACTTCAAAAATTGGAAGAAGGATCCATCTCAAGAAAATAGGATAAAACATAAGCATTGTCAAGTTAAGTGTAAAACATTGATAAGACAGGCAAAGAGAGAATTTGAAATGAAGTTGGCCATAGAGGCAAAAACTCATAATAAAAACTTTTTAAAAATATAACCAAAGCAAGAAACCTGTGAGGGAGTCGGTTGGACCATTAAGATGACTGAGGGGTTAAAGGGGCTCTTAGGGAAGATAAGGCCATTGCAGAAAGACTAAATGAATTCTTTGCTTCTGTGTTTACTAATGAGGATGTAGGGGAGATACCAGTTCCGGAGATGGCTTTCAGCGGTGATGAGTCAGACGAACTGAACGAAATCACTGTGAACCTGGAAGATGTAGTAGGCCAGATTGACAAACTAAAGAGTAGCAAATCACCTGGACCGGATGGTATGCATCCTAGGGTACTGAAGGAACTCAAAAATGAAATTTCTGATCTATTAGTTAAAATTTGTAACCTATCATTAAAATCATCCACTGTACCTGAAGACTGGAGGGTGGCCAATGTAACCCCAATATTTAAAAAAGGCTGAAGTCAGGCTCACTGGTAACTATAGACCAGTGAGCCTGACTTCAGTGCCATGAAAAATAGTGGAAACTATTCTCATGATCAAAATTGTAGAGCATATAGAAAGACATGATTTAATGGAACACAGTCAACATGGATTTACCCAAGGTAAGTCTTGCCTAACAAATCTGCTTCATTTTTTGAAGGGGTTAATAAACATGTGGATAAAGGTGAACCGGTAGATGTAGTGTATTTGGATTTTCAGAAAGCGTTTGGCAAATTCCCTCATGAGAAGCTTCTACGATAACTAAAAAGTCATGGGATAGGAGGCGATGTCCTTTCGTGGATTACAAACTGGTTAAAAGACAGGAAACAGAGAGTAGGATTAAATGGTCAATTTTCACAGTGGAAAAGGGTAAACAGTGGAGTGCCTCATAGATCTGTACTTGGACCAGTGCTTTTCAATATATATATATATAAATGATCTGGAAAGGAATACGACTAGTGAAGTTATCAAATTTACGGATGATACAAAATTATTCAGAGTAGTTAAATCACAAGCAGACTGATACATTACAGGAGGACCTTGCAAGACTGGAAGATTGGGTATCCAGATGGCAGATGAAACTTAATGTGGACAAGTGTAAGGTGTTGCATATAGGGAAAAATAACCCTGGCTGTAGTAACGCAATGTTAAGTTCCATATTAGGAGCTACCACCCAGGAAAAAGATCTAGGCATCATAGTGGATAATACTTTAAAATCGTCAGCTCAGTGTGCTGCAGCAGTCAAAAAAGCAAACAGAATGTTAGGAATTATTAGGAAGGGAATGGTTAATAAAACGGAAAATGTCATAATGCCTCTATATCACTCCATGGTGAGACTGCACCTTGAATACTGTGTACAATTCTGGTGGCTGCATCTCAAAAAAGATATAGTTGCTAGAGATGTGAATCGTGTCCTCGATCGTCTTAACGATCGATTTCGGCTGGGAGGGGGAGGGAATCGTATTGTTGCCGTTTGGGTGTGTAAACTATCGTGAAAAATCGTTAAAATCGTGAGCCAACCCCCTAAAACCCACCCCCGACCCTTTAAATTAAATCCCCCACCCTCCCGAACCCCCCCCCCAAATGCTTTAAATTACCTGGGGATCCAGCGGTGGTCCAGAACGGCGGCGGTCCGGAACGGCTCCCTCAATTGAATCCTTTTGTCTTCAGCCGGCGCCATTTTGCAAAATGGCCGCCGCAAAATGGCGGCGGCCATAGACAAAAACGATTCGACGCAGGAGGTCGTTCCGGACCCCCGCTGGACTTTTGGCAAGTCTTGTGGGGGTCAGGAGGCCCCCCAAGCTGGCCAAAAGTTTCTGGGAGTCCAGCGGGGTTCAGGAAGCGATTTCTTGCCGCGAATCGTTTTCCGTACGGAAAATGGCGCCGGCAGGAGATCGACTGCAGGAGGTCGTTCAGCGGCTGTCCGGAACCCCCGCTGAACGACCTCCTGCAGTCGATCTCCTGCCAGCGCCATTTTCCGTACGGAAAACGATTCGCGGCAAGAAATCGCTTCCTGAACCCCGCTGGACTCCCAGAAACTTTTGGCCAGCTTGGGGGGGGCCTCCTGACCCCCACAAGACTTGCCAAAAGTCCAGCGGGGGTCCGGAACGACCTCCTGCGTCGAATCGTTTTTGTCTATGGCCGCCGCCATTTGCGGCAGCCATTTTGCAAAATGGCGCCGGCTGAAGACAAAAGGATTCAATTGAGGGGGCTGTTCCGGACCGCCGCCGTTCTGGACCACCGCTGGATCCCCAGGTAATTTAAAGCGTTTGGGGGGGGGGGGGTTCGGGAGGGTGGGGATTTAATTTAAAGGGTCGGGGTGGGTTTTAGGGGGTTTTTAGTGTGCCGGTTTTTCCTGCCCTCCCCCTTCCCCCGATTTACGATTTTTTAACGATAAATCGGGGGAATTGGTATTGTATCGTTGCCCTAACGATTTTTGACGATTTAAAATATATCGGACGATATTTTAAATCGTCAAAAAACGATTCACATCCCTAATAGTTGCGATGGAGAAGGTACAGAGAAGGGCAGCCAAAATGATAAAGGGGATGGAACAGCTCCCCTATGAGGAAAGGCTGAAGAGGTTAAGGCTGTTCAGCTTGGAGAAGAGACGACTGAGGAGGGTTATGATAGAGGTCTTTAAGATCATGAGAGGTCTTGTTGAGTAGATGTGAATCGGTTATTTACACTTTTGAATAATAGAAGGACTAGGGGGCATTCCATGAAGTTAGCATGTAGCACATTTAAGACTAATCGTAGAAAATTCTTTTTCACTCAACGCACAATAAAGCTCTGGAATTTGTTGCCAGAGGATGTGGTTAGTGCAGTTAGTGTAGCTGGGTTCAAAAAAGGTTTGGATAAGTTCTTGGAGGAGAAGTCCATTAACGGCTATTAATCAAGTTTACTTAGGGAATAGCAATTGCATCAGTAGCATGGGATCTTACATAGAACATAGAAACATAGAAATGACGGCAGAAGAAGACCAAACGGCCCATCCAGTCTGCCCAGCAAGCCACGCAGTTTATCCATTTCCCCCTCCCCCCCCCCCCCCCCCTTTTTCTCCCTCCCACCCGTCACTATTGGCTTCCAGCACCCTCCGGCCCCAACTCTCTTCCACCCCTCCACCAATGCAGAGAGCAGCGCCGTATCCACATCCCAGTGAACATCCAGCTCAATCAGGGCTAGCAACCGCCGCAACAAGCAGGCCACACCCCTGCCCCATACTCTTACCCACCCCTGTTTGTTGTTTGTTTTTTGTTTGTTTTTTTTTTGGGAGATTGGCAGCCCTCCGTGAAGGCGGAACACCAACCACTGGCCACTGGCATCCCGCTCCGTGAATGCCTCTGTGGCTACTGCTGCTCCGTGCAGTGTTTGCTGCCTGAAGGTGGAACACCAACTACTGGCCACTGGCATCCCACTCCGTGAATGCCTCTGTGGCTACTGCCGCTCCGTGCAGTGTTTTGCTGCCTCCTCTTTATTTACGCCCACTAGACTGATGGATCCACAGTGTTTATCCCACGCCCCTTTGATGTCCTTCACAGTTTTAGACTTCACCACTTCCTCCGGAAGGGCATTCCAGGCATCCACCACCCTTTCCGTGAAGAAATACTTCCTGACATTGGTTCTTAGTCTTCCTCCCTGGAGCCTCAGCTCGTGACCTCTGGTTCTGCTGATTTTTTTCTGATGGAAAAGGTTTGTCGTTGTCTTTGGATCATTAAAGTTTTTCAAGTATCTGAAAGTCTGAATCATATCACCCCTGCTCCTTCTTTCCTCCAGGGTATACATATTTAGATTCTTCAATCTCTCCTTGTATGTCAACCGAAGAAGATCCTCCTCCTTCCTGGTCGCCCTTCTCTGTACCGCTTCCATTTTGTCTTTGTCTCTTTGTAGATACGGTCTCCAGAACTGAACACAGTACTCCAGGTGAGGCCTCACCAAGGACCTGTACAAGGGGATAATCACTTCCCTTTTCTACTCAATATTTCCTCTCTCTATGCAGCCCAGCATTCTTCTGGCTTTTGCTATTGCCTTGTCGCATTGTTTCGCAGACTTCATATCATTAGACCACTATCACCCCAAGGGTCACTCTCCTGCTCCATGCACATCAGCCTTTCCCCCCCATCGAATACAGTTCATTCGGATTTCCACTCCCATATGCATGACTTTGCACTTCTTGGCATTGAATCTCAGCTGCCATATCTTCGACCACTCTTCCAGTTTCCTTAAATCCCGTCACATTATCTCCACTCCTTACAGCGTGTCCACTCTGTTGCAGATCTTAGTGTCATCCGCAAAAAAGACAAAACCTTACCTTCTATCCCGTCCACAATGTCGCTCACAACGATATTGAACAGGACCGGTCCCCAACACCGATCCTTGCGGTACACCACTTAAAACCGCTCTCTCTTCAGAGAAAGTTCCATTTACCATCACACATTGTCTTCTGTCCGTCAACCAATTTGCAATCCAGGTCACCACCTCGGCACTCACTCCTAAGCTTCTCGTTTTATTCACCAGTCTCCTGTGCGGAACCGTATCAAAAGCTTTGCTGAAATCCAAGAAGATGACATCGAGCGCTCTTCCTTGATCCAATTCCTTGGGTACCCAGTCAAAAAAGTCAATCAGATTTGTCTGACAGGATCTTCCCCTGGTGAATCCATGTTGCCTCTGATCCATCAATTCTCCGGACTGTAGATGGTTCACTATTCTCTCTTTCAGCAGTGACTCCATTTCTTTTCCCACCACCGAAGTGAGGCTAACCGGTCTGTAGTTACCAGCCTACTCTCTGTTCCCACTCTTGTGAAGCGGGACCACCACCGCTCTTCTCCAATCTCTTGGTACCACTCCTGTTTCTAGGGATCTATTGAACAGGTCACACAGCGGACCTGCCAGAACATCTCTGAGCTCCCTCAGTATCCTTGGATGAATCCCATCAGGCCCCATGGCTTTGTCCACTTTCAGATTCTTTAGCTCTTCCCATACATTTTCTACTGTAAAAGGATTTTCATCTATTCCACTTCCCTCCAGTTTCTTGTTGTGTAGAGATGGTCCTTCTCCAGGGTCTTCTTTAGTGAACACAGAGCTGAAGTATTCGTTTAATATTTCTGCCATTTCTTCGTCTCCCTCCACACATTGATCATTACCACCTTTCAAATTTCACTATACCACTTTGGACTTTTCTCTTTTCGCTGATTGTATCTGAAAAATGTTTTGTCACCATTTTTTATCTCCTTGGCAATCCTCTCTTCCGCTTGACTTTTTGCCAACTTGATTAATTTCTTTGTCTCCCTCAGTTGAAACAAATATTCTTCTTTGTGCTCCTCCCTTTGGGATCTTTTATATTTCTTGAATGCTGTTCTTTTAGCTTTAATTTTGTCAGCCACCTCCTTTGAGAACCAGATAGGTTTCAATTTTCTTTTGCTTTTCTTTACATTTCTAACATATAGAGCAGTTTGCCTTGGTGATTGCTCCTTTTAGATTGGTCCACTGCTGATCCACATCTCTCTCGTTCTCCCATCCTTTAGTTCTTCCTCCAGGTACTTCCCCATTTCCTCAAAGTCCGTGTTTTTGAACTGTAAAACTCGGGTCTTTGTGGTTCTTTTTCATATTCTTTTAGTGATATTAAACCATACCGTTTGTTGATCACTGGTGCTGAGGTGGGCGCCCACCTGGACATCAGAGATATTATCTCCATTAGTGAGCACTAAGTCGAGTATAGTTCCTTCTCTCGTGGGTTCCAATACCATTTGTTTGAACAAAGATACTTGCATGGCATCCACTATCGCTCTACTATTTTTAGTTTCTGCAGATGGGATTTTCCAGTCTACATCTGGCATATTAAAGTCACCAACGATCACCACTTCTCCCTTCTTACCTATCTTATGGATGTCTTCAACCAGATCTCTGTCCAGCTCTTCCTTTTGGTTTGGGTAATTGCCAAGTTCTTGTGGCCTGGTTTGGCCTCTGTTGGAAAGAGGATGCTGGGCTTGATGGACCCTTGGTCTGACCCAGCATGGGAATTTCTTATGTTCTTATATTAAAAGGCAACAAGATTACACATTACTCCTGTCAACTGATAGCAGAGTTGCTTACCTATAACAGGTGTTCTCCCAGGACAGCAGGATGTCAGTCCTCACAGATGGGTGACATCATCAGATGGAGCCCTGTCATGGAACACATTTGTCAAAGTTTCTAGAATTTTGACTGGCACACTGAGCATGCCCAGCATGCCACTACCCTGTGGCCACACGGGGCCCCCCCCCCCCCCCCCTTCAGTCTTGTTTTAAAGCAAAAAGTATGAGTTAAAAATAAAATAACAAAACGTAGGCGAACCCAACTCCACAGGGTGGTGGGTGGGTTTCGTGAGGACCAACATCTTGTTGTCCTGGGAGAACACTTGTTACAGGTAAGCAACTGCTTTCTCCCAGGACAAGCAGGATGGTAGTCCTCACAGATGGGTGAATAGCAAGCTACAGGCTGCCTCAGAACATAATGGGCCAACCAGCACCCTGAAATGTGCAACAGGCACAACAACAGGGGTGCTGTTGGTAATGAAGGGCAGCCTGAAATTCACTGTGTGCCCTAGGTAGGAAAAGTTCGGTTTCCTACACTGGAACAAATCACGTAGGACAGTCTGGCCAAAGACGCTGTCTTGCCTACCAGGCTTGTCCAGACAGTAATGAGCTGTGAAGGTGTGGAGAGAGCTCCAAGTTGCAGCCCTGCAGATGTCGGCAATGGGTACTGAACAGAAGTGTGCTACTGACATTGCCATGGCCCTGACTGAATGTGCTTTTCACACGTCCCCTCTAGCGGAAGGCCTGCTTGCTGGTAGCAAAAAGCAATACAGTCCGCCAACCAGGTACACAGGGTCTGCTTGCCCACTGCAACTCAGAGTCTATTTCTGAGTTGGGTGGACTGCCTGTGGGCTACGGTGCGATCTAAATAAAAGGCGAGTGCACGTTTACAGTCCAAGGTATGCAGAGCCTGCTCACCTGGGTGTGAGTGACGCCTCGGAAAAAAGGTGGGTAGTACTATGTACTGATTCAAGTGGAAATCAGTCACTACCTTTGGCAAGAATTTAGGGTGATGCAGAGTACTACCCGGTCATGGAGAAATCTTGTATAAGGCGGGTAGGTGACAAGTGCCTGTAGCTCACTGACTGCGAGCGGATGTTATCACCACTAGGAAAATAACTTTCCAAGTGAGATGTCTCAACTTGCTGGAATGAAGGGGTTCAAATCGAGGTCGCATGAGCCATGCTAGCACAACATTGAGGGTCCTAGGCCACAAATGGGGACATAGTGGAGGCTTCAACTGTAGTAAGCCTCTCATAAACATCCTACAAGAGTTGCTCTGAAATTGGGCATCCCCTATCCCCTTACAGTAAGTGGCTATGGCACTTAGGTGTACCCGGATGGAGGAAGTCTGGAGACCAGGCTCCAAGAGGTCCCAGAGATAGTGCAGGAGCCTCGCCGTGGGGCAGGAGAAGGGATCTAGACTTTTTTGCATGCACCACGAGAAGAATCTCTTCCACTTTGACCGGTAAGAGTTCCGAGTAGAAGGCTCTCGTGAAGCTGCGAAGACCAGGGAGACATCAGTAGAAAGGTCAAGGGATTGTAATATCAACATTTCAATATCCAGGCTGTCAGAGACAGAGACTGGAGGATCAGTTGACGCAATTTGCCCTGGTCCTGCGTTATGAGATTTGGTGCCATGCCCAAGTGAATAGGCTGCTGGACAGAGAGGTCGCAAAGAATGGGAAACCAGACTTGGCACGGGCAATACAGGGCTATGAGGATCATTGAACCCTGGTCCTGATGTAACTTCACGAGAGTCTTGCTGATGAGCAGAATGGGAGGGTACGCATACAGCAGACCCGTACTCCATGAGTGGGCGAAGGCATCCATTGTTGGTGTCTTGCGGCTGCTGTGCAGAGAGCAGAATTGGTCCACTTTGCGGTTGTGAAAGGACGCAAAGAGGTCAATATCTGGTTGACTTCACTGATGGAAGATTTTGTTCACAACGGAGGGATCCAGGGACCACTCATGCAATGGAAAGTCCAGCTGAGGACGGTCTGCAATCACATTCTTTGTGCTCGCCAGGTAGGTGGCTTGCAGTGGCATGGAATGCGACAGAGCCCAGGACCAGATCTGCGCTGCTTCTGGCAGAGCAGGTAAGAGCCCGTACCCCCTGTTTGTTTAGGTACCACATGGCTACCTGGTTGTCTGTCTGAATCAAGACGACCATGTTGGATAGACAGTCCTGGAATGTGAAGAGGACATACCGTATTGCTTGGAGTTCCAGGAAATTGATCTGGTGGTCCGCCTCAGCCTTGGTCCACACTCCCTGTGTTTGAAGTCCGCTGACATGGGCTCCCCAGCCTAGGCTGGAGGCATCCATGGTCAACGCTGGATAGCACCAGGAATGCTCTGGCTATGGTGGTGTCTAGGTCTGCTCCGATGATAGCTGGTGGGACGGAGTGAGATAGGGTTTCGGGTAATTTATCATAAATCCCAACGACTGGAGCAGCTGTATGGTGAGACGGAGGGAGTGGAGTGCTCCTGCTCTGGATCGGCTTCTGAGGAGCCAATCATCCAGATATGGACAGACATGGATGCTTTCATGTCTCAACTGTGCCACCACGACTGCCAGACACTTTGTGAACACTTGGGGTGCTGAGGCAAGGCCGAATGGCAGTACTCTGTACTGAAAGTGTCTGTGTCCCACTACAAATCGCAGGTATTTGCGATGAGAAGGAAAGATTGCTATATGGGCGTAAGCGTCTTGAAGGTCTAGAGAGCAGAGCCAATCTCCTTGTTGTAGAAGCGGGAGCATGGTGCCCAAGGAAACCATTCTGAACTGTTCCTTGCAGAGGAATCTGTTTAAGGCTTGGATGTCCATGTTAGGACATAGGCTGCCGGTCTTTTTTCGGGATTAGAATGTACCAAGAGTAGAACCCTCTTCCCTGGTGCATCCGGGGACCCGGTTATACGGCTCTGGACTGCAGTAGTGTAGAGAGCTCTGCCTCGAGGAGTACTGTGTGGTCGCTGAGACACCATGCCGGGACGGGCGGGGAGTCTGGGGGCACAGTAAGGAAATTGAATGATAACCATGGGTTATGATAGACAGCATCCATCGGTCAGTGGTGACTGAGTACCATTTGTTGGCAAAGTGGCAAAGGCGGCCTTCCACTGGTAAACTGGTCGGGGAGTACAAAGGAGGGTGACTGGGGGGCTGGCTGCATTCTAGGAGTTCTGTGATGATGAGGTTGGCCCCTATGAGATGGTTGGGTTGTCCGAGCATGGGATGCAGGAGGGTAGTACCTCCGTGGCCTATAAATTTGTTTCCTGGTGTCCCTTCGGAGGCCCCTTTGGGCTGCGGTAGGGGCATCCGAGGTGGCAGTGGACAGTTGGCGCAGGGTTTAATGATGATCTTTGAGCTGTGCCACTGCTTCTTGGATCTTATCCCCAAACAAATTGTCTCCTGTGCAGGGGAGATCAGCCAATTTGTCCTGCACCTCTGGGCATAGAACAGAGGCTTTGACCCAAGCCCAGTGCCTGGCACTAATTCCAGCTGCTGAGACTCTAGATGCAGTCTCAAAAGCATTGTAGGCTGCTCTGACCTCATGCTTTCCAGCCTCTAATCCTTTTTGCAGGATGGAGGTCAAACCCTCCCAGAATTGTTGTGGCAGGGTCTCCAAGAATTCCTGGACTTGCTTCTAGAGATTCCTATTATATTGGGTCATGTAAAGTTGATAGGCCACTATATGAGCTGTTAACATTGATCCTTGGAACACCCTGCGGCCTAAGGCGTCCAACGCCTTTTGCCCCTTTCCAGGTGGGGCAGAGGAATGCAGGCGGGACCTTTTGGCTTTCTTTTGAGCTGATTCTACTACTATAGAGTGGGGTAATTGTCTTTTTTGAAATCCTGGGGCTTGTTGTACCAGGTATGTGGCATCAGTTTTTCTATTAACTGGAGGCACAGTTCCTGGGCATTCCCAGAGGCAGTGCAAGATGTCTAAAATAACCTCGTGTACAGGGATTGCCTTCACTTAACCTCGCAGACCCTACTTCCCAGCTGCATCCCAGCTACCTCCTCCCCTGCAGATTGTATATACTGTATATATTGTAAATAATGGTTATTTTTAGCATAGTGTTAACATTCTATTTTGTTACCTTACCTCGCATGCACCTGACTTTGCTACTCCAGCACTTTCTCCCCTCAGTTCTAGCTCCCTTTCGCTAAAAACTTGGCTCTTTCACCAGGCTTTCCCGGATTAATCGCGACGTCCTTTTCGCATTAATCTCGATGACCAACCCTGACCTCTTGAAATCATGTAATCTGTAAATATTGTAAAATTTTTGTCATGTAATCTGTAAATAAGGTACATTTTGTACTCTCGTAAAGTTAGCTCCGTTATCGCTATCCTTCTCGCCTTTTTAGTTGCAGTTTTTGTGCGAAGCTCTCTGCTTTTAGAGCCTCAAACTTTCTTTTCTGCCAATTGTCCAATTCCCCCTCCCTGTTCATTGTAACTTTCCACCTTCTAGTTGAAATGTAAACTGATATGATGTGTACTTTAATGTCGGTATAGAAAAGTTGTTAAATAAATAAATAAATAAACATGTAATTTCTTATTTCCTAAAGTTATTGGTTACCCCTTGTTCATTGTAAACCAATGTGATATTTACTTGAATGTCGGTATATAAAAGTTCTAAATAAATAAATAAATGACTTCCTTTGCAGTATCTACAAATTGTAGGACTTCCAAAGTTTTGTGCCTAGCGTCCTCCTCCATTTCCAATCGGAATGGGGATAGTCTCCAACATCTCCTTAATGAAGCTAGTGAAGGAGAGGTCTTCCAGAGAGGGGTGGCACCTTTCCTCTTGGGGTGAAGGCTTGGAAAAAAGCTCCTTAGAAGCTTGTGAGAAGTGTTCAGAGGAAGCATCATTCCATGGGTCATTGGAGACTCCCCTTCACCTACTAGACATCCAGATGGAGGAAGAAACCCAAATCCAAGAGGGCAGGAAGGCAGCACCGATGGACAGTGAGGCACCGAAATAGGTGGCACAGGTATTGAAGCCAGATGGCACCGGTGCCAATGATAGGCGCCAATGTTCTGGGAGACCTGATGGCCCTGGCACTGGCTCCGGCATTGATGGTTCCTGTAGAGGAGATGGGCAAGGGCCCGAATCCTCTTCTTCTGAAGATCCTGGAATCAGTATCGAGACTGGGACTGGGATTGGTGGTTGGCTTGGTGGCAAGGAACCCGATGGAATGGGTATCGATGGCAGGGCACCGTTGAGGGTGTCTAAGCACTCAAGGAGCGGAGCCAGCATCGAAGGCACCAGTTCCGCCAGCGGCATGGAGCCGGCGCCGGTGGTGACTGGAAGCCACAAGAGCATTCAGCACTGCCTCTTGGACCATCTGGTCCAATTCCTCCTGAAAGGCTGACGTAGATGGCACGGTGCCTGGGGTAAGAGACAGGCTAGGCTTCACCGGAGCCTCCACAGGGATATGTGGAGGCTCGGTAACCGGCACAGGTACCGGTGGGGAAAGCCTTGGGGTTCCGGTTCCAGAGGAGGATGGGGGCTCCTCTTCCCAGGCCCTCTTTGAAGGTGAATTGGATGAGGCCAATACTGCTCCAGTGTTGGTGCCGGCACTACACAGCAATTCACATAGGTTCTGATGGCGATGTTTCCCGCGGTGCTCGGCCCGGTCCTTCTCCAGTGCCAAGGACGATGATACTGAGGTTTTGGAATGGATCATTAGTGACGGACGGTTACCCGCTCCTTTGTCCTTCTGGTGGGGTATCGATAGAGAGGGGTCCGAAGAAGATGGGTCCCCTTTGACTCGGTGCTCCTTTACATGGGGTCAATGGAGACGAATGCTTGGAGCCAAACAAGTGCTCCATCTTCTCCAGTTGGGCGCGCCGGCCCTTTGGGGGGTCATCTGTGCACAACTTGGACACCGACAGACATCTGGGAAGGCCCGAGACATAATACACAAACTTCATATGGGTCCGTTATGGACATAGTCCTTGGACACTCAGGGCACTTGCAGAAAACCGGTCGCTATATTGAAAAAGATATGCGGCACATGGTCGGTGGCCTGTTGGGCACCGATAAGTACACTGTTGGGAACCGAATGCAAAAAACGCAGCAATAACTTACCGATGACAGAGTTCGGTGCGTGATAGTGGACCCCCGGTGACGGGGGAATAATGAAGAAAAACTTTGAATATTCCATGAGGAAAAGTGTGAGAGAAATCTTTCCGAGCTCCTAAACCCGTGAGGCAACTGCTGCGCAGAAAAGAAGAGACTGAAGGAGGACCCCATGAGGCCACAGGGTTAGTGGCATGTTGGGCATGCTCAGTGTGCCAGTCAACATTCTAGAAACTTTGACAAAAGTGTTCCGTGACAGGGCTTCATCTGATGATGTCAATCATCTGTGATGACTACCATCTTGCTTGTCCTGGGAGAAGAGCAGGTTGTTAATACAAACAAGAAACATACTTTGAAATGTCTATTTACAAATGCTAGAAGTCTAAAAATAAGATGGAGAGTTAGAGTGTATAACAGTGTATGAAGAGGTAGATATAATTGACATCTCAGAGACCTGGTAGGAGGAGGATAATAACCAATGGGATACTGTGATACCAGGGTAAAAATTATATTGAAATGATAGGATGAATCAAATTAGTGGAGGGGTAGCACTAGAATTTAAGAGAGCATTGAGTCAAACAGGATAAATGTTCTGCAGGAAACAAAATGCAATGTTGAAACTTTATGGATCGAAATTCCAGATGAAAAAGGGAATAAAATAGTAAAGGGTAGTGTATTACCATCCACCTGGCCAGAATGAACTAATAGACAATGAAATGCTAAAAATATTAGGGAAGCTAACAAAATCAGCAGCACAGTAATAATAGGGGATTTCAATTATCCCAGTATTGACTGGGTGAATGTTACATCAAGACATTCTAGAGATGTAAAGTTCCTAGATGAAATAAATGATTGCTTCATGGAGCAGTTGGTACAATAACCAACAAGAGGGGAAGTTATTTTAGACCTAGTACTTAGTGATTTGGTGCTAGAGGTAACAGTGTTGGAGCTACTTTGCAATAGTGATCACAATATTATCAAATTTGACTTAATAACTGGACGGAGCACAAAAAAGAAATCTATTATGACAATATTTAACTTTCAAAAAGGTAATTATGATAAAATGAGGAAAATGGTTAGGAAAAAACTGAAAAGAGCAACTGCAAAGGTTAAAGGTTTAGCTCAGGCATGGATGTTGTTTAAAAATACCATCTTAGAAGCAAAGAACAGATATATTCCACACATTAGAAAAGGTGGAAAGAAGACTAAGCGACTACCAGTATGGTTGAAAGGTGAGGTGAGAGAGGCTATAATATCTAGAAACAATGTAAAAGGGATCCGGATGAAGAAAACAGGAAACAGCATAAGCACTGGCAAGTCAGATGCAAAGCACTGATTAGGAAGGCAAGAGAAAATTTGAAAGAAGCTTGCCATAAAAGGAAAAACTTATAATAAAAACCTTTTCAGGTACATTTGAGGTAAAAAGCCTGCGAGGGAGTCACTGGACTATTTGATGATCAAGGGGTAAAAGGAGCACTTAGGGATGACAAAGCCACAGCAGAGATCAGATGGGCATACAACCCAGAGTGCTGAAAGAACTGAGAAATGAAATTGTGGACCTGCTATTGGAAATGTTATAACAATCAATAACATCATCTATGGTACCTGAAGACTGGAAGGTTGCCAATCTAATGCCACTTTTTAAAAAGGGATAAAGGGGTGAGCCAGGAAATTACAGATCCGTGAGTCTGATGTTTGTGCCAGGAAAATTGTAGAAGCTATCAAAGAACAAAATTACTGAACATATAGATAAGTATAGTTTAATGGGACAAAGCCAAGATGGATTTAGCCAAGGAAAGTCTTGCCTCACCAATTAGCTACTTTGCCGGCGGCCCTTTGCCCTTACCATGTGATGGGGGCTACCAGTGCCATTGGTCAGCCCCTGTCACATGGTAGGAGAAATGGACGGCCATTTTGATTACTGGCAGCCGATGCCCAAGAGCAGGAGATTGCTCCTGAGAACCCCACTGGACCACGGGACCCCCACTGGGGGGGGGGGTGTCGGGAGGTGGGGGGTTGTATTTAATTATACTTGAAGAGTTGGGGTGGGGTTTGTTTGGTTTTTTTTTGTAGATGTGCCCTTCCTCCCCCCCCCCAAAAAAACGATAGGAAAACCAAATTAAATTTCATGTGGTTTTCCTTTTGTTTTTTTTGCTTCCTGAAATGCAACACAATAGGAAATATCATCTTTATTTCCTATTCGTTGCAATTAATGCACACCACTACTAAATGGTATATTTTCCCAATGGAAAAAAGGTGAATAGTGAGTGCCCCAGGGATCTGTTCTGGGACTGATGCTTTTTAATATATTTCTAAACAATCTGGAAATGGAAACAAGTGAGGTGATCAAATTTTCCAATGACACAAAATTATTCAGTTGTCAAATCACAAAAGGATTATGATAAATTGCAAGAGGACATTGCAAAACTGGGAAACTGGGCATGCAAATGGCAAATGAAATGTAATGTAGCAAGTGCAAAGTGATGCACTTAGGGAAGAGGAACCCAAATTATAGCTACAAGATACAAGGTTCCACATGAGGAGTTATCGCTCAAGAAAGGGATCTAGGTGTCATCACTGAAAATATATTGAAATCTTGTGCTCAGTGTGCAGCAGCAGCAGCCAAAAAAGCAAACAGAATGTTAGAGATTATTAGCAAAGGAATGGAGAATAAAAGAGAGAATATCATAATGCCTCTATATCGCTCCATGGTGCGACCTGATATTGAGTATTGTTTCAACCCTGGTCACGACACCTCAAGAAAAATATAGCTGAATTAGAAAAGATACAGATAAGGGTGACCAAGATAATAAAGGGGATGGCACAATTCCCTTATGAAGAAAGGCTGAAGAGTTTAGGACTCATTATCTTGGGGAAGATATGATAGAGGTTTATAAAATAATGAGTGGAATGGTATGAGTAATGGTGCTGGGTAATACGTTTAAAACTAATAAGAGAAAATATTTTTTTACTTTAGCATAATTAAATTCTGGAATTTGTTGCCACAGAATTAATATAGCTGTGTTTAAAAAAACCTTTGGACAAGTTCCTGAAGGAAAAGTCCATTAACAATTTTTAAGGGAGAGTTGCAGAAATCCATTGCTTATTCTTGGGATAAGCAGCTTATAATCTAATTACCTATTGGGATCCTGCCAGGCACTTGTAACCTGGTTGGCCACTGTTGGAAACAGGATACTGGGCTTGATTGACCCTTGGTCTCACCCAAATTGGCAAGCCTTATGTTCTTATATACTGCCTCCTGCTCTGGTTCTGATCTGTCTCCCCGCCTGGTCCTGGTCCTCTCTGTTTTGGTTTGTGCCCATCCTTACCCTTGTCTCACCCTGTTTCTCTTGGCTTGACTTCCTGGTTTGACCTCAACTTGTTTTCTCACTCTCCTGTTTACCTCCTGGACCTGATCCTTGATTTGGACCTGACCCTCGCCTGTCTGCTGCCTGCCCTGACTACTGGATCTCGCTGTCTGCAGTCTGCCCCAAGCTCTGGCTTGTCTGCTGCCTGCCCCAACTTTTGCCTGGACCTGGACTCTCAATCTCTAGTTATTACTCCAGGGACCCTCCTGCCGTCCATCAGAACCCAAGCACTCAACCTGTGGGGAAGACGGTTTGAATAGGTGAAGTTCCAGCTAATCTTACTCGGGGTATGTCTGCCAGCTGTAGGTGTGGACAGTCCATGCTCACTTTTCTGGCTGTGCCAACCACACCACAGTGCAAGGGTCCACTTTCCTAACACTTTCCTTGTCAAGCCTTGCCTCATCCAGCCTTGCCTTGCCTCATCCTTGCTCTATACCATTCTAACAGCTCACCCAATTCAGACTGCAGCAATGGAGTCTGAATTGCCACCTGGACCCAACCTTATTCTAAATCCTGGCTACGGCCTGCCTGCTGCCTGCCCTTACTCTTGGGTCATCTCTGGACTCTCTCTTGGATTGCCCTCAGGGCCCACCTAAGTCCTGCCAGCCCCTGGAATGCAAATGATTAGTCATTTTAATGGTATGAATTTATATTCCATAGATGGCCTGTATTAGTACTCTTAACTATTATGAGATTACCACAGATATTCTATTGCAATGCAGCAGGTCTTACAGGTGTGCTGCTGAATATCCCCGGCTATCTTAAAGTTAGCCAGATAAGTATATCCAGCAACTTTAGGACACCCCTACGGCGTGATCAGAGTTAGCCACATAAGTTAAGTGGCTAATGCTAAATAACTTATGCAGCTAACTTTGCTTCACCCAGAAATGCCTCCCACCCATCCCTGGAATGCCCGACTTATGCGGTTATAATTTAGCCGCATATAGCTTTGTAACTTTTCAGTTGTCCATCTAAATGGCTTTTGAATATTGACTTCATGGTTTTTAAAGATAGAGAAGCCAATTTTAAAATAATTTAGGCTCCTAACTTTTGGAGTAGGCTCTTAAATCAGTCATTTTGAAAATGTACTAGGGCTGAGTGATACAATTATGGTCTTAGTTGCATTAGGCTATTAAATTTAGGGTCCTAAAAAGTGGGTGGCTACAAAGGCAGAATTAAGGCATAGTAACAAAGTTAGGCGTATAGCACTGATTTTCAGAACTAGGCATCTAATTTACCCCTAAATTTATCAAAATTCTATGATAGCAGAAATAGCACCCACGATAAAAAAGGGGCATGGTTAGGCTAATTTCACTGCTCCCACATCGCATAGGTAATTTCCACAAGATACGATAAATTTATTGCACCTGCTCTATGTTGCGCTTCCCAGCCGGGCCTGCTCACCTCACTACGCCTTCCACCAGCTCCGGGCACGGCCCCTCCACGGTTGCTTCCAGCTCACAGGTCTCCGGTCCCCCTGTGCTCCCGCTCTGGACCAGGCCTTATGGCAGGGCTCGGCGTCCTTTGTAGCGTTGGCCCTGCCCCTGGGCACACGCGCGTGGACCGACCGGCCTCTTAAAGGGCCAGGGGCGGAACCTAGCTCTGCAACACGTCCTGATTGATCGCTGCTTCAAAGGAAGTGCCTGACCCCACTTCCTTGCCTTGGCAATCGGGTCGATCATGTTGTGATAGCTAGTTTGCCTTCCTGTTCCAGTGTCTTGTTCCAGTCTTCTGTTCCCAGTGTCTTGTTCTAGTACTCTCTTCCAGTCGTCTGTTCCAGTGTCCTGTTCCAGCGTCCTCCCGTTCCTTCATCTCCCCAGGTAGAACCATTCAGACTGTCTTCTCAGTACTACCTCTGCCTGTTACTTTGACTACATTTGATAGCCGCCTGGATTTGACCTTTGCCTGTTTCCTCGACCACATCTGAATGCTGCCTGGAACTGATCTCTGCTTGTGCACTGACCACATCTGCACGCTACCTGGAACTGACCTCTACTTGTCCACTGACCATGTCTGCATGCTGCCTGGAACTCACCTCTGCCTTATCACTGACCACGTCTGAACGCCGCCTGGAACCTCACACCTTTGGCCTGACTGACTATCCTCGGATTGACTACTGGTATTGACCCCTGCTTTGGCTGACCACGATATCCTTGACTCTGGCCTTGATCCTCGCTTTTCATTCAGAGACTCTGTTCTGGCCTTCTCTGGCTCCTAAACTCCCTGATTCTAACATCGATTGCGCACCCTTGTTCGTGGTGGGCACACTCCTGAACTTTATCTCTCGGAGATCCTGCGAGGCCCACCTAAGACCAGGTGGCCCGGGTAAACAAGGGTTCAACCTGAGGGAATCCCGGGTTGCTATTGATGAAGCTCCAGCTAGCCTCTGTCTCCTCCTGTGCTCTGCCTCCTGATGGCAGGAGCTCTCTGGGTCCGACCAGGGAGCCTACCAATCATGCACCAGGCCAAGGGTCCACTTCCCGGCACATCAGGTTGCCAAGGCCATGGACTCGGCGGAGTCTCCCGCCATATGGACCATCCCGGGTCTGGTCGCAACTATCCAAGAGCAATGACGAGCCCTAGAGACTCTAGCATCTTCAGTGGAAGAGCTCCGCTCTCTATTGCAGGATGCAGTAATGGCCAATCCTGTGGGCCTAACTTCCACCCTGCTACTGAGGGCATCACTGGCTCTTCCAGCTCCTCATGTCAATGGGGATCCATGCCTCTGCCGAGGCTTCCTCAACCAGTGCTTCATGCAGTTCTCCCTTCAGACTTCATTTTCCTGAAGGAATCAACCAAGATCACCTTCATCCTCTCACACCTTCAGGGGAAGGCTCTGGCATGGGCTTCTCCACTGTGGGAACGTTCTGATCCTATCCTCACCCAACTGTCTCAGTTCATCACTGCCTTTAAATGAACCTTCGAAGACCCTGGTTGTCAGGCCATTGCGGGCCATCATCTTCTCCACCTCCGTCAAGGCTCAAGATCCATCTCTGAGTTTACGGTGGAGTTCTGTACGTTTGCCACAGAACTGGGATGGCAAGAGGACTGTCTATGGGTACTCTATCTAGAAGGCCTGTCTCCCACTCTCAAAGATGAGCTCACTGTCCGTGAGATTCCCATATCTCTAGAGGACCTGATTTCCCTTGCTGGGAGAATCGTCCATCGCCTCCGTCCACGGCACCAAGAAGTGAAAGCATCCCACCTCCTGCTCTATGCCCAGCATGTGCCCCAAGCCCTCAGTTGAAGGCTCTACTGGCACCACCTCCCATCCACAGAAGAACTTATGCAAGTTAGCCGTGGGCATTTGTCTCCCAAAGAGTGTCTCTGCTTATACTGTGGTGCCTCCAGACACCTGGGGCTGTCCTGTCCAGCTCGCCCGGAAAACTTCAAAGCCTAAGCCTAGCGTGGGTCCCGAGTTTGGGCGCTACAGTCTCTGGCCACCAACTTTTATTTCCAATCTCCCTGTTCATAGAATCCCGTTCCTTTGCCACCACTGCTCTTATTGACACTGGAGCAAGTGGCAGCTTCATCATGGATGACATTGTCAACCTACTGAAGATTATCCTGCAAACCCTAATGGTGCCTCTCCACATCGCATCAATCCAAGGGGAACATCTCCCTGGACGAATCACTCATCGCACGGTGGCCTTCCACCTCACCATGGAATCCCTCCATGAGGAGGAAATATCCTTGTATGTCTTGAAACATTCCACACACCCAGTCATCCTAGGGTTTCCCTGGCTCCAGGTACACGGACCCCAATTTGACTGGCAGTCCCTCCAGCTGGTTCAGTGGGGCCCTCAATGCCAGAAACACTGCTTGAAACAAGTGTCCCCAGCAGTTACTGTCTTGAAGACTACGACTCTCACCAGTCTACCTGCCCAGTACTCTTACTTCGAAGATGTCTTCTCGAAGCAAAAGGCTGATACGCTGCTTCCACTCTGAACGTTTAATTGCCCTATTGAACTTCTGCCGGGCACCATGCCTCCCAAAGGCAGAACAATTCCACTCTCCCTTCCTTAGACTCAAGCAATGTCCGAGTATATCAAAGAGAATCTAGAGAAAGGGCTAATCAGACCTTCCAACTCTCCAGCAGGAGCGGGCTGCTTCTTCGTCAAAAGGATAGAGGATTATGCCCATATATCGACTATCGTGGGCTTAACGCATCACCTGCAAGGATCGCTATCCGTTGCCCCTCATCAGTGACTTGTTGATCACCTGCAAGGGGCCCAGATCTTCACGAAGATGGATCTACGAGGGGAATACAACCTCATACACATTCAGCCTGAGGACATTTGCTTTCAACACGAGGGATGACCACTACAAGTACATAGTGATGCTTTTCGGCCTTTGTAATGCCCCTGCGGTCTTTTCAACGTCTGATGAATGAGATCCTCTGAGACCTACTTTATTTATTTGTAGTTGTTATATTTAGATGACCGCCTGATCTTCTCAAAGGACTCACATCAGGACAGTTCTTCAATGCCTCACAGAGAATCATCTCTACGCAAAACTGGAAAAGTGCATCTTTGAACAAACCACTGCCCTTCCTGGGATATATCATCTCCGATCGAGTATTTACTATGGATCCTGAAAAGCTTCAAGGATTCACGACTGACCCCAGCCAGTAGGCCTCCGCGCCTTACAAAGATTCCTCAGATTCACAAATTACTTTAAATGTTTTATCGCTAACTATTCCACGTTAGCTGCCCCACTCACGGCTTTGACTAGAAAAGGAACCAATCTCTGGGTATGGAGTCCCAAGGCTCAAGCTACATTTCATGCATTAAAAGAGGCTTTCTGTTCCGGTCCCTGTCTGCGACATCCAGACCCAAACCACCCATTCGTCGTTGAGGTCGACGCATCGCCATCGGAGCCGGGGCGGTGTTAAGTCAGTACTCCTCCAATGGTACATTGGTACCATGCTCCTTCTATTCCCACAAATTTTCACCAGCGGAGCAAAATGACACGATTGGAGATCGTGAACTTCTCGCTGTCAAGCTAGCACTCCAAGAGTGGTGTCCATGGTTGGAAGGAGCACAACACAGATTTACCATATTCACAGATCATAAAAATCTTGAACATCTAAAAGAAGCACAATTATTGAACCCAAGACAAGCCCGATGGGGTTGTTCTTCGAATGATTCAATTTTGAGCTGCGCTACTGTCCAGCATCAAAGAACCTCCGTGCAGATGCACTTTCGCGTACCCTCGAATCAGAAGATACACCAGACTCCCCAAGACACATAATCGATCCAGCCTGTGTGTCCCTCGCGGATACCCCCCGGTATCCGCCGGAAAAATGGTCATACCACGCTGACTATGTGAGCGTGTACTCCGCTGGGCCCACGACTCAAAGCTAGCCGGACATCCTGGCCGAGCTAGAACCCTCAAGATGCTGAGGAGGTTCTACTGGTGGCCCAATATGGTAAAAGATTCATATAACTATGTTTATTCTTGTCCTATATGTGCTCAACAGAAGCCCCCACCTGGTCAACCATGGGGACTTCTCCAACCACTTCCAGCACCCACCGAACTGTCATCTGGGTCATCATTAACCACTTCTCTAAGATGGGTCATTTTATTCCTCTGCAGAGCCTTCCATCAGCTCCAGAACTCACCAAGTTATTCCTGAAACACATCTTCCGCTTGCATGGCCTACCCAAGGAAATAATTTCAGACCGAGGGCCACAATTTGCCGCTAAGTATTGGCGATCACTATGCCAAAAGTTCAACATCACCCTGAACTTCACATTGGCCTACCACCCTCAGGCAAATGGCCAAGCAGAGAGAGAACCAACCATACACTGAAGACCTTCCTACGGCCATATGTGAATGACCAGCAGGATAACTGGGCAGACCTGTTACCCTGGGCCGATTTGTCACACAACATACATAATTGCCGCTGCCACCGATGTCACTCCATTCTCCATGGTGTTTGGCCGCCAACCACGCTTGCCTCTGCCTGTGCCTCTCCGCGTGCCTTCGCCAGCGACTCAGTTCATGGCACAAACCATCCGACTTGTATGGAACCAAGTTAAAGAGCGTCTAGCTCAAGCCGCCGAACGGTCCAAGAGAGTAGCAAGATACTCATTGACGGTCGGCCCCACTCTTCCGACCAGGACAGAAGGTATGGTTGAGCACCAAACATATCAGGTTGCGGTTACCCTCTTAGCACCTGGCACCTAAATTCATTGGGCCATTTCCAATTCTCCACCGTGTCAGAGCAGTGACGTACCAACTCCAGCTGCCAAGATCCATGGGTATCCACAATACCTTTCATGTTTCTTTATTGAAACCTCTCGTACTATCATGGCCATCTCACAAGGCTCCTCCTCCTCCACAAGTCTCCGCAGAACCAGAAGAAACCTTACAGGTACGAGAGGTCCTAGATGTCCGCAAGATACACAGCCATTGGGAATGTTTCCTGTCGTGGGAGGGCTTTGGGCTTGAGGAGAACTCATGGAGCCCTCCCACCCAATTTATGACAAAACAACTCCTCCAGGACTTCTACCGAGACCACCCTGACAAACCAGGCCAGTAAAGGAGGCCTATAAGGGGGGGGGGGGTACTGTTGCGCTTCCTGGCTGCGTTACTCTGTGACCGGGCACTGCTCACCTCGCTATGGCTTCCCACCAGGTCCGGGCACGTCCCCTCCACGGCCACTTCCAGCTCTCGGTGTCTCCCAGTCCCACTGCGCTCCCGCTCCGGACCAGGCCTCACAGTGGAGCTTGGCGTCCTCCATGGCGTCAGCCCCGCCCCTAGGCGCAAGCGGACCGCCCAGCATCTTAAAGGGCCAGGGGCAGAACCCAGCTCTGTAGCGCACCTGATTTTTTCGCTGTTTAAAAGGAAGTGATCTGGCCCCACTTCCTTGCCTTGGCAATCGAGTCGATCACGTTTGTGATAGCTAGTTTGCCTTCCTGTTCCAGTGTCTTCTTCCAGTATTCTGTTTCCAGTGTCTTGTTCCAGTTGTCTGTTCCATTGTCCTGTTCCAGCGTCCACCTGTTCCTTCATCTCCCCAGGAAGTACAATTCGGACTGTCTTCTCAGTACTGACCTCTGCCTGTTACTTTGACTCATTTGATCGCCGCCTGGATTTGACCTTTGCCTGTTTCCTCAACCAGGTCTGAACGCTGCCCGGAATTAACCTCTGCTTGTCCACTGACCATGTCTGCACGCTGTCTGGAACTGACCTCTGCCTGATCACTGACCACATCTGAACACCACCTGGAACCTGACCTTTGCCTGACTGACTATCCTTGGACTGACTACTGGTATTGACCCCTGCTTTGGCTGACCACGCTATCCTTGACTCTGGCCTTGATCTTCGCTCTTCATTCAGAGACTCTGTTCTGGCCTTCTCTGGTTCCTGGACTCCCTGACCTGAACATCAACTGCGCACCCTTGTTCGTGGTGGGCACACCCCTGAACTTTATCTCTCGGAGATCCTGCGAGGCCCACCTAAGACCAAGCGGCCTGGGTAACCAAGGGCTCAACCTGAGGGAACCCCGGGTTAGTATTGGTGAAGCTCCAACTACCTTCTGTCTCCCTCCTGTGCTTCGCCTCCTAGTGGCAGGTGCTCCCTGGGTCCGACCAGTGAGCCTACCATCGTGCATCAGGCCAAGGATCCACCTCCCGGCGCATCACTCTATTTTTCGCTTCATGAACTGATAATCCTCTGCGAAAATGTTTTTATCTCACATGCAGTTGAGAGAGGGAGAGAGAGAGTGCAATATGTCACTCTACTATTTATACCACTGTGAGAGGTGGGCCCTTATTTATTTATTATTTATTTAAAATTTTTATATACCGACATTCATCCAGGATATCACATCGGTTTACAGTGTAACACAAACAAACGCCAAGCATGGCACTTTACATTGAACAAATAAAACAAGTTAACAAATGAATAAATGAGGGTGTGAACAAGGGGAAAATTGCATTAAATACTCAACTAGGTTTGTAATTATATACATATGTACAAAACTCGATGTGGGGTTTGGGGGGTGGGGTAGGGTTGGGGGTTTACATACACAGTAGGAGGTACGAACCGCAAACTTGACATCACTAAAGATTTTCTGCTATTTGATTCGATGAAAGATAAGAGGAATTGATTTGCACAATGCACTCTCTACTTAGCTTGATGCACTCTCTACCTAGCTTGTCTGAAGCTTTTCCCTGGTAATGCACAGCTAACACAGTACAATGCACAGAAAAAAAGGTCTAGTTATTTCTGGTGTTAAAACCCAAGTTGCTGGCGTTACTCTATTACATTTGACGTTAGGAGCTGCTCATTCCCATTTAACACCATCCAAACTCTTCCCATTTGCATACTAGCATACGTTGCGCTATTTAACGCACACATTACAGCATTATTGCTTGTGTTATGGCCTTAATGCTAGCATCAAGGCCCTAACGCAAAATGATAAATGACCCTGTGAGGATCCTAAATCTAGACAAATAAATAGCAGGCCTAAATTTATGGGCCTAACTTTTTAGGATCCTATATTTATGTGACTTTTCAGTGGAAAACATAGGAACCTAAGTTCGGTTGAAAAAAGGTGCATAATTGTTACGTGTTGACAGATGTTTCCTTGTGCCCTTGGGCCTCAGCCCGACCCCAGATGGATCCAGGGCCGAACCGAGGGTTGATGGCGTGGTCCAGCATGGCTGACGGTCTTACCCTCTGCCAGGCCTGCAAGCTCCCAAGGCCAACAGGAAGATTTTGGAATGTGAATGGTCCTCCAACCATTCCGAGCCCTTTCGGACCTGCCGCTTGGAACGGCATGGAGCAGCAGGCCTGGCCTGAGGATGAGGGCAGACGGGCCTTGACATGAAGACATGACACCAAGGTTGATGCAATGGCATCACAGACGAGGGTTGTTGAAGACATGACACCAAGGTTGTTGAAGACATGACACCAGGGCTATTGAGGACATGACACCAGGGCTGATGTGAAGACATCCCGGACCAGGGTCGATGCGACGGCATCCCGGACCAGGGTCAATGCGACGGCATCCCGGACCAGGGTCAATGTAATGTCATTACATTAGGAACAAGACGTTGAAGTGAAGACATGACATCAAGACTGATGCAACAGCATCCAGGACGAGGAACTTGAAATCCAGACAAGACGAGAAGCTGAGAGGGTAAACATTGGCACTGTCTCTCAGGGCGCCCTACTCAGCCCACCTTCATGGGCAGACCCAATGGGCTGGTCGCGGACCACCCTGTCCCACTGCGCGCCCTACACAACCCGAGGAGGCTGGTCACTGACCACGTGGAGAGTGGGACAAGCGCAGGGAAGAGTCCAGTCGAGGTGGGACTCCGATGACGGAGCCAGATGTCATCCAAAGCACCACAAAGGCTGGCAGGACACCAGTCCACCTGCAGGCCACGCCAATTCGGGAAAGACATCGTCCAAGGGACCAAGGCTGGCAGGACCATAAGGCTCAGGAGCGCTGAAGACACAGGCACAAAACACCAAGGAACCTGGAACATCAGGAAGTGGAAGATCAAGACGAGACACCAGGACATCTGGACAGGGTCCTCAGGCAATCAAGACGTGACATGACATGACATGAAGACGAAACGATGAGGAGCTCCATGAAGAAGACCTGACGGAGCTCTGGCAGGCAGGAGCCTCCAGAGTGAAGTAACTCCGATTCATGGCGAAGAACAATGACGAGACCAGCCCTTTTAAAGGGCTGTGCAGGAAATCAGTCCTTAGGTGGGGCCAGCACACTTCCTGTGTCTGGCCCTTTAAATTCTGTAGAGAGGTGCAGCCGCACACCTAGAGGAAGCAGCAGGAGCTTGTGCAGGACCGCGGACAGCGGCCTGCACCGACGTCAGTGTCACAGGCAGCAGGGCTGGGCCTGAACGCAGGCCCTGAAGACGGCAGCGGCTCCAGCTGCTGCAGGAAGCCCCGGGGGGGGGGGGGCTCTGGCCACCAATGGAGCCCGGGGATGCAGCCTCCTGCCACGAAGACGATGGTGACGTCGGCAGCAGCTCAATGCCACGATGGATGGCGGAGAAGTCCGCGGCTCCGGCTGCGGTGAAGAGGAGTCTTGATGGGCGGCCTTCGGGCCACCGGAAACGGCAAGTCCACGGCTCCGGCTGCGCTGAAGGCCCGACTCCGGCGGCAACAGCCGCATCGAACAGCAGCAAAAACGAGGTGAGCAGTGCCTGCTCGCGGGGGTTATCTCTGCGGCAGGTTCATAACAATAATTTTGAGGCCTAAATTTAGGGACTCAGCTTTTTTGGAATAGCTGCCCCATTGTTTGCACCTTATGTATATTTTGCTTATTTTAAATATATTTTTTTAGTTGTTTTACCTACTTATGTCCATTTTAAAACACATGTTCTTGTTTACATGCTTATGTAGTTATATTATTTGTTTTATTGATCCATGTTTGTTTTAGTAGTTTGTATACTTCTGTTGTTTTAGTACTAAGTAATATAATTAATTTGATTGTGTATGTAAAGACTGTTAGTCACCTAGGAATGGTCGATAAGCAATTTATAAATTCTGCAAACAAATAAATAAATAAACAGACAAAGAAATAAAGAAATAAAGGCTTGACCTGCAGGGAATGGGGCTGGTTTAGGTGAAGCTCCAGCTTGTTCCACATTAGGGCATGTTCACCAGCTGCAATGGGGTCCTAGTAGGTATGCGCACTAGTCAGCATCAACCTTGCCACAGTACAAGGGCTCACAATCATTACAGACATTTAAAACCAGCAGTTATATATGTAAATGCTGCTTTACTACCCAGCATAGCCTCCTAGAAAAGCACAGCCACCCAGCCCCAATTTGCCAGGCAAATTTTAAAATCCTATGGAAAATTTGCTTCTGGATCCAGCCAGGACAATCAGGAGCAAAAGAATGCACTGGGTAATCCTGCTCCTGAACCACTGCCTTGGTATGCAGATGTTTTAAGGAAGAGCTAATTGATTATGTCAGCTGCAGGTAGCAAACTGCTAATGAGATCAGCTCTGACTCATAGGAAGGTAGATTGTACCTTTTACATAGTGGCGTCTGGATCTCTCCTGAGCGTACAAGGCTCAGAAAAAAACTCCAGACCTGTTACACTGAAGCCACTCCAGACTGCCGTTTTCACCACAGCTGCAGTTCTGCCTTCATGGAAGTCCTATGCCTCTGTAAAGTCATTATGAACTGAGAAAACACCTTTAACATCTTCTGTACATTCTATATTATCTTCTCAGCTGGAGGAAATGGTAATATCCTCTGAAGTTCTGCCAGTCTCTGCTATGCCTCAGTTTCAGGAGTCTGCTCTATCCTCTCCACTCCAGGAGAGACCTAGTTCAGCAAATCCTCTTATAAGGGACTCCACTCCTGCTATTTTGCTCCATAAGGGACAGTTTATTCCAGCCACCCAGCTCCAGAGAAATGCTCTTCCAGCGACCCAGCACCAAAGAGATGCTGTTCCAGTCATCTGGCACCAAAGAGACAATGCACCAGCCACGCAGCACCAGAGAGATGCTGTACCAGCCGCTCAGAGCGACTCTGGCCCAGCAAACCAGTGCCAGAGAGACTCTGGCCCAGCTACCCAGTGTCAGAGACGCTGGCCCAGTTATCCAGTGCCAGAGTGACTTTGAGCCAGCAGTCTAGCCTCGGAGAGACTCAGCCAGCAGTCTAGCCTTGGAGAGGCTCCGAACCAGCCATCCAGTCTTGGAGACTCTAATTCAGGGGCCCAGTCTCAGAGATGACAGTACAGCCATCCAGTGCCAGAGGGATGCCAGCACAGCCCACCAGCGCCAAAGAGATTCTGGCCTAGTACCGCAGGGCTCAAGAGACATTAATTCAGTGCATCAGTGCCAGAGAGGCTCTGGTCCCAAGCTTCAAGGCCAGAGAAACCCTGATCCAGTGCTTCAACACCAGCAAAGCTTTGCACAACCCCCTCAGCCCCATAGTCAATATTTCAGCACCTGAAAAACTCTGATTCTGTACCTCGAGCCTAGACATATGCCAGTCTAATAATACGGCTCTGGGGAGAGACTCTATTCCAGTACCTATTGACCACAGCTCCCTTGGCAAATGAGATCCAGGAGGAGGGGGTCTTAAAAGAGGGGTACTGTTACTGTTTTGCCTTCTGCACAGCCTCCCCTCCACCAGGGGTCCTCAACGAGCAGTTCTTCCAGCTGAAAAAGTCACCACTTTCTGATCAACTGATGCCTCAGCCCAGTGGCATGGCAAGGGGGGACCAGGGCCCCCGGGTACCAGGCTGTAGGGAGTGCCTGGGGCAGAAGAAGAAAAGGCCTGAGGCCGCCAGGAAAGCCTATCCCACTCGGCAAGCAGAAGAAGAGGAGGCCCGCAGCCATAGAGGGAGCCCAACCTGCCCACTGGCAGAAGAAGAGGCAATTTGTAGCCACCTATAGCAGGGAGAGATTTTCTATATTTATAATTTTATAGTCTGTAAGTTCACTGATTGTGTTATATATATTAAGGATATAGTTTAACATAAGTGTCTATTTTTTCTTTTTTTATATTCTTCAAATGATGTAACCCAACTTTGGTAGATGGGGGGGCCCAACAAATTGTATGCATGGAAGGGGGGCCGTGGCTCAAAACATTTGCTCACCCCTGACCTAGAATGCCACTGGGTCTGGGGCAGTAACAGCATGGTTTTTTTCTTCCTGCCTGAGTAGCCCGGAAAAGGAAGTGGTGGATCTACGCGGCAAGAAGGAGAGGCCATGCAGTTGCAACTAGAGAAAAGAACAACACATCCTCTGTCCTGGTAGGAAGAGGAAGCATTGGCCCTGGGCCTGAGCGGTGTTGGACCACAGGAGGAGCAACAGCATATTGCTCCCTACCCCACATACGCAGGAAACAGTGTGGCATCAGTCATCATGGCCTCAAGAATAGGCGGCTTCCCACTGGACTTCTGCTTCTGATGGGAGGAAGTGAATGTGTCTGGTGGGGAGGGGGGAGGAACTGAGCATATCTGTGTGAGAGCATATCTGTATATGTCTGTGTGTGAGTAAGAGAGCATTTCTGTGTGTGCGAGAGAGAGAGCTTGTCTGTGTGTGAAAGCATGTCTGTGTGTGACAGCATGTCTGTCTCTGTGTGTATGTGCGAGCATGACCGTCTCTGTGTATTTGTGTGAGTGCATGCCTATGTGTGTGTGAGCTGTCCTTCAGGAGCTGTCCTTCAGGAGCATATACACCATTTCGTCATCTGTGGAACCAGATAAGTGCTCACACAGTATTCTGCTTTGTGCACAGTGTCAGCATTCTTAATTTCTCAGCAACCTATGATTAGTCAAGCCCAGTAGCTTTACGAGCTTGCACATATAAGCCACCAGCTCACTGTGGCCAAATATGACGGTTGCTTGGGAATACATATAGAGTTCTTTTCCTATAACCAAATCTTATTTTCGTGTTTTATGTGTGCGTGAGAGCATGTTCTGTAATTCAGCATTTGTGTATACTGAGAGAGAGGAAAAGACTTTGAGGAACAATTTCTCTCCTCTCCCCTGCTAATCCACAATGATCACAGGGCATCTGGAAATTAAAAGATCCCTGGTATGGGCAGCAAGGGTTTTACCTTTTTTTTAAACTTTTAATTATTTGGTAGTGTATGTGACTGCTGTTTTGAAATATTTTATTGGTTGCTGGAAAATTTATTAGTTTATTATTGGATATATTAATCTTTTTGTTAGCTTTTTTTTAAATATTCTTTTTATTAGTATGGTTTTACTTCTATTGATGATTTATATTTCCTAATTTTGTTTGATGTTTTATGAAGATTTGTAATGTTTCTGTTTTTCCATTGTTACATTGAGACATAGTCTGGCCTGTTATGGTTTTCAGTTCAGTTTTTGTCTGAACATTTGTATTACTACTTTATAATCACTTTATTCTATATTTGGTGAGGGTCTGTCTACGTACTGCATGTGCGATTGAGGTTAAATATTCTGCTAATTTGTCATTTAAGAACATAAGAACATGCCATACTGGGTCAGACTAACGGTCCATCAAGCCCAGCATCCTGTTTCCAACAGTGGCCAATCCAGGCCATAAGAACCTGGCAAGTACCCAAAAACTAAGTCTATTCCATGTTACCGTTGGTAGTAATAGCGGTGGTTATTATCTAAGTCAACTTAATTAATAGCAGGTAATGGACTTCTCCTCAAGAACTTATCCAATCCTTTTTTAAACACAGCTATACTAACTGCACTAACCACATCCTCTGGCAACAAATTCCAGAGTTTAATTGTGCATTGAGTGAAAAAGAACTTTCTCCGATTAGTTTTAAATGTGCCACATGTTAACTTCATGGAGTGCCCCCTAGTCTTTCTATTATCCGAAAGAGTAAAAAACGATTCACATCTACCCTTTCTAGACCTCTCATGATTTTAAACACCTCTATCATATCCCCCCTCAGCTGTCTCTTCTCCAAGCTGAAAAGTCCTAACCTCTTTAGTCTTTCCTCATAGGGGAGCTGTTCCATTCCCTTTATCATTTTGGTAGCCCTTCTCTGTACCTTCTCCATCGCAATTATATTTTTTTTGAGATGCAGCAACCAGAATTGTACACAATATTCAAGGTGCAGTCTCACCATGGAGTGATACAGAGGCATTATGACATTTTTCGTTTTAGTCACCATTCCCTTTCTAATAATTCCCAACATTCTGTTTGCTTTTTGACTGCCGCAGCACACTGAACCGATGATTTCAATGTGATGACACCTAGATCTCTTTCTTGGGTAGTAGCACCTAATATGGAACCTAACATTGTGTAACTATAGCATGGGTTATTTTTCCCTATATGCATCACCTTGCACTTACCCACATTAAATTTCATCTGCCATTTAGATGCCCAATTTTCCAGCCTCACAAGGTCTTCCTGCAATTTATCACAATCTGCTTGTGATTTAACTACTCTGAACAATTTTGTATCATCTGCAAATTTGATTACCTCACACGTCGTATTTCTTTCCAGATCATTTATAAATATATTGAAAAGTAAGGGTCCCAAAACAGATCCCTGAGGCACTCCACTGCCCACTCCCTTCCACTGAGAAAATTGTCCATTTATTCCTACTCTCTGTTTCCTGTCTTTTAGCTAGTTTGTAATCCACGAAAGGACATCACCACCTATCCCATGACTTTTTACTTTTCCTAGAAGCCTCTCATGAGGAACTTTGTCAAATGCCTTCTGAAAATCCAAGTAAACTACATCTACCGGTTCACCTTTATCCACATGTTTATTAACGCCTTCAAAAAAGTGAAGCAGATTTGTGAGGCAAGACTTGCCTTGGTAAAGCCATGCTGACTTTGCGCCATTAAACCATGTCTTTCTATATGTTCTGTGATTTTGATGTTTAGAACACTTTCCACTATTTTTCCTGGCACTGAAGTCAGGCTAACCGGTCTGTAATTTCCCGGATCTCCCCTGGAGCCCTTTTTAAATATGGGGGTTACATTAGCTATCCTCCAGTAGGGAGGATATGTAGGGAAACCTTCGGGCCGATACAGTAAAAGTTGCAGGAGGGCACATGCACAGGCCACTCTCCTGTGCGCGCGATTCACTAAATTAATTTATTTAAATTAGGCCCGGCGGGTAAAAAGAGGCGCTAGGGACGCCCCTAGCGCCTCTTTTTAGAACGGAGCGGCAGCTGTCAGCGGGTTTGACAGCCGATGCTCAATTTTGCTGGCGTCGGTTCTCGAGCCCGCTGACAGCCACGGGCTCGGAAACCGGACGCCAGCAAAATTGAGCGTCCGGTTTTCAACCCGCGAGCCGCGGGCCAGGAAACCGGACGCCAGCAAAATTGAGCGTCCGGTTTTCAACCCGCGAGCCGCGGGCCAATTTCAAAATTTTTTTTTTTTTAACTTTTTGTAACTTTTGGGACCTCCGACTTAATATCGTCAGAGTGCATTGTACTGTATCGGCCTGTTTGTTTGTTCTGTTTTCCTAATAGGAGGCATATTGGTGTTTTTGGGGCTCGTGGTTTGCAGGGTTACTTTTTCAGAGGGTTCTAACTGTTGAGTGCTGGCAGTTAGTGCTGTTTTTGAATGTTGTGTTATGTTGTAATTGTAATTTAGTTTGCTCATGGTTTTCTGAAGAACAAGCACACACCCAACATGTATTACAATAGTCATAATACCATATGTGTTACAATTGTCTTTTAATGCAAGGTTTTCTGGTTAGTACCATAGCAGTGCATGTAAATATAATATACACGCTGTTGTGATATTTATATTTCAGAAAGCTGTACTTTGAGTATGTTTTTTCATGTAAAATCTTTTATTATAAATGTCTAATTTGAAATTGTGTGTGGAGAGAGCCATGATAGGGGGAAGGCTGGACACAAAGCTGTAAGATTCACTTAAGGTGCCTAATACCTTTGCACTGACCCTGATTAGTAAACGAATACAAATTAAATGTAAAAAAAAAAAAAACCCAGAATGAGGGGGGACCAGCCTAGTAATTGTTTACACAAGGCTGCAGAAAAGTTAACACTGGCCCTGATTGGCGGCACCCTATGGTGACACACTGGTGGGGTTCCCATCCCTCCCCAATGAAGAAAACCCTGCACGGTGGTGCTGTGTGGCAATACGCTGGCAGATGATGGTGGAAGAGGGAATGGGAGACAACACTGAAGACTTTGTGCAAGGTAGTTGCAAATATAAGATTCTAATAAATAAATAAAAATTGTCCCCTGGTACCAGAGACCCTCACTATGCCTCTGCCTCAGCCCCAGCCCTGCTTAACCCAGCCTGTCCAATCTCTCAGTACTTCTTCACAGAGTCACCTTGGCTTTCTGACCTGGCCAGCCTTACCTTGTTACTATGCCTTGTCTGGTTATTCTGCTTTGTCCTATGACCCTACCTAGGCCTCTGCCTTGTCTGGTTATTCTGCCTTGCCTTGCTGCCTACCCAGGCCTCCTGCCTTGCGGCCTCTTAGCTTTTTACTATGCTTTGTTGCCTCTCAAGGCCAATTGCCTTGCTTTGGGCCTTTTTCTGCAGGCTCTCAGGCCTATGAGCCATGCTCAGTGCCCTCTTGGGCTTTCCTGCCTTACCTTACAGTCTCTGGGCCTGCTAGATTATCCTAGCCAGCCTTGTGCCCTCTTGGGCTTTACTTTTTATTGTTGCCTGTTCTAGCTAGTCCTGTCCTTGTCATGTCCTGTCCTTGTCTGTTTCCCAGGCCTTGCCCTTGTCCTTTTGTCTCAAGCCTTGCCCTTGTCCTTCAACACCAGTCTGTGTTCTGTATCCAGAAGCAGCCTGTACTCTGTATCTAGCCCCCAGTCTGTGCTTGAACTCAGCTCCCAGTCAGTATCTGGTTCTAGCTTCCAGCCTGTACCTGATCCTAGCTTCCAGCTTGTACACAGCTCCCACCTCTGTGCCAGCATCATGATGTTTTCAAGAAGGCAAGTCCTAATGGCCCTCAAAACCCAAGGGCTCAACCTGCGGAAGAGGGGGCTGGTTAGGCAAAAGACCAACTCCAGTACAACCCTGCAGTATTTTCCTGCTTCTGCTGCAGTGCTCCCTGACTGCAGTTTGCTGCCCCAAGACACCTTGCTCCTGTTCTTCTCTGTCTTTTCCTGGCTTAGTTTCCTGCCTTCCTTCTTTACTGACTGCTTCTTGGATCTTGACCCCTGCCTGGATACTGACACTGCCTGATCTCCACCTGCCTTGACCTTGACTTGGCTGCTGATTCTGCCTGACCGTTCTCCACAGGATCCTTGCTTAAGTACTACTAGCCTCAGAACCAAGGACTCAACCTGCATGGGAATAGACTGTCAAAAGCGAAGCCTAGTTCCTAATCCAGTATGAGCGAGTCTGCCTACTGTCGGTGTGGACCCAGCTGGTTTGCTAGCCAGCCAGAGCAATACCACCATAGCTGAAGGGTTCACACTCTGTGACAGATTTTTCAAGTTCAAGAATAAAATACAACAAAAATGTTATTCATGAAAAAACATTAAGCATGATACTGATACTAAATTTAAATGTTAGAGTTTCTTGTTTTTAGTCATATTTACTTTAAACAAATAAGGGCCTGATTTTAAAAAGCATTTACATGTTTAAAATTGGGGTTTACACATGTACCGTATTTCCACGCATATAACCCGCGGGTAATGTGCGTTTTTACCTACCCCGCATGCCCCCCGCGGGGTATAAACGTGGGCGGGTTATCCAGAAAAAATTTTACAGCAGCGGTTAACATCTCTCTCGCCCCGCCCCGGCGCTTCACGCTGTATATCCCTCCGCCCACTCCGCCGCGGGCATTGACTCGGCTACACGTGGACAAACTTTCCGACCAATAAAGTTTCCCGACTCGGAATAGAAGCGAAGGAGGAAACAAAACAAAGCGTCAAGGAGAGCGCGCATCTGATAGGCTTGCAGCTGAGAGGAGTCCGTCCTATCCCTGCGCCCGGCCGCTTCCTGATTGGTCAGGAAGGAACGAGGGGACAACGAGAGAGGAGGGTCAAACTCCCTCAGGAAGCAAAGCGCCGGCGATGTGAGAGGGAGCGGCTCGCACCCCGGGGCAGGCCATGAAAATGCTGGGCATGTACGTACCGGAGCGCTTCTCGCTGAAGGCGTCCAGCGTGCAGGACGGCATGGGGCTGTACACGGCGCGCAAGGTCAGTGTGCCAGCGGCCCCGCCCCCTCGGACAAGCGCCCTGTCTGCCCGCGGGTTATATGAGGAGGCGGGGGTATATTAAAGGTTTCTTACATAAATTTTGAAAACCTGCGGGGTTATGTGTGTGGGCGGGTTATATACGTGGGCGGGTTATTGTCGTGGAAATACGGTAAATACATTTTTCTCGAGTAACTGCGCTTTTGAAAATTGGTACAATATATGCCATTGAATTGTCCATAGGATTTACCGTGATGATTTCTATATTGAATATCTGCACAAAAGAGATTTTAAAGCTCTGAGGCAGGATTTGTTCAGGAGCAGATTGATCTGAAGTAAAGAGCCGCTCCTAGGGAGCTACATTTCCTAGGATTTCCAGGATCAGCCTGGCTGAGGATGTCACCAGTGAACAGCTGTTCAGGAAGGAGCCAGCACCTTGCAGCTATAGGCTGCTTAGTTCCATAAAAAGGCAGCAAAGAGACAGCATGGAGGAGAGGAGTAGTACAGCATAGCCTAGCCTAGCCTGTCTGCCATGGAGGACGAGGAGGCCTGAGCCAGATGAATTTTCAACTGTTGAGCTAAGTTATGCTTGACTGTATTAAGTGACTAAAACTGTGTCTATATTGAAGCAGGCTGTAGACTAGAAGATGAGGCATAACTGGTAGAAGGGATCTGAATGTGCTGTGTGGCCCTGAAAAATTGGGGAAAAGTTAATAAGAAAAGGGTCTAAAAAAGCAATACTGTTATTGTGAGAGCTAAAAAAAATTAAATACAGTGTGTTTAATTGAAGCTGAGTCTGGGCTAAATAAAAGGCAGCAGTGCTTCATAGAAATATAGAAATGACGGCAGAAGAAGACCAAACGGCCCATCTAGTCTGCCTAGCAAGCTTTCACACTTTTTTTTTTCTCATACATGGTGAGTCTGACCACAGGTGAAAGTACCAGGAAGGGACTACGAGAGGCTTCACTTGTACCAACTGTCATACCCGCAGGTTGAGCTCTTGTACAGACGGCCAGCAGAACTTAGGTGGGTCCCTGGGCACAGGCCGACACAAGCAGGGTCCAGTGAGCAGTCCGGCATCCAGGCAGGAAGTAAGCAAAATGGAATCCAAAGGATGGTCCTAGGCAAGGCAGGCAGCAATTAAGCAGAATCCAGTGGGCGGTACGAGGTCAAGGCATGGCAGCTTCTGTGAAATGAAAGCATGGAACCAGTGTATTTGTTAATTAAGATGAACTCTGGTTGTGTTAGATTGCTGTCCCTCTCCCCGGCTTACCGGCACCCACCCTGAGGTAGACCGCCATGATGCGCCCCCTACGTGCATTTGGACCAGCAGAGCTCATGAGCACACACACATGCGCATGTGCACACAAGTCATGCTCGCATCAGATGGAAATTGTGGCAGCCCGCCCTGATGGCATAACACGCCATCCTTCATAAGACCAATTACTGGACCCAGCATTCCTTGTCTCAAGAACAGGCTGTCTGAGTTGGCTCTGATTCAGTGTGTGCTGCCTGCATTTTCTTGGATTCTCTCCTCCTGCTCCTGCATATTGACCAGTCTATCGGCCTATGCCTCATTGGCTCCCTGGTCCCCTGCCTCTTGTCTGTTGTTCCCCTTTGGATCCCTTCTGGCCTGTCTCTTGCCTGTCTGGACCTTGGCTTGCTCACTGGATTCTGTTCTACACGCTGCCTGCCTTGACCTCAGACCATCAACTGGATTCTACTTGCTTGCTGCCTTGCCTTGACCTCGGACCGCCCACTGGATTCTGCTTGCTTGCTGCCTGCCTTGCCTAGGACCATCCTTTGGATTCCATTTTGCTCAATGCCTGCCTGGATGCTGGACTGCTCACTGGACTCTGCTTGTGTCGGCCTGTGCCCAGGGAACCACCTAAGTTCTGCTGGCCGTCTGTACCAAGGGCTCAACCTGCGGGTATGACGGATGGTACAAGTGAAGCCTCTCTTAGTCCCTTCCTGGTACTTCCGCCTGTGGTCAGGCTCATTATGTGTACTTCGTGTTGTCTCTCCACACAGAGATCCACATCACCACCATCAGTCTGAAAGAGCTTCCAGAACAGCTGGAGGGCTGCCCACCTAATAGTTTACTGAGGCCATGAACCTGGCAGAATTGGCTACTCTCCATGCAATTTCTGGGATGGCACAGCATATCCAGCAACAATAAAATGTCTTGGTTCAAGCGACAGGGGTCTTGGAAAGGCTTTCAGCACAAATGGATGTGCTCTCTATGCAACCTGCACCCATTGAGGTGATTCCACCTCTGGTCCCAACTCCAGTGGCTACACTGGTGCCACACCTTCCTCCACCACCAAGAATCAGCGGCGACCCTCGGGAATGCCGGGGGTTTATTATCCAATTCTGTATACACTTTCCATTGCAGACAGCCCTGTTTCTGACGAATAAGACCAAGGTCACGTTTATTCTTTCCATGTTGGGGAGCTCTGCATTGGCCTAGGCCTCCCTACTGTGGGAGCCAGAGGGGACATGATCAGGGAGGGTTTCGACCACTTCCTCCGTGAGTTTTGGCTTATCCGATGAACCCGAATGAGCATCATTGGCCGTATCTGACCAGTATGATTTATGTTTGGGAAGACTGGAGATTTTGACGTTCCTGGAAAGCTGCCTAGAATGATGCAATAAAATGGTTGCTTAAAACTAAGTTGTGAGTCAATGAGACTTATTGAGGCTGAAAGAAAAAAGAAGGTATAGCACAGGTCCAGGCCCAAAGGAAACCCTCACATGTGTCTAGTAGGCAGGACCATGCCTTTTGTTTATAAGATGGTCTCTCTAATTCCCTGTAGACCTATGTTAGCCTTTAGGTTCCGTGCTCCTACAGTGCACAAGACCCACAACACCTATCAAGGGGGAATCGGCTAGAACCAGAACATGCTAATCTCTGAAGTGTTCTAACCTCTTAAAGCTATAGGAACTATAACACCCCAATCCTCCAACCCAGAATGCACTCACTTGCCCTCAGACTCCATCATACTGTTTCAAGGCCAGGCGTCAGGCCTTACATTTACTCAATTAAGTGTTCTTTACTCAAATAAATAGCTTTTGAAAATTGCTACAATAGTATGGTACATTTTCATATGTAACTCCTTTGAAAATTCACCTGTAAGGACAATCAAATCATGGTTAAAATGTTTATGAAAACACAAAATTCAGACTTTGTTTGCAGGCATACCAGTATTATGTATCCTAAAATATATTTCCCAGTTTTCTGTTTGAAATCCATAGGATTATGCGTAAGTACTTCTGAATGAATAAAATATTTCTATTGTTTTCAATTTTTCTCAGCTAATTAGATGGAAATTTTATATAATAACAATGAGTAAAAATGATAACTTTTTAGAGAGAAAATAATTGAAAATATATGTAACTTTGATTTAAATTCCATTGGCAGAAGTGAAATCTAAGACAGTGTGGCTCTGCATATTACGGTAAGTTCCTTATGAATAATTTCCCATGTTTCTCTGTGGCAGACTATGCCTAAAGTGCTACTTCTACTACCTAATAAGGATTATTCTTATTATTGCTTGTCATTATGTTTTTAAAGGTAACTAGTCCAAATGGAACACTTGCATAGCTGATGACATTCCTATTTGCTTTTCTACAATAGTAAATTCAGTTACACTATATCATCACTGTTTAATAGTTTGTTGCTTTTTTTGAGTCACTGGGGTTAATAGTACAGCTTTATTAGTTTAAAAATGTAAAATATGATTTTACAATCACATGGGGTAATAAGCATATATATTTAGGGGTAGATTTTTAAAGAAGCGCGCACGGAGTACATTAGTGCGTGCTACCCAGCACGCACAAATGTACACCCGATTTTATAACATGCGTGCGCGCTGCTGCAAGCATGTTATAAAATCCGGGGTTGGCGCTGCAAGGGGGTGCACACTTGTGCAACTTGTGCACTCTGAGTCCTATGGGAGCCCCGATGGTTTTCCCGTTCCCTCCGAGGCTGCTCTGAAATCGGAGCAGCCTCGGAGGCAACTTTCCTTCCGCTCCCCCCCACCTTCCCCTCCCTTCCCCTATCTAACCCACCCCCCAGCCCTACCTAAATCCCCCCCTACCTTTGTTTCAGGAGTTAACTTGCGCACACCGGCCGGCTGCTGGCGCGCCATCCCCTGGCATGGCCTCTGTGCCGGAGGCCTCGGTCCTGCCCCTGGACCGGCGCCACGCCCACAGTCCCTGCCCCTTTCCCGCCCCTTTTTCATGCCCCGGGACATAGGCGCGTCCCTGGGCTTGCGTGCCCACTGAGCCTATGCAAAATAGGCTTGGCGCACGCAGGAGGGTTTTTAAAGGGTTACGTGCATATATTACGTACGGAAACCCTTTGAAAATCTACCCCTTAGTGAATAACACTCTTCCTATATCTACAATATTACTGGATCCCAAAAATAGTGAAATATTACTACTTTCCTTTTTTATCACATTAACAGGGCACACTGATTATCTACCCAACAAAGTGTTTCACGGTGAGAGTGTTTTCAGTCATATTCTACAGTTTGCCTTTTCTCAACTGATGTTTTGACAATCACAGCCTGTTTCCACTGCTCTTCTAACCATAGGAAAAAGTAGAGTAATATTTTCCATCAGTCATAAGCAAAAAGAGGTAAAAATAGAAATAAAATTGCTTAATGGGTGTGACTTTCATCTCCTGATGAGCAAAATCTTAAGGTCAGTGGAAATCTTCAAGTGGTGGATGAAATCTCATCTTCCATTGCCTCCAGGCAGGCGCAAAAGGTGATGGGGGTTAGAGTAGGGCTAGGGGAAGAGGTGGGAAGGTTAGATTAGGGGGAAGGCAACGGAGGAAGGCAACGCGGCTTGGCGCGCGCAAGGTGCACAATTGTCCTCCCCCTTGCGCGCTCCGATCCCGGATTTTGTAACTTGCGTGCGCCTGCGCGCACAAGTTATAAAATCGGGTGTACATGTGCGCGCGCCGGGTAGTGTGTGCACATGTACTCCGCACGCGCATGTTATAAAATCTACCCCTTAAAGTCTAAAAAGGCCATGATGATGTCATCCACAGACAGAACCTTAATAAATACAGAATAAGTGATCACAAATTATAAATAGAAACCCCCAACAAGCTAGAGTGCATGCAGCACAATACTAAAAGAATAGAACCAAAATGAATTTCCTCCTCTACTGTGCACAATAAAAAGATATCATGATATGAACATGTTAGGATTTAGTCTGCTACGCAGCCTCATCCTACCCTGCTGCCTTCTGCAATGGCACCTCCCCACCAGCGGGGACCTCTGAAAAACTCTGCTCCTAGCCACCTAAGCCAGCTTATCAATGACCACCTGACTCAATACGTGTTGCAGCCTCCGCTACACCAGAAGCCCTCAGTGAGCTTAGCCTCCAGCCTTGCCAAGCTCCTCCACTGCCTGTACCACGCCCAAACTCCAAGCCTATGTAACGCTGCTTCACCAGTGTAACCTTGCCTTCTCATGAGGTCCACTCTTGGCTCTGACCTAGCTGCTGTTTGCTTGTCTTATGCCTTGTGGCCTTTGGGCCTTCTTGCTCTTTGCCTTACCTTGTGTCCTATGGGCCTTCCTACTCCTAGTATCTTGCTCTGTGGCCTATACTAGGCCTTACCTTGTCTTGTGGCCTCTGAGCCTCTCTTTGTACCTAGGGGCTTTCAGACCTTTAGCTTTGGGCTTATGTGTTCTATATTCTGTGTTAACCTTGTCTGTCTTGTCTAAGTCCTTCCTTAATCTGCCTTGTTGATCTTGTCTGGTCTTATCCTGTCTGTTTCAGTAACCTGTCCACGCTCCTGCCCTATTCTTGCCCAATATCCTGCCTTGCTTGTATTGTTCCTTGGCTGTGCTCATTACCTGCCTTGTCTCTGTTCATTGCAGCCCTAGTCCTTGTTCTGTGTCTAATGCAGTACCAAGCCTTACCTATTCTAGTCAGTACCAAGCCTTTCCTGCACTCGGTGTCCAAGCCTCTCTCCAGACTATCCAGCCTTGTTCCTACCTGTATAGACTCACTACTGGCCTCCACAACCCAAGAGCTCAACTTGCGGGGAAGGGGGTTGGCTAGATGTTACACCGGTTTTTAACTGGCTCTAGACTTGCTCAGCACCCAGACTTGCTGTCCTGTACCACTCCTTGGGTGATGTACCTCCAGCAGAGAGATTCAGACAGCACAGCCTCAAAGCTGACATATTCATTAACTAAACTGAAAATAGAATGCTTCTTGCCACCTTTGTTGTTTTGGACATGTTTCTTAATCATGCTGGTCCTCATCTTTTCCAGGATCTCCTGCTTATTTTCCATTTGTTCTCCCTCCTGACTTGCTCAGTTTCTCCTCTGCATCGTTGACATTGCCCTTTCAGTTTCTTCATATTTTACTCCATGTCTTTTTCTCTCACTATAAACTCATAACTAGATTTATCCTTCCTTCTAATCTCTGTCCCAACCTTACACCTCCCCAACTTTTTGCCCTCTCTCAGCCTTTGTTTTCCTTCCTTTGTTGTTTTTCCTCCCTTTTCCTCCTCTAGCTATGTAGGCCCTTTCCCTCAACAGGCTGGCTTCAATTTTGCTCTCTGAAATCACCCTATTTTCCCAAATCATTCTGTTCCTCACCTTACCCTCATCATCTTCATCTCACCTTCTAGTCAAGTCTCCCTCTAACTTACAAATCCCCTCAACTTCCATTTTTCCATTCACTTTCCACCCTCTTTCCTTCTTCATCTCTTTTCATACTCTTTCCTTTCCCTCTTATTCTATCCCTCCTCCCCTTCTGTCATTCTCCTCCTCTCCTCACTTTTCATTCCCACTCAACTTTCACCTTCCTTCTCTCCCTTCCTATTTCTCACCATTCACTTCCTTTTGCCATCATCCTTCCCTTTTTCTCACCCTCCAACCCCCAATTCTATTTCTTTTTGTCAGTTTTCAACCTCTCATCTTCCATTCTTCCCTTCCTTTGGCTCCCCTTTCATTCCCTCGCCTCTGCCCTTCCATCCTTCCCTTACAATACTTCTTCACCCTATACCCTACTCACTTCCCTTTCACTATCTCATCTACCATACCCCTTCCCCTGCAGCAGTCACATAGATGAGGGAGCTGGTGGCCAGTGCTTTTAGCCTCTTCTTGCTGGGGGCTCCTCTCTCTGTAGTGCAGATCACTTTTTGAGCCATGCAGAAGGGAGTGGAGCTGGCAGCAGAAAGCAGAAGCTAAAAGTCGTGGGCTGCCAGTTCTACTGGCCTGATGGGGAACAACAACTGATCTTTAGCCCTGCAGGCTATCATGGCGGGGGTGGCAGTAGGAGTAGCTAACATTATTTGGCTCCACAGACCAGGAGAAGGTATTGGCATTGCAGGACCATCTTATAAGAGGAGCAATTACATAAGAACATAAGAACATGTCATACTGAGTCAGACCAAGGGTCCATCAAGCCCGTGTCCTGTCTCCAACAGTAGCCAATCCAGGCCATAAGAACCTGGCAAGTACCCAAAATAATTCTATCTCATATTACTGTTGCTAGTAATAGCAGTGGCTATTTTCTAAGACAACTTAATTAATAGCAGGTTATGGACTTCTCCTCCAAGAATTTATCCAATCCTTTTTTAAACCCAGCTACACTAATTGCACTAACCACATCCCCTGGCAATAAATTCCAGAGTTTAATTGTGTGTGAGTGAAAAAGAACTTTCTCTGATTAGTTTAAATGTGCCACATGCTAACTTCATGGAGTGCCCCCTAGTCCTTCTATTATCTGAAAGAGTAAATAACCGATTCACATTTATCCATTCTACACCTCTCATGATTTTAAACACCTCTATCATATCCCCCCTCAGCCGTCTCTTCTCCAAGCTGAAACGTCCTAACCTCTTTAGTCTTTCCTCATAGGGGAGCTGTTCCATCCCCTTTATCATTTTGGTTGCCCTTCTCTGTACCTTCTCCATAGCAACTATATCTTTTTTGAGATGCGGCAACCAGAATTGTACATAGTATTTAAGGTGCGGTCTCACCATGGAGCGATACACAGGCATTATGACATTTTTCGTTTCAGTCACCATTCCTTTTCTAATAATTCCCAACATTCTGTTTGCTTTTTTGACTGCCGCAGCACACTGAACCGAAAATTTCAATGTGTTATCCCACTATGACACCTAGATCTCTTTCTTGGGTGGTCGCTCCTAATAAGGAACGTAACATTGTATAACTATAGCATGGGCTATTTTTCCCTATATGCCATCACCTTGCACTTATACACATTAAATTTCATCTGCCATTTGGATGCCCAATTTTCCAGTCTCACAAGGTCTTCCTGCAATTTATCACAATCCGTTTGTGATTTAACTACTCTGAATAATTTTGTTTCATCTGCAAATTTGATTATGTCACTCGCATTCCTTTCCAGATCATTTATAAATATATTGAAAAGCACGGGTCCCAATACAGATCCCTGAGGCACACCACTGCCCTCCACTCCCTTCCACTGAGAAAATTGTCCATTTAATCCTACTCTCCGTTTCCTGTCTTTTAGCCAGTTTGTAATCCACAAAATGGACATTGCCACCTATCCCATTACATTTTACTTTTCCTAGAAGCCTCTTATGAGGAACTTTGTCAAATGCCTTCTGAAAATCCAAATACACTACATCCACCAGTTCACCTATATTTACATGTTTATTAACTCCTTCAAAACAGTGAAGCAGATTTGTGAGGCAAGACTTGCCTTGAGTAAAGCCATGCTGACTTTGTTCCATTAAACCATGTCTTCTATATGTTCTGTGATTTTGATATTTAGAGCACTTTCCACTATTTTTCCTGGCACTGAAGTCTGTCTGACTGGTCTGTAGTTTCCCGGATTGCCCCTGGAGCCCTTTTTAAATATTGGGGTTACATTAGCCACCCTCCAGTCTTCAGGTACAATGGATGATTTTAATGATAGGTTACAAATTTTTACTAATAGATCTGAAATTTCATTTTTTAGTTCCTTCAGAACCCTGGGATGTATACCATCTGGTCCTGGTGATTTACCCTTCTTCAGTTTGTCAATCAGGCCTACCACATCATCTAGGTTCACCTTAATTTGGTTCAGTCCATTTGAATCATTACCCATGAAAATCTTCTCTGGAACGTGTATCTCCCCAACATCCTCTTCAGTAAACACCGAAGCAAAGAAATTGTTTAATCTTTCCGAGATGGCCTTATTTTCTCTAAGTGCCCCTTTAACCCCTTGATCATCTAACTGTCCAACTAAGTGCCTCACAGGCTTTCTGCTTTTGATATATTTTAAAAAGTTTTATTGTGAGTTTTTGCCTCTCCGGCCAACTTCTTTTCAAATTCTCTCTTAGCCTGTCTTAATGTCTTACAGGAGCAAACTTTCATCTTAGGCCCTGAGAAGGCTGCAACTCCTTAGCTCCAAAAGCAGAATAATAGAGAGGCAAGTCTTTTTCAGCAATATTGGGAGGGAGTGGTGACTTCTCTTAGTGGATCAAGCCTATGACCAGTTAGTTATAAGTGACTCAGTTCATCTTGCTAGGATATATATTAAATGGGGTTTCACTGTTGCTGAATTTGTGATACATAGTATTCAATATTTTCATTAATAGTTTAGACACAGGGAATGGACATGAATTATCCTTAATATGGTAATTTATAACTTGGGTCCTTTGTTGGAATCAGACCTATCAATGCAGGCCCAAGTATCTGTTATAGGAATTGTTTCTTATTTTCATTTGTGAGTATTATGACAAATGCGAGCATTTTTCTCCAGATTATTTAAGAACAACAGGACAGTCTTTAATTATGTTTCTATAACAGTGAAAGATTTCAAAGGGGTATTTGATAAACACTGTAGATCCCTAAAGGCTAGAGGATGGAAATGAAGAAAAGAGTGCATGAGGGTAACTTGCTGGTGTGGTGGTTACTACCCTTAATCAATAAGCCTTCATACTGTTGATGCAACTTCATTATTGCTCTCTGCTTTCATGGCAGGGGGTAAAGAAGAAAAGGGGAATTAGATTCAGTTAACAACCAACAAGGACATTGGATTTTATGGTCTGGGAAAACAAATAAGCATGGGGGGTAACTTGCTGGTGTGGCAGTTTCTGCCCTTAACCAACATGCCTGATAATTTGGATGCAACTCCAACATTGCTCTCTGCTTCAACAGCAAGAGGTAACAGGGAATTGGACTCAGACAAAACCAACAAGGGCCCTGACTTTGATGGTTTGGGAAACAAAGTAACGGGGTGACTTGTATGGTACAGCAGATGCTTCCTTAAGCTTGCTGGGCAGACTGGATGGACTGTTTGGTCCTTTTCTGGCATCATTTTCTATGTTTCTATGTATTCTAGATTATTGCAATGTGACCGTCTTATATCATTTCCAATTGGTACAGAACACTGTGGTGAGACGTATAGGTAGTCTGAAAGGAATGAATCTGTTATCTGACAGAAAGAATCATACATTATTCTCCATCTAGATCTTAAGATCATCTTAAATTTACCTACTTTGTATTCCTGGGTTTCAGGAAATTAGACTTGTAAGTTGTGGCAGCTCCTACATTTTGGAATTCTCTTCTAGCACAATTATGAAATATTAGTGATCTTTGTGTATTTTGTATGCACCTTAAAGTATGGTTTTTCTGTTGGATTTTGTTGTATATTATAGTCTGTTGCATTTTAGTGTATTATTTATTCTTTTATATTATGTATACTCTTTTTGTATCTGATTATAGTTATTTTTGTTTTATTTATTGTATAGATTTTGTGAGATAGTTATTCTATTTAAAATATTTTTTACTTGCTCAATCCAAAGGTATTAGGTGAGGCACAGTTATTTTAAATATAGCAGAGTTGCTTACCTGTAACAGGTGTTCTCACAGGACAGCAGGATGTTAGTCCTCATACATGGATGACATCATCAGGATGGAGCCCAATCACGGAACACGTTTGTCAAAGTTTCTAGAACTTTGACTGGCACTACTGAGCATGCCCAGCATGTCACCAACCCTGCATCCAGCAGGGGTCTCTCTTCAGTCTCGTGTATAGTAAAAATGCGTGCAAAAAATAAAATAACAAATCGCAAGTGGACCCCAACTCCGTAGGATGGCAGGCGGGTTTTGTGAGGACTAACATCCTGCTGTCCAGTGAGAACACCTGTTACAGTTAAGCAACTCTGCTTTCTCACAGGACAAGCAGGATAGTAGTCCTCACACATGGGTGAAAACGAGCTGAAGATGCCCAAGTAATGTACCAAAAGCACCCAAAGACGTGCAACAGGCACAACAACACGGGTGGGTTTGGTTAACAGGGCAGCCTGAAAATCCCAGTGGGCCATTGGAAGGAAGTTTGGTATTAAGCTGAGAATAAATTGCAAAGAACAGACTGGCCAAAGATCGAATCTTGTTTGCCAGCCTTGTCTAGGCAATAATGAGCTGCAAAGGTATGGAGAGAACTCCATGTAGCAGCCCTGCAGATGTCAGCAAGAGGCACAGAATGAAGGTGTGCTACCGAGGTAGACATTGCTCGAATAGAGTGCTCTTTAACACATCCCTGGAGCGGAAGACCTGCTTGCTGGTAGCAGAAAGAAATACAGTCTGCCAGCCAGGAGGACAGGGTTTGCTTGGCCACTGGGATTCCCAGTTTAGTTTTATCAAAGGAGACAAACAACTGGGTGGACTTCCTATGAACTGCAGTGAGTTCCAAATAAACAGCTACCACACTCTTGCAGTCCAAGGAATGCAGAGCCCGCTCACCTGGATGTGAGTGGGGTCTTGGAATGAAAGTAGGTAGAACAATGGATTGATTTAAATGAAATTCAGTGACTACCTTTGGTAAAAATTAAGGATGAGTGCGAAGGACCACCCGATCATGAAGAAATTTCATGTAAGGGGGTATGTTATCAGTGCCTGTAGCTCACTAATCCTACGAGCAGAGGTCATAGCAAGAAGGAAGAACACTTTCCAAATGAGATGACGTAACTCGCAGGAGTGCAGAGACTCAAATGGAGGTTTCATGAGTCGTGCTAATACCATGTTAAGGTCCCAAGCAGGGGCCTGGGGATGGAGAGGGGGCTTGAGGAGTAGCAAGCCCTTCATAAAGCATACCATTAAGAGTTGTGTCGAAATCGAGATATCACCTGTACCTTTATGGAAGGCGGCCACTGCACTGACATGAACTCTAATGGATGAAGTTTGTAGACCAGACTGAGAGGTGCCAGAGGTAGTCTAGAAACTTTGTTGTGGGGCAGGTAAAGGGATCTAATTCCTTTGATGTGCACCATGAGGAAAACCTTTTCCATTTGGAATGATAAAATCTCCTAGTAGAAGGCTTTCGTGAAGCTACCAGGACTTGGGATACAGAGTCCGAGAGGTTGAATGGCTGTAAGTTTAGCCTTTCAACTTCCAGGCTGTCAGTGACAGGGCCTGGAGGTTCGGACAACGTAGCTGTCCATTGTTCTGAGAAATCAGAGACGTATCTGCACCTAGACAAATTTGTTGATGGACTGAGAGGTCGCGAAGGATGGAAAACCATACCTGGCACGGCCAGTAAGGGGCTATGAGAATCATAAGGCCCTTGTCCAGTCGTAACTTCACAAGAGTCTTGCTTATGAGTGGAAGTGGGGGATAGGCATACAGGAGACCTGTTGCGCAAGAGAGGGCGAAGGCGTCCCTTGGTCGAGTTCTGTGACTGCGATGTAGGGAGCAGAAGTTCCCTACTTTGTGGTTGTGAATCGACGCAAAGGTCTATACTCAGATATCCCCCACTTCTGGAATATGTTCTCTTCCACTTTTGGGGATGAAACATGCATCCACGCCCGCCAGGTAGGTTGCTCTCAGTAGCATGGAATGAGAGAGAGCTGAAGCCCATATTTGTGCTACTTCCTGACACAGCAGGTAGGAGCCAGTTCAACCCTGCTTGTTGATGTATCACATCGCTACTTGATTGTCTGTTGGATTAGGATTGCCTTGTTGGATAGGCAATCTTTGAAGGCTAGAAGGGCATATCTGATTGCCCTGAGCCCCAGAAAATGTATCTGATGTTGTGATTCTGCTGCAGAACAGGTTCTCTGGGTTTGCAGGTTGCTGACATGGGCTCCCCAACCTAGAGTGGAAGCATCAATTGTCAGAGGTATTTGGGGTTCTGGAGCTTGGAAAGGTAGCCCTCTGACCAGGTTGAACTCCTGGATCCACCAACCCAGTGAGACGAAGCTGTCTGGTGACATGGACAATGTTGGACATTGGCTGGTGGGCCTGAGACCACTGGGACTTTAATGTCCACTGTGTTACTCTCATGGCAAGTCGAGCCATCGGTGTAACATGAACCGAAGATGCCATGTGGCCCAACAAGATGAGATCATGACGAGCCGTCATGGTTTGGCGAGTCTGAATAGTGTGGGCAAGTATTGCAAGCATATGAGCGCGGTCCCTGGGAAGAAAAGCTTTAGCTTGGGTAGTGTCGAGATCTGCTCCAATGAAGGAGAGGAGTTGGGATGGAGTCAAATTGGACTTTTGATAATTGACTAGAAATCCCAAGTATAGTAGTAGTCACAAGATGAGATGGAGGGATTGAAGAACTGCCTCCGCAGACTGGGCTCTCATTAACCAGTCATCTAGATAAGGGTAGACGTGAGTGCCCAGGTGCCTTAAGTATGCTGCTACTACTGCCAGGCATTTTGTGAAGACATAAGGGGCCGATGCCAGGCCGAACGGAAACACTCTGTACTGGAAGTGCCGGTTTCCGATGAGGAGATGGAGTTTATTTATTTAAACTTTTTTTTTATACCGTTGTTCAGATGGGTACCGTCACAACGGTTTACAGTAAGGCACATAAAAATGATGCTAAATATATCAAATTACACAGGTGCCATTATGGTTCGTTAACATAGTTTGTGAACAATATTAATTGGTAATTGTGATAAATCATGTCTATTTCTAATTGTATCAGTTTTGGATACGAGATTAGCTTTATCATTGTACTTTTATCCTTTACTGATGAATGAAAAAAATGAAGTTTAAACTAAAATAAATAAAAACTACACACATATTGATTTTGGTTATGTGTGTGGGGGTTCAATTGTTTGTACCTTGCATTTCTCTGGGTATTATTCTCCCTATTCGTTTTGATAAGCTTGTTTAAAGAGCCAGGTTTTTAGATTTTTTCTAAAGGTTTTGCTGTCACTTTGTAATCTTAATTCCAATGGCATGGTGTTCCAAAGAATGGGTCCTGCCAAGGATAGTGCTCTTTCTCTTACTTGTGTTAGTCTTGCTGTTTTGATTGATGGAATAGTTGGGTGTGCTTTGTTGGCTGATCTCAGGTTTCTGTTCAGGACGTGTATGCGAAGGGCTGTGTTCAGCCATTCTGCTTTTCGTTATGTATTAATTTATGTATGGTGCTTAGTGTTTTGTACTGAATTCTTTGCTCAATGGGTAGCCAGTGTAATTCCGCCAGGGTTTCTGTGATGTGGTCTCTTTTGCTTTTACCGGTCAAGATTCTAGCATCTGTGTTTTGTAAAATTTGTAGTGGTCTTAGTGAAGTGTATGGTAGACCTAGTAGAAGGGCGTTACAGTAATCAGTACTTGCAAAAATCAAAGCTTGCAGCACTGATCGAAAGTTGGCAGTTGTTAGAAGTGGTTTAAGTCTTCTAAGCACCATGAGTTTGGCGTATCCTTCCTTTACTTTTAAAGATATATGTTGTTTTAAGCTTAGTTCTGTGTCAATTATTACTCATAGGTTCCATACTTTTTCTGCTAATTCTATTTTTTGGTTATTTTTGAGTATAATTGGGTTTGTGCTATATGCATATATGAATATACATATATATGCTATATGCTATATGCATATACACGTCTTGTAGATCTAGAGAGCAAAGCCAATCTCCCTGTTGGAGAAGAGGGAGTAAAGAGCCTAAGGTTACCATCCTGAACGTCTCCTTTTGAAGATGCTTGTTTAGAGAATGAAGATCTAATATTGGACGAATGCCCCCCTCGATTTTTTTGGTATTAGGAAATATTGGGAGTAGAAGCCTTTTCCCCTTTGTAGAGGGGGAACTTGTTCTATGGCAGTGACTTGTAGGAGGGATGTTATTTCCTCATCTAGAAGTGGAGAGTGGTCGGTGTAACTCCATTCCAGACGAGGTGGAGAGTCCGACGGTATTGAGAGGAAGTTTAGATGGTAACCTTGAGCTAAGACTGACAGGACCCACTGATCCGTGGTGATCATGTGTCACTTGGTGGCGAAAGTGGCAGAGATGGCGCCTACTGGTAGAGATGGCAGAGGTGGAAGTCAACAATCGCTCTCTAGTGGGGAGTCAAAATCCCTGCCAGGTTCTTATGGCCTGGATTGGCCAATGTTGGAAACAAGATGCTGGGTTCGATGGACCCTTGGTCTAACCCAGTATGGCATGTTCTTATGTTGTGGAGGTGGCTGTGTCTTTTGAGGCCTGGCCTGGTGAGGTTGAGCCTTCTGATAGGGTCTGGTTGGACGAGACCGAGCTGGAAGAGGGTAGTATCTACATGCTTTGAAGGTGGATCTTTTTGCCTCTCTTCTGAATGGTTGTTTAGAAGAGGAGGAGAAATCAGTGTGCCCAGCAGGAGTTGTCGCAATGTCTCATTATGATCCTTGAGCTGTACGACAGTCTCCTGAATCTTCTCACCGAATAGATTATCTCCCATTCAGGGGAGGTCCGCTAACCGCATCCTGAACTTCTGGGCGCAGATCAGAGGATTTCAGCCATGCCCACCTCCTGACACTTATCCCAGCTGCTGACACCCTGGAAGCAGAGTCAAAGATGTCATAAGTGGACCGCACCTCATACTTGCCAACATGAAGGCCTTTTTTGAGAATGGAGTTGAGCTGGTCCTAGAACTGGTCCGGAAGGAATCAGAAAAACTCCTGCAGCTGCTTAGATTCCTGTTGCATTGCATCATATATAGTTGGTAGGCTGCAATACGGGAAATTAGCATAGATCCATGAAAGACTCTACGACCAAAACCATCGAGGATTTTCTGCTCCTTCCCAGGAGGCGTGGAAGAAAGAATGAGGCCTTGGTCTTCTGGCCTTCTTCTGGGCAGATTTGACCACCACTGAATGGTGGGACAGTTGAGTCTTCTGGCATCCAGGTGCTGATTGGACTAAATAAGTAGCATCAGTTTTTACGGTTGACAGGTGGGACCGTACCTGGATGCTCCCAGTTGTGCTGAAGAAGGTCAAGGAGGACCTCATGCACCGGGATGGACATAACCTCCTTAGGTGATTCGTCAAACTGAAGGACTTCTAGCATTTTGTGTCTGGAGTCTTCTTCAGTCTGGAGGGTAAAGGGTATGGTCTCTGACATCTCCATGATAAATTTATGAAGTAGAGGTCTTCTAGCGGGGATCTTCACCTTTCCTCTGGAGGAGAAGGTTCAGACGGGATATCCACTGTGTCCTGGGAGTCCAGGGCTGGCAGGGTTGATCCCCAGCATCCAACAGGCCTCCAGATGGCAAAAAAATGGCCTTCTCCGGCTGGAGGAGGTCGGGACACCGAAGGTAGCAGAGGAGGCACTGGTGGCATCGGCAAGGGTTTGATGCGGCATCAGAGACAGAGGGAGCACTGAAGGACTCGGTGACCTCAGTGGACGCCTCGATGGAAACTACTCCAGAAGGCCCTTGCAATTGGATCCGGCATGGATGCTCCCTCCTCCTCCGAGGAGAGATGGATGGGCGTTGATGGATCATGATGAATCGGTGTTTTCACCGGTGCCGATGGCAGAGCACCGATGAGGATGTCCAGTCTGTCAAGTAGTAGTGCGAGCATCGGCAGCATCATATCCGGAGCCATGATCAGAATCGGCATCGTGTCGATGGAGCCAGATGTCCATGGAAGGCCTGCACCACTGCCTCTTGAACCATCCGGTTCAATTCCTCATGGAAAGCTGGTGTTAATAACAGTTCCGGAGTGGGAGTGTGGATAGGTTTCGCCGGAGGGTCCACAGGTATATGTGGAGTCTCGGCTGACACCCCTTGGTATACCCGGCACGGAGCAGGTTGGGGGCCTCCACGGCCTCCTTCTTCGGTGGCTCGGTCGATGTTGAAGTCGAGGCCACCGGTGCACCTGGATCAAACAGCATGGTTTTCAGATGCCGATGTTGATGCTTGTCTCGATACTCGGCCTTGCCAATGCCCAGTGCCAAGGACGTAGAAGCTGAAGTCTTCGATGATGATCGAGAGTTATCGGTGTCCGATCAATAACGAGACTTGGAAGGAGACGGCATCGATGATGTGGAGGCCTTAGATGGTGAGAGCTGTTTTGTATGAAACAGAAAAAGCCATCTTTTCTAACCGGGCCCGACATCCCTTGCGGTCATTGGGCACAGTTGGTTACAGTGTGTCCACGTCGTAGGGTAGGTTCCAAACAAGTACACAAACTGGTGAGGGTCTGTGATGGACATTGTCTAGGACAGTCGGGGCACCTACGAAAAACCCGTCGCCATCGCTATCGTTGAAATTTAGGCCGAGGCGCGGTCGGTGACCATCAGGCCTAAAACCTAGAACCGTCAGTAACCGACTGAAAATCGAGGTTAAAGCTTACCTTTCTGTCGCAGGTATTGACGGTGGACAGGGGGACCCAGATGGGGTGAGAAATTTTGCAAATTCTGAAAATAATCCCCGAGGAAAAATTCCTGTCAGGAATCTGTGAGAGAGCTCCTCACTGTTGGGTTTTGTGGCATATTGTGGACTCTGGTCGAAGTGGCGATGGCTCCTCCCATGGGGAGGGGCCCTGTGGGGAACCACAACAATTGGCTAGACTCTAGTAAGCAGACACTGAGGAAAGAAAGCTTTATTGTACTGCTGATGTAAGTTGAATCTTGCTTCAAGGAAGGGATAGTACTGAAGGCCAACGATATCACAGTAAGCTCAGACAGTCTCTATAGATGATGGTCTCACCCGGATGTAGCAAGGTTGGGCAGTGTTCCGCAGCACGGGATAAGCCGAACCTGAAGGGTGAAATAAGGAGAGCTGGAGTGTAGCGATACTCACAGAGTGGCAGTGCTGGTAACTTCCTTGGTAGAACAATGGAGAGAGGGACCTGAGGTCCGAGGTGGCAGGATACCCAGAGCAGGATAGGCCCTCGAGGAGTGAGTACCTAGGAGCACCGTAGGATCCTGGAAGGAAAAGTAGATAGGACCCCCGAGGCACGGGTGTCCTAGGTTAGGTTTTGAACCCCTGAAGGGCAGATAGAAGCGAGAAGCCCCCGAGGAGTGGGTACTCAGAGCTTCCATAGGTGTGAGTTACCACAGAGGGTAGAAAGGAATCCAAGCGAGCAGCATAGAAACAGCCAGAGTAGCAAAACCGAAGTCCTTGCTAACTTGTTGGGCTATAGCGGAGCGGAGGTTTAAATACCTGGAGGTACTGACATCATGCGGTGGGGACGCCCCCAAGGTTCCCGCCATGACGTATTCAAAAGCGTAGGTGGCATGCACGCACGCGCCTAGGAGGCCTCAGGAAGAAGCATGGCGGACAGGGATGCCCATGCTGTGTCGGAGACGCCGAGGCTTTCGGAAAATCAGCACTGGAGGCAGCCATCCTTCCCAGGGAGGAGGAAAAGGGTAGAAGAGAGGTGAGGCAGAGCAGTCACAGCGTCTGCGACAGACGGACGCAATCCTCATTCCGCGTGGCTAAAGCTGCGCAGAAAAAAAAGAGACTGAAGAGGGACCCCTGCTGGATGCAGGGATGGTGGAATGCTGGGCATGCTCAGTAGTGCCAGTCAGGTTCTAGAAACTTTGACAAAAGTGTTCAGTGATTGGGCTCCATCCTGAGATGTCACCCATGTGTGAGGACTATCATCCTGCTTGTCCTGTGAGAAGTATTGATTTTATGACTTGATTGTATACTTATTGTATATTTTTTTGTACACCGTATTGAGCTTTCATGGTATATGTAGTTTATAAAGCTAATGAATAACTAATTAAAAAAATAAATACCAATGCAGTTGGAAATACATTTCATGTCACTATGCTGGACTGTATTCATTTAGTCAGTACTGAACTGTTTTAAGCTACTTGGGCTTCCATATTGCTCTGTATCTGTACTTACTTGCTTCCTGTTTCTGTAAGTGTCGAGCTGCTGGTTTCTTACAGCTCTATTTTACCTTGTTAATAAAAGCTGTGCTGTTTTGCTGCTCTTGCAAAGAGGAAATCACCATGCCTTGTTTGTTTATCTTTACAAGGCATTCTGTTTTCTAAACAAACTCCATTGTGTCATAAGTCTTTAATAGATGCTACTGGGATGCCAGGTAAAGGGGCCACAAGAGTTAATAAAATGCATCCCCATCCTAGAAAAATTGTCCCTGGTGGACTCTAAGGCAACTAGTTGACCTCCATCCAACTCTGCTCTTCATCTAAATGTTTAAAAAGGCAATTCTCAAGCCCCCTTCTTTAGCCCTAACCTTTGTAAAAATATAACCCTCACAGGGTAGCTCCTACACCCTACCCTGCTAGCATCATCTTGAAAAATGGCATTGTTGACCCACTAACCTTCTTTGCCCCATCTACAATAAGAGAGGAAAAGGAGAACTGTGAATCAGCTGGGGCCATTTTAGAAGATGGAGTTGGTGAGGTGGGAGTGAATGCAGATCATGTCTTTCTCTTCAACACCCCTTCAACACAGCAATAGATTAACTGGGGGAGGGAGTATGGGGCTATCCCAAGGGGGGGGGGGGGGGGGGGGAACATGTATTAATTAATTAATTAATTATTTATTTATTTATTTTTACAAAGAGTGGTCCAAAAGCCAGGGAGTGGGACTTAAAAAGGGCACATTTTTTGCATTTTCTAGGACTGGTGGAGTGGGGTGTTTGGACAGTTAGTTGCACTATGAACCACTTGACATATTTTCTAGGGTGAGGGAGGCTATGAGCTCACACGTGCCCTATTTAACTGACAACCCAGGGATGGAGAGCCAGCATTGCATGTTATTGCTGCTGGGAATGTGTAATTTTCCAAAGCAACAGAAGTAATTATCACAGGATTCACTGAACTGCGGTACCTTAGATTAGTGAAACCTGCTGTAATGTACTTGTGGTAAAATGGTACAGTAACACACCATTGTACTGCAGCTAAGTAAATAGTGTCCTTTATCGTGACTCTTCAGGTACACTGATTATAAGCTCTTTGGGAAGGGGCTTATCATACCTGTATACTTATCATCATTATACAGAGCTGCATGTGTCTAGTAGTGCTATAAAAATAAGTATTTCTATTATTAGAAACAGACAACCAGATGCCCAGGTTGTCTGGCAGGCTGCAAGTATTGTATTGGTTAGAAGTCCTAGCAGAAATCAGGTTTTCATTGAGCTGGGTCTGTTCAGCATGCTGTGCAGAGGACTTTATAGGTTGGATGTTTAGAAACAGCCACACTAGTATTGCTGGCTATTTAGATTGTCATAAAGCTTCTAGTTAGATTCTTAGAAAAATGGATTGCTGACGTGAACTAAGTGGCGATGATCTATACTATTCTACATAAAACGTGGATGGAGAAAATGAGGAAGACAAAAACAAAACGACTGTCCTAGATAAGGAGAAAGCTTGCAAATGGTCACACTCTGACTGGCAGCTGTTTTGCATTCCTTAGTAGTGTGATGAAATATCTGGGACAGAATGTATAGGCAGCTTGGTATTTTCTCTGCTATCTACTTTGATTTTGTTAAGCCCAGTTATTGGCTCCACACTTCAAGAAGAATATGGTGATTCTGGAGATAGTCCAAGGACTAGTAAACAATAATGATAAGAAGTCTATGTAATATGACTTATGAATGGCTGAGAAAGGTGCTAAAGCCTGAGGTATTATGACTTATTCCAAAACATAAAGTGGTAGATTTTAAAAGGTTGCACACGGGCTGTAGATGTGCACCTAGCAAGTTGCGCGCTCAAATTATAAAATCCGGGGTCGGTACGCACAAAGGGGTGGACAATTTTGCACGCCGAGCAACGCAGCCTTCCCCTGTTCCCCAAATCAGAACGGCCTCAGGGGGAACTTCCCTACCCCCCGACCCCACCTTCCATTCCCTCCCCTGCCCTTTCCTCCCTACCTTTTTGCTCTTCTTTTTTTAATCTCCAAACTTACTCAGCCTCTGGCCACGCCCCTTCCCTGTCCCCTCCCCTTTTGAAAGCCCCTGGACTACTCGCGCCCCGGGTCTTTATGCGCGATGCCGAGCCTTTTTAAAATAGGCCCGGTGCGCGTAACCCTTTGAAAACCTGACCCAAAGGGTATCTCTATCACCACTAAGAAAAGAGAAATAGTAAATTCCAACAAGGGAGATTTAGTTTAGATATTAGGAAGAATTTTTGTTTTGTTTTTGTTTTCTTTTAAACATTAGGAGTAACTAAACATTGGAAAAAGTTGCTACTCCTGGGGGAATTTTGCGTTATGCAGTTTTCCCCATCTGTTCAGAATTCTGCAGTTGCCCCACAAAATTAGGAGTGGGAACCAGAAAGCCAGCAGCAAACAATGGCAGTTTAGACTTCTGTGGGCTAAAATGGAGGAAGGAATAGTGTCAGCATCAGCTAGAAATGAGAAAGGAAAAAAGCAGCGGGCTGGCCTACACAGACTAGAAGAGAGCTTGCTGTTGGCCCATGCAGACTGAAAGAGATAAGCATACAGCATCTGCCTTGGCCTTAATAGCTCAAACAAAAGGTTGAGAGCAATAGTGGGGTCCAGGGGAGCCTGAACAAGTGAGGTAGACAGCAAGTTTGGGAGAAGTTAGGAGAGAGCTTGGGGTCTTGCTAAAGAGGGGCTGACAGACCATAGGAAAGATAGGGGCTGTCTTATAGAGGTGAGGGGAGGAGAGAACTAGAGGAGGAATCTCTCTTTGTTCTGTCCCCCAGGTGTCATGCCTGGGAGGGGAACACACAGAGAGAAACTGGAGGTCTTGCTAAAGGGGGGGGGGGGGGGGGAGAGATAGACAGAAGATTATGCTGGGGTTAAAACTGGGAGACAAGAGGGAAATCTGTGGAGGGGGTTCAAGCCTTTTTGGGGGCTTCCTGGGGAATGGGAAGGGGAAGAAAAAACATAATGGTGTCTGTGCCTTTGCTGTCTTTTCCTGAATAATATCTCTCTATTCTTTTGTTTCTTTGTAAAATGCTTGTTTAAAAAGCCATGTATTTAAACTTTTCTGACATTGAAGAAAAGTTTAAAAACATGGCTTTTTAAACAAGCATTTTACAAAGAAACAAAAGAATAGAGAGAAATTATTCAGGAAAAGACAGAAAGGCACAGCACACAGTACATAGAGCTTTACAATAGATTAGTCTATGAACTCTACACCACAACAAACATAACTATAATACTATGTGTGATAAAACTACCCATGTAAGTACCTTGGTACAACTGGTCATGACCTACTTTGCTAAATGTCTATGTATAATGATATATTGTAACTGAACCTTTTAACGGCACCTGTTAGAATGTACTATAGTACGCTTTTTTACCCTCATTAAATCTGTGCCTACATGTAAATGTTGCAATGGGATTTAACTTAGCAACGCTTTTTTTATAGAAACGTTTTTAAATAAATAATAAGGAGAGGGGATTCATTCGGGGGGGGGGGGGGGGGGGGGCGGCGCAGAGAGAGAAATCTGGTGTGTAGGAATCAGATATGGGAGAAGTCAAGTGGGGGCAGAAAGATCAAGCATGGGGAAGAGTTCAAAGCCATAAGGAGGAAACAGCCGGGAAGGGTTATTGAGTCTGAAGGAGCCAGGCTTTAATGGAAAAAGTCTACATACAAAAATGTTTAAATTCTTCAATTTTAGTAATAACCTTTTTTCTGTATTACATTATTTTTTTTACATAGAATTTCCCCAGGAGAAAGTTGCCCAGAGAGATGGTGGAATCTGCATCATTAAAGGTTTTTAAGAGCACAGCAGGTAAACAACCATCTGATATAATTAATTTACAGTGGATTGCTTTCTTGAGACAGACGCATGAAGTAGATCCCTCTTGAGGTTCCCTCCACTCTCATTTTCTATAATTCTATCTTTAAACAATAGTACGTCCCTAGGCTTCAAGAAAATTGCTACAAACTGATATATCGTTGGCATTACACACAGGTCACTCTTCATAATTTTGCACCGGATATACCTGATACCTGCTGGAGAGGCTGTGTGGAACAGGGAACTTATTACCATATATGGTGGCAATGCCCCAAGGTTTCCAAATGTTGACAGGACAGTATTTGCCATGGATGGCTCAGATTCTTCCTGCAATGGGTAAAGTCGAACCTTGGCACGCAATGTTGGGTTTACACCCCTTATCAGAACCCATTACAACTTTAGAGATCCAAACTGTTCTGAAGAAAATGAAGCCATCTTCACACCCTTTGACCAAATCCCGACCAAACTGCTTCTGCTAATCCCTGATACAATTTCTAAAACACTGGCTGATATTATAAATTGTTCCTTATCCCAGGGAATCTACCCAGACGACCTTAAAATGGCCTCCATCAAACCGCTTCTAAAAATACCGAACCTAAATCCCAATGACGTTAACAGTTTCCGTCCGATCGCCAACCTTCTGTTCTTAGCCAAAGTGATGGAAAAACTAGCTAACACACAATTATCCAACTACATTGAAGACCACCAAATTCTGTCTCCTAATCAATACGGATCCGTAAAGCATTAAGTACAGAAACACTACTCCTTTCTCTCACAGACTACCTCCTCTCAGGCCTTGACAAAGGACAGGCCTATCTATTAATCCTCCTGGACCTCTCGGCTGCATTCGATACAGTCAACCACTCCATCCTCCTAAATCAACTGGCGAACATCGGCGTCACAGGCACAGCACTGGCCTGGTTCACGACATTCCTCGGGAACAGAGGATACAAGGTCAAAATACACAACAAAGAATCTCACAGCTATCCATCCTCTCTAGGGGTTCCTTAGGGCTCCTCCCTCTCACCCACACTCTTCAATATTTACCTTCTCCCTCTTTGTCAGCTGCTATCCAAACTGAACCTGAAACATTTCTTATATGCAGACGATGTACAGATCGTGATCCCCGTAAATGAATCCATTAATAAAACCTTAGAATTCTGGGAAAAATGCCTGCTAGAGATCAATTACCTCCTCACCAGTCTAAATTTAATTCTCAATTCGTCAAAAAGTGAACTCCTTCTTATATCTCCAGAAAACAATAACCTTACCTCTATCCCATCAGCCAACCTACAAACTTCTCATGTAAGAAACTTGGGAGCTATCATCGATAACCGTCTCAACCTAAAATCATTCATCAACCAAACATCTAAAGATTGCTTCCACAAATTACATGTCCTCAAAAGAATTAAACCACTCTTCCACTCTCATGACTTCAGAACAGTCCTGCAAGCAATAATATTCTCTAAATTAGATTATTGTAACTCTATCTTATTAGATCTCCCAGCATCTCATACCAAACCTTTACAGATGGTGCAGAATACCGCAGCCAGAATTCTGACCAATTCAAGGAGAATTGCCCACATTTCTCCAATCCTAAAAGACCTACATTGGCTGCCAATTCACTACCGGATCATTTACAAATCCATTACTACCATATACAAAGTCATCCATCTCCATGCCCCACTCAATTTACAAATCCCTTTCAAAAATCATACATCCGCCAGACCTATCAGAGAGTCATATAGACAATCACTTCATGTTCCACACGCCAAAACCTTTCAACACAAATCCTTCAGAGACCGAGCTTTCTCAACAGCAGGACCACCACTATGGAACTCTATCCCATCGGACCTGCATCAGGAACCCTGCCTACCAACGTTCAGGAAAAAGCTCAAAACATGGCTTTTTAAAAAAGCCTTTCCAGACCCCAACTGATCCTTATCTCACTGACATTTTACTAGCAGACTTCTCCAGTACACTGTTAATAACTACCATCACAACTAGAATTCTACAACATTGTAAATAATTGCTCTCTCTGTTAAATTCCTATTGCCTTTTTTCTTTTCTGCTCCCAGTTGTGCACATCCCTGTTTTATTGTAACTGCAATTTTCTAACCGCGCACCTGTTAAATTGTATTTTCACTTTGGTTTCTCACCCCCTTGTTAAATGTAAACCGGCATGATGTGACACTTGTCTTGAATGTCGGTATAACTGAAACACTAAATAAATAAATAAAATAAAATAAATGTAACACACACACCACACAGAAACTGGTGTTACAGATATTTATTGCGACAAGAGTGGAGATTGCGCATCATTGGAAGCAGGTAAACGCTCCCGCTTTAGCAACTATTTTACATCAGTTGCACTCCTATTACCAGTTGAACAAGCTTACAGCGTTACATCAGGATCGCATGCTGGCATTTCAGTGAACCTGGGAACCATACTGCAGCTGGTTGGTGGCTCAGGATACCCCATAGATGTGAGCCATATAGGGTTGCTGGACAAACTAGTGGGGCTCACCTTCCTTTGTGCATGGTACAGTTTCGATGGCTGCTTTTATATTAATGTCATTTGATGTTTTCCTTTCATGACAATTCACTGTGCTGATATTCCGGATGGCTCATGGATGACCTCAAGAGGGGATTCCCTCCCTTTGGTTTAAATTACCTATAACGTTTAAAATGTGTCAGATTTCTCTTTTTTCCCTGTCTTTAGGTCTGTTGTTACTGTACCTTCTGCATAACCCTTTACACGCAATATTCCATAGGTTTGGTTCTGGGGAGGGGTGGGGTGTTACACTAATTAGACACTAAACTGGTACCGGCTGTGGGTGTATAATTGCTGTGTTTGCAACTGTTTGTACCATGATTTTTCTGTTACGATTACTTGGAATGTTAACTATAATCTAGTTGTGTACAAGGTGGCATTACGTTTTTCTACTGGTGACCAATAAAAATCGTTTAAATATAAAAAAAAAACAGTAGTAGTCCCTGTGTTATGAAAACTATGAACTGGCCTGTACCTAAGTTCTATTTCCTGTTTTATTTTGTTTTCTCAGATTTACCAAATAAGTTATTTCTTAAATTTTATACATTTTTAATTAAAATATGTGCCTCTTTAATTGCTACCAAACTGAACTTTTTAACTTTTCCTCCTTGGAGTCCAATCATAAACTGTTTGTGCTGTACTTGTATTTACAAGTTTCAGTATAAAATGCATGAATGTCTATAATTAGCATCAGTATAATTGTGCTTTCAATTAGACTTATAATGAGAGCAGAAAAATCAGTTGCCTACTGAATATCTGAAACATTTTCTTTTTACCATTGCTTTAAATGTTAGATTAAGAATATAGGTAAGTAGTTTACATTTAGTCTTTTAAGAAAAAGAGGGTAATCTTACCTTGGCAAGTACGTTCATCTGTGAGCAGCTTATATCCTTTCTGGCAGCTGCATTCAAAGCTTCCCACTGTGTTTCTGCAGAAATGGTCACATCCACCATTGTTAACCAAGCACTCATCAATATCTGGAAGTAACAAGAAAAAAAATAGATCAATTTAAGTTCTCCATAAATAAATAAAACATTAGTATTGTTCTGTCCCCAGCAGTGGGTACATGTTTGTGTCTGTATATACTGTACTTAATGGAAACACCTTTTTGTAACCCACGATAAATACCTCTGAGCCTTGCCTTTAAGGGCGCTTGCCCGTAAGAGAAGTTCCCTTCATCCTTTGCTTTCTCTCACTTGGGAGGAGTCTGTATGCCCTTTCAATCTAGCTTGAGTCTTCTTAAGTACCTTATTGGCTCAAGGGACTGCCCTTCATTCCCCCCCCCCTCCCAGTGTCACATGGACCCTAGGCTCACTACCATTGGATCTCGCCCCCTAGCCCCAGCTTGTGGGGACGTTTCCTGTAATCACTCTCCAAGACTGTTAGTCAGTCTCAACCATCAAAGCTAGGGATGCCTGCAACTTCTGTGATACAATTAGGTTTTTTTTTACATTTCTTCTTACCGCTTTAATTCTAAAGATTAATCAGCTTCAGAACCCCTTGTCTTCTCACCTTGCATCCCAAGAACATAAGAACATAAGAAAATGCCATACTGGGTCAGACCAAGGGTCCATCAAGCCCAGCATCCTGTTTCCAACAGTGGCCAATCCAGGCCATAAGAACCTGGCAAGTACCCAAAAACTAAGTCTATTCCATGTTACCATTGCTAATGGCAGTGGCTATTCTCTAAGTGAACTTAATAGCAGGTAATAGACTTCTCCTCCAAGAACTTATCCAATCCTTTTTTAAACACAGCTATACTAACTGCACTAACCACATCCTCTGGCAACAAATTCCAGAGTTTAATTGTGCGTTGAGTAAAAAAGAACTTTCTCCAATTAGTTTTAAATGTGCCCCATGCTAACTTCATGGAGTGCCCCCTAGTGTTTCTACTATCCGAAAGAGTAAATAACCGATTCACATCTACCCGTTCTAGACCTCTCATGATTTTAAACATCTCTATCATATCCCCCCCTCAGTCATCTCTTCTCAAAGCTGAAAAGTCCTAACCTCTTTAGTCTTTCCTCATAGGGGAGTTGTTCCATTCCCCTTATCATTTTGGTAGCCCTTCTCTGTACCTTCTCCATCGCAATTATATCTTTTTTTGAAATGCGGCGACCAGAATTGTACACAGTATTCAAGGTGTGGTCTCACCATGGAGCGATACAGAAGCATTATGACATTTTCCGTTTTATTCATCATTCCCTTTCTAATAATTCCCAATATTCTGTTTGCTTTTTTGACTGCCGCAGCACACTGAACCGACAATTTCAATGTGTTATCCACTATAACACCTAGATCTCTTTCTTGGGTTGCAGCACCTAATCTGGAACCCAACATTGTGTAATTATAGCATGGGTTATTTTTCCCTATATGCATCACCTTGCACTTATCCACATTTAATTTTATCTGCCATTTGGATGCCCAATTTTCCAGTCTCACAAGGTCTTCCTGCAATTTATCACAATCTGCTTGTGATTTAACTACTCTGAACAATTTTCTGTCATCTGCAAATTTGATTATCTCACTCGTCGTATTTCTTTCCAGATCATTTATAAATATATTGAAAAGTAAGGGTCCCAATACAGATCCCTGAGGCACTCCACTGTCCACTCCCTTCCACTGAGAAAATTGTCCATTTAATCCTACTCTCTGTTTCCTGTCTTTTAGCCAGTTTGCAATCCACGAAAGGACAGCGCCACCTATCCCATGACTTTTTACTTTTCCTAGAAGCCTCTCATGGGGAACTTTGTCAAACGCCTTCTGAAAATCCAAGTATACTATATCTACCGGTTCACCTTTATCCACATTTTTATTAACTCCTTCAAAAAAGTGAAGCAGATTTGTGAGGCAAGACTTGCCTTGGGTAAAGCCATGTTGACTTTGTTCCATTAAACCATGTCTTTCTATATGTTCTGTGATTTTGATGTTTAGAACACTTTCCACTATTTTTCCTGGCACTGAAGTCAGGCTAACCGGTCTGTAGTTTCCCGGATCACCCCTGGAGCCCTTTTTAAATATTGGGGTTACATTTGCTATCCTCCAGTCTTCAGGTACAATGGATGATTTTAATGATGTTACAAATTTTTACTAATAGGTCTGAAATTTCATTTTTTAGTTCCTTCAGAACTCTGGGGTGTATACCATCTGGTCCAGGTGATTTACTACTCTTCAGTTTGTCAATCAGGCCTACAACATCTTCTAGGTTCACCGTGATTTGATTCAGTCCATCTGAATCATTACCCATGAAAACCTTCTCCATTACGGGTACCTCCCCAACATCCTCTTCAGTAAACACCGAAGCAAAGAAATCATTTAATCTTTCAGCGATGGCCTTATCTTCTCTAAGTGCCCCTTTAACCCCTCGCTCATCTAACGGTCCAACTGACTCCCTCACAGGCTTTCTGCTTTGGATATATTTTAAAAAGTTTTTACTGTGAGTTTTTGCCTCTACAGCCAACTTCTTTTCAAATTCTGTCTTAGCCTGTCTTATAAATGTCTTACATTTAACTTGCCAACATTTATGCTTTAGCCTATTTTCTTCTGTTAGATCCTTCTTCCAATTTTTGAATGAAGATCTTTTGGCTAAAATAGCTTCTTTCACCTCCCCTTTTAACCATGCCGGTAATAGTTTTGCCTTCTTTCCATCTTTCTTAATGTGTGGAATACATCTGGACTGTGCTTCTAGAATGGTATTTTTTAACAATGACCACGCCTCTTGGACATTTTTTACTTTTGTAGCTGCTCCTTTCAGTTTTTTTCTAACAATTTTTCTCATTTTATCAAAGTTTCCCTTTTGAAAGTTTCCCTTTTGAAAGTTTAGAAAAAGCAACTCCGTTCTTCCCCTCTCCTGCCTGTTTCCAGCTACAAAGATTCTCGCCTGGGGTTTTTCGTTTTGAAGCAAAAAATTGTAAGTAACTAAAACTACTTGGTCCAAGAAAACACAGAGGTAGGCGATCTATGATAGCCGTCAGGAAAAACACAAGAATACATGCCTGAAACTTTTCCAAGGTTTATTGAAACAGAGATGTATATTAAAAAACTTGCCCGACTCCGACCGAGTTTCGCGGCTCACAAAACCGCTGCCTCAGGGGCTACAAGCAAACCAAACAAAAATCAATATCAATAACAACAAATCAAAAATTAATAATTAGCAACATCATTAAGATCTCATAAATATTAAAAAGTCTTTAATAAAAATTAAAATCCTTTTTAAATTTTCACTAAGATCTAAGATATTGATCAAAACTAAAAATTTTTTTAAAAAACTTTAAAATAATGACAAAATTAATATAGTACCAAACATACCAAAAAATGAACTTCTTACATATGATACCTCATGCTTACTTAAAAAGTGATATCAAACAATTAATATCATCCTTTCAAATATGAAGAGAAATTGCTTTACCTTCAATACTTCACAGCTGCAAATAACACTCAGTGGTACAATTCCTTCCCAACATACAATCATTGATTGTCAGCAATACATAAGACAACTTGAAAAAGTACATAGACAGCTTGAAAAGATTTTTACATTCACATCTGGTGTAATTCTGTTAAAAATCAACAAGTGGCAATAAAATGATTTAAAATAACAATTTGCTATTAGGCTAATGGCTAATTTGTAATATAGATATCACTATTCTTTAAGAAATTTAAAACAAAACAATATTTAATAAAACCACAAAAAAATGGCATTGAATCACTGTTTGCTGAAAAACGCAATCGTCCCTAAAAAACGCAATCATTTTAAAAAAACATAAATTTTGCCCAACATACCCTTGATCACAAAAACGCCCACAAAATATATATAATGTATGTGAATGGTCTGTGTATTTCACTTTCAAATAAATTCAATATAAGATTGGCGCTATTCAGTTTCTAAAGTACACCGGTGATAGCTGAAAAATCCTAACGGGAGTAAATTCTGTGTACCCTTTAATTATATCGATGAATCGCAAAAAAGTTGCAAGAAAAGATATAATCTGAAAACAAAAAAGATCAATCGGATTGCTGAACAATTTGCCTCTCACACTGATGTACAACTTGTAGTCTCTACTTGTTACTCAGCGCATCAAATCTCCATTTTAAAGGGGCAATTTTGGCACCAAAAATAAAAAATGACAGCCAAAAAAGCTTTACTGGGAAATTAAGTATGCCTTTTTACTCTGATGCATCGATGAATGACCAAATAAATTATGGGAAAGAAAACCTTCACAAAACATTAATCAGATTACTAAATAGCTTACCTCTCGCACTGATGTGCAGCATGTAGTCTCTGCTTCTATGTTATTCAGCGCGTCAAATCCTCCATTTTAAAGGAGCAATTTTGGCGCCAAAACTAAAAATGTTTGACGATACTACATATAACAAGGATTTCTTTGGACATGCCAAAATTGCCCCTTTAAAATGGAGGATTTGACGCTGTCACCGGTGTACTTTAGAAACTGAATAGCGCCAATTTTATATTGAATTTATTTGAAAGTGAAATGCACAGACCATTCACATACATTATATATATTTTGTGGGCGTTTTTGTGATCAAAATAAGTTTTGTGGGCAAAATTTATGTTTTTTTAAAATGATTGCGTTTTTTAGGGACGATTGCGTTTTTCAGCTAACAGTGATTCAATGCCATTTTTTTGTGGTTTTATTAAATATTGTTTTGTTTTAAATTTCTTAAAGAATAGTGATATCTATATTACAAATTAGCCATTAGCCTATGAGCAAATTGTTATTTTAAATCGTTTTATTGCCACTTGTTGATTTTTAACAGAATTACACCAGATGTGAATGTAAAAATCTTTTCAAGCTCTCTTATGTACTTTTTCAGTTGTCTTATGTATTGCTGACAATCAATGATTGTATGTTGGGAAGGAATTGTACCACTGAGTGTTATTTGCAGCTGTGAAGTATTGAAGGTAAAGCAATTTCTCTTCATATTTGAAAGGATGATATTAATTGTTTGATACCACTTTTTAAGTAAGCATGAGGTATCATATGTAAGAAGTTCATTTTTTGGTAGGTTTGGTACTATATTAATTTTGTCATTATTTTAAAGTTTTTAAAATAATTTTTTAGTTTTGATCAATATCTTAGATCTTAGTGAAAATTTAAAAAGGATTTTAATTTTTATTAAAGACTTTTTAATATTTATGAGATCTTAATGATGTTGCTAATTATTAATTTTTGATTTGTTGTTATTGATATTGATTTTTGTTTGGTTTGCTTGTAGCCCCTGAGGCAGCGGCTTTGTGAGCCGCGAAACTCGGCCGGAGTCGGGCAAGTTTTTTAATATACGTCTCTGTTTCAATAAACCTTGGAAAAGTTTCAGGCATCTATTCTTGTGTTTTTACTAAAACTGCTTGTACAATAAATGATTTCAAATTTAAAGGAACTTTGTCTGAAGACTGATTGGGAAGGAAAGTTACCTGTCTGGATGAGGGGAACTTGGACCTTTCTTATTAAGCCAGCACAAGTAAATGTATGAATACTATCTGTATAGATAAAAGGAAAACTTGTCATTAATATTTTAACCCATGTAGGATTTATTCCAAAATTCTATGAGGTTGATATTAAAAAGCTAACTGGCTGAAGGAGATCACGTGATGTGGTAGCCGGAAGGCAGCGCTTTTCCCAGGCTCCGGCTTCACCCCACCAATCGCGATTAATCCGCTGCAAAAAACGACTTATTTTAGCACTAAAAACAAGTCGGGGATAGAGTGCATGTCAGCGATTTTGATTCAGGGGAAACCGCGCACCTCGATGACAGCAAGGAGCACAAAAAGGGGAAAGGAAAAAGAACAGGCACCCGGGGACAAGATGGCGGCCGCGGCGAACTGTGAGTCTCCCCCCATTCGCCACTCATAAGAATATAAGAACATAAGAAATTGCCATGCTGGGTCAGACCAAGGGTCCATCAAGCCCAGCATCCTGTTTCCAACAGAGGCCAAAACCAGGCCACAAGAACCTGGCAATTACCCAAACACTAAGAGATCCCATGCTACTGATGCAATTAATAGCAGTGGCTATTCCCTAAGTAAAATTGATTAACAGCCATTAATGGACTTCTCCTCCAAGAACTTATCCAAACCTTTTTGAACCCAGCTACACTAACTGCACTAACCCACATCCTCTGGCAACAAACTCCAGAGCTTTATTGTGCGTTGAGTGAAAAAGAATTTCTCCGATTAGTCTTAAATGTGCTACTTGCTAACTTCATGGGAATGCCCCCTAGTCCTTCTATTATTCGAAAGTGAAAATAACCGAGTCACATCTACTCGTTCAAGACCTCTCATGATCTTAAAGACCTCTATCATATCCCCCCTCAGCCATCTCTTCTCCAAGCTGACAGCCCTAATCTCTTCAGCCTTTCCTCATAGGGAAGCTGTTCCATCCCCTTTATCATTTTGGTTGCCCTTCTCTGTACCTTCTCCATCACAACTATATCTTTTTTGAGATGCGGCGACCAGAATTGTACACAGTATTCAAGGTGTGGTCTCAACATGGAGCGATATAGAGGCATTATGACATTTTCCGTTCTATTAACCATTCCCTTCCTAATAATTCCTAACATTCTATTTGCTTTTTTGACTGCTGCAGCACACTGAGCTGACGATATTAAAGTATTATCCACTATGATGCCTAGATCTTTTTCCTGGGTGGTAGCTCCTAATATGGAACCTAACATCGTGTAACTACAGCAACGGTTATTTTTCCCTATATGCAACACCTTGCACTTGTCCATATTAAATTTCATCTGCCATTTGGATGCCCAATCTTCAAGTCTTGCAAGGTCCTCCTGCAATGTATGACAGTCTGCTTGTGATTTAACTACTCTGAATAATTTTGTATCATCTGCAAATTTGATAACCTCACTCGTCGTATTCCTTTCCAGATCACTCACTATCGATGAAATAAAATTGGCAATCCGAGAAGCCCTAGACAAAAAGCTGACTTTGCTTACCACGCAGCTGGGGGAGGTGAGAGACTCGCTAGCAGCGATTCCCTCCTAGGCTGGAGATGGCAGAAACCAGGATCTCAGAGCTGGAGGAATCCGTGGGGCATACACGTGTCAAAATGTGTCAAAATGGAGGCTGGAGATAAAAATATACAGGCTCTGCAGGCCAAGGTAGAAGAGCTGGAGAACAGAGCCCGTCGAGACAACTTAAGATTTTTGGGCTTTCCAGAGGCAATAGAAGAGCAGTCTTTATGTTCTTTATTAGAATCCTGGCTCCCAGAAGTGCTTGCCCTGCCTCATTTGCAGGGGAAGCTGGTTGTGGAGCGCGCTCACCGGCTGGGAGCGAGAACCTCGGTGGCGGGAAGGCCCAGGCTAGTAATAGCTAAGATTTTAAATTCAGCACATAAAGCAGAGCTTTGGAGGGCATCTCGCTCCAAAAGAGACCTGCACTATAAGGAACATTCTATCAGGATTTTTCAATACTTCTCAGCGGCTGTAACAGAGGCAAGGCGCGCATTTTCACCTCTCTGCTCCACGCTGCATAAGCGGGGAATCAAATTTGCTTTAATGTTCCCGGCGCGTCTACGGATCTGGTCTCAGGATGCTGTTCAAATCTTTAACACAGTGGAGTCCGCAAAAAGTTTCCTGGATTCTTTGCCCACATAATACTTTAATTTTTTTTTCTTTATACACTAACTGTTACTGAAGTAGGTCTGCAATTGGCTGTCAAGGAGTGACTGTATTAGCATCTGGGTGCCTTCATACTGATATTGGGCGAGGATGGAGGAACTCCCTAAGGGATTACAGATGTTTGAAATTGCGAGTTCCCAGTGGGAGTTATTTGAGAGAACCCAGAATTCTGCTAGTTTCTTGCTTTGGATTACAATGTATATTGCACCCGGCCAGGCATACCAGATATCTTTCTGACTTTTTGAATTTTTTTTTTTTTCCTGACCAGAGAGCTTCAGGAACCATGTCCAGTACATTGCTTTAAAATTTGCTTCAGTTACGATATCTCTCTGGCCTGCTGTTTAATTCCCCAAAACTGCCATCACATTGGGTTATGGTTCCAGGGTTTGTTTTATTATCTGTAGCTTGGGCCGGCTGTAAGGAATGTCTTCCCCATCTATAACATGCACCCAGATTTGTTGGAAAGGGACAACTGTGTTCTTGATTTGAGTGAAACATCACAGCGAGAATCTTCACAGCTTCAGCTGATTTCGCATCCAGATTCCATTTTACTGACATTTTTATATGGGTCACACTTTATTTCATAAGATCTCTCATTAAATTTGGTTGGGCTGTGGGGAACTCTCATACTTTGGAATGTCAGCGCTGATTGATTGTCACCTCTCACAAACACATTATTTACATTGCTCTCTAATACAGGAGACTTTACACATGCTCAAGACTATCCAGCTAGAATTGTTTCTAATGGAATAACAGAGAGCCTTTTAAAGCTCTTCCGGGCCTTGTTTTTAGAGCAGCCTAATTGGGGAGCAGATTATGATTGCAGGAATCGTACCTCTTTGATAGTAATACTGAGCACCCCACTCGATTGATTTTTTTTCAACATTCACCCTATTGTGAACATAGGGGTGACAATAGCTGAATGGTGATCTGATGTATGGTGGGGTGAAGTTAGGGACACATCTATATGTGATCTCAGGTTTCCCTATATGGGACCAAGGGAATGAGGGGAGAAGGAACGTGGTTGGGGGGTGAGTCAAGGGGACTTGGGAGGTGGAGGGGGGGGGGGTGGAACTGGGGGGGGGTTAGCGGATTGGTGGGGATAATAGTTAAGAAGAAGGATGGGGTTGGGGGGAAAATATTGATGGTAAACACACAGAGTGAATGGATTATAGTTGTCCTACCTAATCAATGCATCTGCTTTCATTATGTTATGGTACTGGTAGTGGTGAAGGGCCAGTTGGGTCTCCGCACCGACCAGCTCCACCTGCCAACGAGGACCTGCTGGGGTTTCCCTTGCAGGTAATGCCAAACTTGTCTCGGCCCAGGGGTCCACATCACAACAGTTTTCTGAGGCCAAGGACCCAGCGGACCTCTCTGAACTCTAGGCCATCCCCAGGCTTGCACATAAGATTCAGCAGCAGCAGCAGTGCTTGGAGATGGTGGCAGCCACCATAGATTAGTTAGCATCCGCCTTGACACCCTCACCTCTTCGGCGAGCCAGCCAAGCCCTACACCCCAAGTCTGATGGAGACAATCATACCGATTTGACTACTGGTACCACCCCAGTATGCGGGGGATCCCAAACTTTGTTGGGGGTTTTGAACCACTGTCTAATGCACTTTGCCCTAAAACCAGCGAGGTTCCCCACCAGTGTATTGAAAACCACATTCATCACATCACATTTGATTTCCTTGTAAACCGGTGTGATATCTATATTATACAGGAACATCGGTATATAAAAACTAAAAATAAATACATAAATAAATCTCCCTGCTGGACAGCGAGGCATTGGACTGGGTGTCACCGCTTTGGAAACATGGAGACCCCCTGCGTTACTTGGAGGTTACTGATGCCTTTTGCATGTTGGGCAAGTTGTTTGTCCTTTTTGGAGGTTCTTGTATGGGGAAGACAGCCTCTAAGGCTATGCTGACCCATTGAATAAAGGAGACAGTGAAGTCGGCTTATGTGCTGAAGTAAAAGAACCCTCTAGTGCTAGTGCACACATATTCCACCAGGGCAGATGTACATGCACTGGTGCTGGCTGATATTTGTAGGGCAGCCACTTGGTCTTCACTGCACACCTTTCTGAAGCATTATTGGTTGGACACCTTGGCATGGGAAGATAAGTCTTATGGAGTGGGGAGGTTCTCTGAGCAGCCCTTGCTTCCTCTCCCCCAGGGTAGATGAAGTTTTGGTACTTCCCACTTTTCATGGCTGGATTGGTGTAGCAGGATGAGATGGAAGGAGAAATTTCCTTACCTGTTAATTTCTTTTTCAATAGTCCTGCTACACCAGTCCAGGACCCACCCAGGAAGTGAGACCATACTATTTCAGAAGCTTTGTGTATTGTCTTAAGGTTGAGAGATTTCACCCTTTTCTGGTCCTTGTTTCCATTTGTTCCAGGATGCAGAGAAACTTCATCTCCATTTTCATGTTAACATTTAGTTGGGGTTTAATTACTGGAGTTCTGTCCGAAGCTTTGTCAGAAGGATACTGAATTCCTGCTGCTACCATCACCTTCTAAGTAGTGGCTGTGATGTCACAGAGAACAACAGTGTTGTCTGCCTCCATCTGCTGATAGGGGGAAATAACCCATTTATCATAGCTGGACTGGTATAAGCAGGACAAATAGAAAGGAAATTAACAGGTAAATTTTTGCTTACCCACAGGAAATGCTCTTTAGGGTTTTCATCTGATTGCATCTCTACTGGATCAATTTACATTATTATTTGTCTGTGCCCTCTGTTCTATGTAGGGAAACTCCTCCAGATACTAAAAATGCATATTTTTAACATTGTAGTTGTATCCAGCAAACCTGAATGAGGCTTCCCTAGTAAACCACTAGACATCTGCATTCCATGTTGTTTCAGATTTACGTTTTTCACTATTGAACTATGTAAATCTTTGGTTTCACAGGTCAGATTTTTCCCAATATTTGCTTCAACATGAACAATGGTGAATATATGTCCTACAGTCTCTACACCCTCTTGGCTTAAATCAGGAGACTGAATGGTCTGTGTTCTTTTGACATCTATGACATTGGGACTTTTCCCGTGAGTATATGCCCCTTGGGATTGGTTGATTGGGTCATGTGAATGGCTGGCATGTACAATCTATAAAATATTAATATATTTCTATAGTTTTTTAGTATATCCAATTTTAAGAAACAAACTTTTCATTTTTATATTTTTAATATAATTTGTAGTATTTTGTTAGTTGAACACTTGATATTTTGATTGGCTGGTTGTAAACATGTGGCCTGTTTTTGGTGTCACTTTTGATGTTAAATGTTTAGTTCTTTTGTTTTTTTGTGATTTCTAAAACTAAACAATGTAAACCCTCTAAATCATTGATTTGAGCCTTGGCTGGTTTTAGATATAAACTGCATGGTGTCTTATTTCATTTTATTTGATCTTGTAGATGTGAGTCCTCCCTGATGCAGCTGATGTGAAACAATCCATGTTATGGGATCCTCAGTTTCTCCATTCTTTAAATATTAATGCATTGTTTGTTGGATTTAAATAAAATTTGGATACAAATTGGAAAGGCATTAAACGAACTGTGTTTGATCACAACCTCTTTTGTTAGAAGTCTATCCAAGATATCTTAACTAAGGTATAACAAATTGGGAATTGAAGTGCCTTCTAGCTTTATAACTGCTCCTGAAACTGGAAGGGATCTGGATGGAAAGATATTATATTACCTGCTATGCAGAGTCACAGATTTACCTGGGAAGCAATACTATCAGTAAAGTTATGCTGGAAACTTATGCTGGCCTCCAGTGTGATTTTTAATAAACAGTGGGGCAGATTTTCAAAGGGGTATGCACGAAAGATACGTGCGTACCCCCCGAAAACCTGCCCCAAGCCCCTGCGCGCGCCAAGCCTATGCTGAATAGGCTCAGCGGCGTGCGCCCCGGGACGCGCGTACGTCCCGGGACTTTCCTGGAGGGGCGTGCCGGGGGCGTGTCACGGAGGCGCATCATCCGGGGGCAGGGCCACGGGCGTGGTTCCGGCCAGGGGGGGTTTCGGGGGCATGGCCAAGGCCTCCGACACTGCTCCCGGGCCGGGAAATCACGCGGCTGGGGCAGGCGTAAATTTTTAAACAAAGGTAGGGGGGTTTTAAATAGGGCTGCGGGGGTGGGTTAGGTAGGGGAAGGGAGGGGAAGGCGCAGGGGGGGTGGAAGGAAAGTTCCCTCCGAGGCCGCTCTGATTTCTGAGCAACCTTGGAGGGAACAGAGGCAGGCTGCCGATTTTGTGCAGCCTTGCGCGCGCTGACCCCGGATTTTAAAAGATATGCGCGGCTACGCGCGTATCTATTAAAATCCGGCGTACTCTTGTTTGTGTCTGGTGTGCGAACAAACGTACGCGCTTGCGTATTTTTTTGAAATCTGCCCCAGTATGTTTGGACTTTGAAAACACCACCTAGGGCCTTGGAGAGAGATCTCCTTCCATAGGGAATCTTGGAGAATGTTTTGGTTTAATGAAAATATGGGATTTGGAAGACTACATAAACCCCAGTATGTGGTGTGACCCTAGATTCCTATAGAGGATCTCAGCTCAGGTGTTATACTCATTTTTGTCTGCCTTTCTTTTGGGCCCTTCCCCTGGACCTTATCTTTGTATGTGTATTTCTACCTCTGCACCACCCTGTATCATCACCTTTACCAAGCAAGGCCTCTTTTCTCCACAGCCCAGCCTTTCTTCACCTTTCTTCCCTTCCAGATCCATTCTGTTTTTCCCCTCTTCACATCTCATCCCAGACCAAATGCATCTCAACCATTAACCCACTTCTCTGCGCAACATTTCTCCTTCTTTCCTGCTTACCAGACCAGTCTGCTTCCTTCTTGCTCCACTTGCAGCCTCCTTCCTGCTCACTTTCTCTCACCAGCTTGTACTACTTTCTCTCTATCTGCTCTCCAATGCTTTCTGTATCCCCCACAACTTGTGTTTTCCCCCTCTCCATATGGCAATCTACAGTACCTTGCTGTATGACAAAATAGTTATGTTTGAGCTGCACTGCACATGCCCTCTGACACTGCAGAGTCCCACAGCCTACCTAATAGCCTAGCTTCAATGCTCCAAATTCATATACCTATTTTAGAACAAATCATTTGAAGTACAATTTATTTTCTTATCAATATAAATTCCATCTTATCAATAATGAGTTTTAACTTAGTTCTGACTTGTATTTTATTCTAGTTACAGTATTAATTGCTGTTGATTGTAAAAATGTTTTATGAACTAACATTTTCAACACTTTCACTTTAAAATAGAAGCAAACTAAATTTAGAATTTTTTTTTATGATTTATTTTTTGCAATAGACTTTATGATCAGCTTTTTGGTGTATGCTACAATATTAAAAGGACCTTTTTTAAGCGCTCCAATGGCCTGATTTGCATTACCACAAAGACTAAATATATACCACTTAGCATTCATTTTTATGTGGTTTGAGCTTAAGCTACAGACTTTCCTATTTCATACCTTACCTACAAACATTAGGTGCAATGGTTGTTAATATGGTTTTATTTATTTTCAAATAAATAAGAAAATGAACTGTTATTTCTGTAAACTTTAGCAGGAATTTTACATAAGCTTTGGGGGATTTAAATTTGATGAAAAGAAAACCACACATCTATCTATTTTTGTGATTCATTGCTATTTTAAGTAATGGTAATGCTTAGATCAAATAGTTTCCATTCCTTTAAAATAGAAAGGAAATGACCTGGTAAATTATGAAAATCTGAAACTCAAACCAAAATACTATTGATAATTATTTGTATATAAGGTTTATTTTATACTGAAAAATAAAGAAAGTGTATTTAACTAAACCTATTTGGAACACTGTGGTGGAAGAGGGCAGGGAGAAAAGGAAATAAACAATATTTTCAAATTTAGCTATGATGCTAATCAATGTTCCTTCAAATTTTTGGAGGCTGTGTGCACAAAAAAAGTTCTCGCATGCAGTATAGTATACAAATTTGTGGATAGGTATTCTTCTATTTTCCATTTCTTGTGTGTGCTATGTTTTCCTGTGTGCGCTTGATTTATGACCTGCACACAAATGTACATGTGCACAGTTTATAGAAACATTGATGCTAACTCTATCCTTTCTTTGTACTGATTATATATCTCAATATTTATATGTAGTACTGAAACTGCCAAAAGCAAATGATACATTGCAAAGCAAATAGAAGCTGACCTTTGCATGTTTTCCCATCAGGCTGCAGGGTAAATCCTACTGGGCAACTACAACGAACTCCTGTGGCTGTATCTTTGCATGTACGGTCACAGCCTCCATTGTTGACAGCACAAGTTTCTGGGAATAAAAAAATAAAATCATTAAATATCCTGGGGTCATTAATTATTTTAAACAAAAAATGTATATCATGATCCATGAATTTATCTAGTAAGACATTATATGTTATTTATTTTTCTTAAAACAAAAGAAATCCAGGATCCTTCAGAGTGCATGCGTCTGAAAGATCATTAAAAATAATCTAGTTTTCACTAAGTACAATAGCCTTGACTGAATATAAATGACAATCTATTCACTAGTGATTCCCTCTTAAAAAGAAATAAGGCTTTGACCTGTATTTCACCAACCCAGATTATATTCATGATTTGTAGTGGAATCGAAAGGTGTTACACAAATATCTGAAAAACAGCATCCTGCTATGTTTCAGTATCCTCTCATGATTTTCTAACTATTTCAGATCTTTAGTTATCAAAGAGATAATAAAGATAATACATTACATATATCATTTTGACAAGAATCTATGTGCCCAATCTGTTCTCAGTGACCTACAAGCAAAAGGCATCTGGGTTTTGTCTATTAAAGCTTTTTTCAGACTAAAAGGAGTTTAGAGTGGGCAGGAGGGCATAGTTCAGGTAACTGAACCCACTGCAAGCTATATCACTAAAATTTCCCAGCGTTCCGATGTAGAGCATTAGCTGAGCAAACAGAGACAGAGGACAGATTTCTCAGTGGTTCATAGTGGTTATTAAGTTACCATTCCATATACATTTTCTACCTATTTATTTATTTACTTCACTTATAATTTATTTGTAAGTTACAACAAGTAATATTGATCTGTAGTAAAAACATTTTCTGGTTTCCTTTCCGTCCACTTGGAATATAATGATGCTATTTTTCTCTAATCAAAAGAGTTGATTTTAATGATATAATTCATTCAACTAGTAGGCACATCCTGAAACACTTGTGTCTATTAAACACTTTAAACAAAAAGCTCTCCAAAACCATTAACTTTTTTGTTTTTCTATAAATTATGGGCTGTGGCAGAGCATTCCAAAGAAACCCTCAGAGCATCTTAAAGGATTGATCCCAGAGCTCTGATCCTGGTCCACCTTAAGGCAAGGTATTCTGGGTACAGGGCAGCTCTTCTGAGTAGGAATATAGCATAGGATCAGAGGGGAGCAAGGGAACCCTGGGAAGATGAGAAGGCAGCTCTGGATAAAATACTGCTCTGTTTGTGTTTTATTAAGTTCTGCATGGTAAGCAGTCTGGGATTGTGTTAACTGCTGTGAAGAATAAAGATTTGTGTAAAGAAGAGCCAGAGTACTGCATGTACTTGGCCTCTGGCAAGCTATAAACCACTCACGCTATACCACATATGGTATAAGAATGGGAATCTTCTGTACTATGCGTAGGCAGAAGAACAAGCCTCCAGCAAAAGGAATGAGAGAGAGAAAATGTTTTCAATGTGTGAAACAATTATACAGAGTAGAGACTGGTGTTACAGGAATCTCTGAGTGATATAGAAGTCTAGAACAGTGCTCTACCCAGAAAGGAAAGACTTTTTTTTCTTGAGTTGAGAAATCTGGGCCTCATGAGGCACTGTCCAGATAAGCACAGTGTGGATGGTACTCCCAAAAAAGAGAATTTCTCAGGAGCCTGGTTGCAGTCGCAACCTATAAGTTTGGAGCTATAATGGGCTAAGGAATGTAGTTCTATCCAGGTAAATAGTTTACAAAAGTCAGCAAGTGCTGGACAAGCAAGGCGTTTTTAAATGTTACTTTTTCCCTTTTTGGAAAAAAAAAAAGGCAGAAAGATTGGCTGGGGTACATTCCTGAATAGGGCAGCTCCCATAAGAAAACCCTGTGCTGCCTCACTGCTTTCCCTGAAGGGAAAGGAAAAGTTGTACTTGTGAGAGAAGGCAAGGCAGCCATGAAAGACTCTACCAGGATTCATAGAGGACTAGAAGCCTGGTATCAAACCTTGTGAGAGGATCAGTGGCAGATGGAACAGTTAAGGCCCATCAGCAAGTCTGGCAGAAGCAGATGCAGAGGCTGAGCCTGAGCGAAGGGCTACAAACATTATAAATACAGATGTAGAACCAGAAGGTGCTGTAGGAGGGGCTGCTACATGAATAGAAATTTCCACAGCTTTGAAAGCAGCTGGAAACAACTGAAAAAGTGGAGAGATCTGAATAATTAATGAGGCTGGAGGCACCAATTCCAGTCTGGGAAATTTGGCAAGCCCTGCAGGAGATGGAGAAATCACCCAATTCTGATACAGCAGTGGTGATACATCATTGTGGGGATGTTGGTAGCACTCCTTGCCCTGGTCTGGGCCCTTATTTGATCCCAATGGAGATGGTTAGGACTCAGATGAAGAGATTAGTTGAAATTGAGATTGAGCAAATCTTCAGAAAGAGCAAGTTTGTTTACCGTAAACGGTGTTTTCCGTAGATAGTAGATGAATTAGCCATGCTCTCTGAGATGTCCTCTGTGCCCCTAGGTGGCAGAGCTCTCAAAGATCACTGAACTTTGTCAGTGACGTGCTCTTGCTTGTATCTTCCCGCGCTTCCCCGAGTCTCCTCAGTCCATATCCAAGCAAGATGAGATGCAATGCTGGAACTGTCCGGGGAGGTGGGAGGGTCAGCATGGCTAATTCATCTGCTATCTATGGAAAACATCATTTACGGTAAGCAAACTTGCTCTTTTTCCATAGATAAGCAGCATGAATTAGCCATGCTGTCTGGGAGTCCCCAGCTGAAGTATTGAGCATAAATTTCCATACCATGTGTTCATGTTGAAGTGAGGTAGGATTCTCAAGACAGTAGACAAAAGTGGACAATTCTTATGTGCTGTTGTCGCTGTGTTCAAGACATGCTCAGCTTGAGAATTGTCCTTTCCATGCATGCATCATAAGCAGTCTGCCTGTCTAAACAGTAATGGGATGTGAACATATGTAGCGAGGACCATGTGGCTGATTTGCAAATGTCTAGAAGAGGTACCTCGTGGAGATGACCTATTGAAGCAGCCAAATGCACCTTAAGGGTGGCGGATAGGGTCTCTGATTGCTTTTGATAACAGAATTGAATGCAGTTCGAGATCCAGGACGAAAGAGTTCTTTTGGACACAGGGAGTCCTGGGACATTTGGGTTAAATGAGACGAAAAGCTGGGCGGCTCTGTGGTCAGAATGAGTGTGACGTTTAGGAGGTCGAGAGGAGAGGCGTGGAGAGAAAAGGCCAGGAGGCCTTGCCGGGGGAGTAGCTGCGGTCGGCGGCCCCAGCAGAGGTATTTCCTGGTTCCTCCCACCTGAGACGTCATCGGAGGGTGACGCCCATACGGATATTTAAAATCGTTCCCTCTCTGGTCTACCACTGAGGTCATGAGAAGAGGAGTGGAGAGAAAAGGCCAGGAGGCATTGCCGGGGGAGCGGCTGCGGTCGGCGGCCCCAGCGGAGGTATTTCCTGGTTCTTCCCACCTGAGACTTCAGAGGGCGTCGCCCATACAGACCTTTAAAATTGGTCCTATTGCGGTGCATTGACTCCGCTTGCGCGTCGCCAAAGCCACGCAGATTTGTTCCCACTCAGAGGTTCCTTTCTTGTAATCTTTTGGAAAATAAGGTACTCTTCTATTTTGTCTTTATAAAGATAGTATTGGATAATTAAGCTTCCGATCCTCTGACCTTCATGATATTTTAAAAGGAACCAGATAATTTGCTAACTAACACAGCATCCAAAGGGTTTCAATCCATTATTATGCCACCCTCAGCACGGAAGAGGAGGGCCAAAGAACGTCAGGCCTTGGACAGGATTGTGGCCACCTCCAAAGTGGGTCCAATAGATTTGCATGTGTTACAAGGGATTGAGAGGGGAATAGAGTGTTCACTGAATGCCGGGAGGGGAGAAGAGGAGCCCTCAGGCATTCCTGAACTATTAACATCACTCTCCCCTTGTGGGAGGGGCTTCCCTCCATCAGGCAGAGCAGCAGAAATGTGCTGGACGAGCCCTTGGATCTGGCGACCTTTCTGAGGCCCTGAGCTAGATGCCCAACAACACGTCTGCGATCGCTTCTAGACAATGAGGAGTCTTCTGAGTGTTGCACCACAATGTATGGTTTTGGCTAATTTATTTTATTGAGAAGATTAAAAAAATCCATAGTTAAGTTATTAAGAACCAGGGAATCAATGCCTGCATAACACAATACTCACTACATGTTTACCATTGGTATACTTTAAGGAGGTTTAATTCCTCTGCATTAAGAGAAATAGTTTCAGATCTTACGGTGAAAAGTAATTTTCTGGACCCATATCCATTATTGTTAATTAAAAAAAAATATGCAACTTTTTCAAGCTGTTTAGTAGATATATTGGGGCAGATATTCAAAAGCCATTTAGAAGGATAACTCACAAGTTATGGGTTATACAGCATATTGAGCCTCTATCTGGTTATATTATAGCCAGATATATTTTTATCCAGCTATAATTTTGCCGGATATAAAAGGGGTGTTTCAGGGAAGGGGTCCCATTATCCTGATAACTTAGAAGAAGATCAGGTATATCCGGCTAAGTTAGCCATATAACTTTAGACGTGCTCGGCCTCGTCTGGCCATATAATTTTAGACTTAACCGGATATATTCAAAAGATAATATATCCGGTTAAGCTTGGCTCCCTGAAAAAAAACCAAAAAACATTGCAGACGTCCCCTGCCTCCCTCCAACCCCAGTTTCAAAGGCCCTATGTGTCAAATTTCCCAGCCCCCAAAACAACCCATTTATTGTTAAAAAAAAAAAAAGTATTGGGGCGGGAGTCCCCCCTCCACCACCCCCTGCTCCTAATTCCCCTTAGAATTAAAAAATTACATATGATGAGTTCCAGATTCCTCCCACAAAGACCACCCCAATCCTTTCCCTTCCAGCCCCCGCCTGCCCCGTACCTTTATCTGAAGTAAGTCTCCAGGGTCACGGTACCCTTCTACCGCAATCCGGGACCGCTGCTTCTGGTGATGCTTCTGCCATTGCTAGGCAATATTCAAAAGAATATCCAGTTATGTTTAAAGTTATACAACTATGGCTAATCATAATTTTAAGCAAGTATATTCAGCGGAATGTTTATCCCTCTGAATATATGGCCTACTAAATATTGACCTCATTGAATATATCTTTAGTACAAGGATTAGGACCTGATACTTTTAAAGAAGCATTGGTTACACTGATTGTGAAAGACTCTGTAGGCACAGTAAAAGAGGTGTCTAATTATAGGCCAATTTCCAATCTTTGTACACTGAGTAAGATCTTGGAGAAGTGGGTCTTAAAGCAGCTAGAAGAGTTTGCGATGAATCAGAGCATTTATGATAAACAGCAATTTGGATTTCAAAAAGGGTATGGAACTGAGACCTTGATGGTCTCTTTGTTGGATGAAATTTATTGTGCATTGGAGCATAACAAATCAGATATTGTAGTCCAATTAGATATTGCTCTGGCTTTTGATGCCATTTCACATGATAAATTTTGTTAGGCCGGCTAAAAGAAATTGGAATAGAAGGAACCATATTTCAATGGTTTATCTCCTTTTTAGCCAATAGAAAGCAGAAGGTCAAGAGCAATGGGGTATCTTCAAGATTGTACAGTATTCATGTAGGCGTTTGTTTTGTCCCCAATATTATTTAATATTTATTTGAGTCCATTAGGGGAAGTTGTTTTCTCCAAGGGCAAGCAGGATGGTAGTCATCACACATGGGGGTGACATCACCAGATGGAGTCCGATGTGGAAAACCTATGTCAAAGTTTCTAGAAACGTTTACTAGGCACATTGAGCATGCCCAGCATACCCTATACCATGCGTCCATACAGGGTCCCTCTTCAGTCTTATTCCGTTCAGGTCGACAGGATCAGGAAAGAAGAGGGTCGAGTAAACGTCCTGGACCTCCGCCCGAATCCTCTTCGGATCACTGAAGGGGGCCCCGTCGGCAGCCACCAGGGCTGTGATCTGCTTCTGGGCACCCCTCCTCTTCTCCAACCCAAAGAAGAAGTGCGAGCTGCAATCCATCTCCCGAAGGAAACGGATCTGCAATCTTATGAACGCCCCCCAGCCCCCACCGCTCCTCGAGGTGACAGAGGGTGCACTTCTTCTCCATGTATTCGTCTCACAGAGCTTGGTCCGCAACATCAGAGAGGTCTGCTTCAAGACCTAACACCTCCCCCTGTAGGCGCCAGATCTCTTCGCGTCACCCTCCTGACAGAGCCGTTTGAGGTGGATTTTCCCCACATCCCACCACAGGCACTGTGAGGCAAAGTCCAGCTCAAAGTACGCCATTCCACCCAGAACTCCCGGACCGCCGCCACGAGGCCCTCCTCCTCCAGTAAGGAGTGTTTGAAATGCCAGTGGGTGGCTCGAGGCCTGGCCGAGTCGAGCCTCACCTTCATATACACCAGGTGGTGGTCCGTGAAGGCCGCCACCTCAATAGCACTCGAAAGGGTCCATGACTTTAAGAAGCTCGTGACTTAGAGCCGGTCGATTCGAGAGCGACTGATTCGACCCTCCTGCATCCGGACATAAGTGAAAGAGGGGGAGCCAACCTGGTGACACAGCTGCCAGACATCGACCAGGGAGAAGCGACGAATCGTCTCCCCCAAGCATGCGGCGGAGGTGGGGTGTTGCTCCAGACCAGAACGGTCGGGCTTCTCAAGGGTGCAATTAAAGTCACCCCCGAGCACCACCTCCTCCGCCGCATCCGAGGTCTGCAATAGGGTCGACAAACGGCAAAAGAACGCCAACCTGGCGGACCCGATCCAACCTGGCGGACCTGATGTTCGGGGCATACACGTTGATGAAATTGATCGTGCAGCCCTCGACACGGATCTGCAAGTGCAGCATCCGGCCTGGCACGACAGAACGGACTCCCAGCATCTCTGTCTGCAGGGATTCCGCGAGCAGGACGGCCACTCCCCCGGCACGTCCGGAGTGGCTAAAGAACGCCCTGCCGCGTCACTCCAGAGCCAGGCAGCCTCGCACCCCGGAGTGGAATGGGTCTCCTGCAGGAGACTTACGGAGTACCCTCCTCTCTGAAGATAGGAGAGTACCCAGCTCCTGCGGAGGACATGCCTGCAGCCCTTGACATTCAGCGTTCCGACAGTCAGAGCCATCCTCTGTCAGGATTAGTTGCACCCAACCAGACGGCCCTTAGAGCCCCATCTCGGCGTAGAACCTCCGGGCCCTCTTAATGTCCTTGGCCCCCAGAGGCTTACTCCCTTTGAGGTGGCTCATGAGAGCCCCTGCCACCTTGCGGAGCCGCTCAGCATTGGGCCACCTCTCTAGGGCTTTGCCAACCCTATACTTCCAGCTTCTGTTGATGCGCAGAAGCCGATCAAGTTCCGCGACCACTCCCTTCAGGGATTGGTTCGATAGAGCGTCCCCCATCCCCGGGTGAAACAGCATGGAGGTATCCCCCGCTGGTGCACTGGAGGAGATCCTCGTTACACGAGAGGGTGTACTGGCGCCTCCCAGCTTGCTGTCGCTGGTGGCGACCTCTCCCCCCGGGTCTGGACGCAGTACAGGTGGTGGCAATTGCTCCATAAAAATGTCATTTATTCCATCCAGGAACTTTATATCTCTAGCATGTACCGATGATACATTTACCCAGTCAATATTGGGGTAATTGAAGTCTCCCATTATTACCGCAATACCAATTTGGTTAGCTTCCCTAATTTCTCTTAGCATTTCACGGTCAGTCTCACCATTTTGACCAGGTGGACGGTAGTATACTCCTATCACAATAGTCTTCCCCGACACACACGGTATTTCTACCCATAAGATTCAATTGTGTATTTACTCTCATGCAGGATGTTTATCCTGTTGACTCTATGCCATCCTGGACATGCACCACACCGCCTCCTGGGTGTTCCTCTCTGTCACTGATATAATTTGTACCCCAGTATAGCACTGTCCCATTGGTTGTCCTCCTTCCACCATGTCTCTGAGATGCCAATTAAGTCTATGTCATCATTCACTGCTATACATTCTAATTCTCCCATCTTACCTTTTAAACTTGTGGCATTAGCATACAAAACATTTCAAAGTTTGTTTTTTGTTTGTATTTTCATTCTGCTGTTTTAATTGCTAGGGCTGAGTTAGAAATTTTTTTAGCTCAGGTGAGTTTTTTAGTTACAGGCACTTGGACTAACTTTTCTTATTATTGGAACCTCACTGTCAGGATGCCCTAATTCTAATGCATCATTAGTAACCTTTGAAGATATCTCTCTCCAACCATGCACTGCTGAGCGACTGTCGGCTTTCCCTTTATTCTAGTTTAAAAGCTCGCTCTATCTCCTTTTTAAAGGTTAGCGCCAGCAATCTGGTTCCACCCTGGTTAAGGTGGGAGCCCATCCCTTCAGAAGAGACGCCCCCTTCCCCAAAAGGTTCCCCAGTTCCTAACAAAACTGAATCCCTCTTCCTTGCATCATCGTCTCATCCACGCATTGAGACTCCGTAGCTCTGCCTGCCTCTAGTGACCTGCGCGTGGAACAGGGAGCATTTCAGAGAATGCTACCCTGGAGGTTCTGGATTTAAGCTTTCTACCTAAGAGCCTAAATTTGGCTTCCAGAACCTCCCTCCCACATTTTCCTATGTCGTTGGTGCCCATATGTACCACGACAGCCGGCTCCTCCCCAGCACTGTCTAAAATCCTATTAGGTGATGCGTGAGGTCCACCACCTTCGCACCAGGTAGTCATGTTACCAGGCGATCCTCACGCCCACCAGCCACCCAGCTGTCTACATTCCTAATAATCTAATCACCAAGTATGACAGCCGACTTAACCCTTTTCTTCTGGGCAGCAGGTCTTGAGGAGATATCCTCGGTGCGAAAGGACAATGCATCACCAGGAGAGCAGGTCCTTACTACAGGATCCTTTCCTGCTGCATCAGGTTGATGCTCTCCAATTGTGAGACCTTCTTCCTCCAAGGCAGCACCAGGGCTTCCATTCTGAAGTTGGGACTTGGCTACTATGTCCCTGAAGGTCTCATCTATATACCTCTCTGTCTGCCTCAGCTCCTCCAGGTCTGCCACTCTAGCCTCCAGAGATCAGACTCATTCTTTGAGAGCCAGGAGCTTTTTGCATCGCATGCACATGTACAATTTCTCACCGGCGGGTAAAAAATCATAATGTGACACAATGCAAAAGACTGGGAAGCCCCCCTCTTGCTGCTGGACTGCTGCCGTCATCTCTAATTTGCTCAGTTCCTACTTGTTTTAGGTTGCTATAAGAGTAGAAATGTGTCTAATTAATGTCCTTTAAACGTATTAGTGAATTCACTGTGGGGTGGATTTTAAAAGGGCTAACTGATTCTACCGAAGATTCGTCAGCTATTACTTCTTCTGTTTCTGATAAGAATCCCACACAAGAAGATTCTTCATCTGAATCAGAAGCTAACAGTGATTGCGCTACCTTGTCAACGCTAAGTGTTTAGTCGAACTTCTGTCCCCCTGCTGCTTTTTCGGTGTCTACATTTTGTTTGGCATGGACTCTGCCTCCCCTTCCCTCACCTCCAAACCTACAGGGCCAGAAACAAGTGGTGGCAATGGCGATGTATCATGGTCAGATTTCATTTTTTTGGCATGGAACTGCCATCCCCTACAAAGAGGTTTAGATTGGCGACAGTTGCCTTTTTAGCTGTACTGTGGTGTGTTGTACTAGTGTCTTTTGAGGTGCCTCCTCTGCCAGTCCCAATCACTAGACTACATCTCTCTTTCCTGACATTATGGATTTAATGTCACTGAGTAGTAACACTGCCCACTGTCACGGTGCCTGACTGTGCACTAATGTGTGTGGCGTGTACCCAGAAGGTGCTTGCTTGTCAGCACGAAAGAGGCAGACCTCCCTGGGCACCTTGACCTGCACAGACCCATCCAATAGTTAGGTTCAGTCTGTTAAACTGCCCAGTGAAGCCCAGTGCACAGAGAGACTAAGTAATTTGAATTAAAAAAAATCAGTTTAAAACAGCTGGAATTTTTGTCACTCCAGAAAAATGGATGAAATTGAAAATAATATATCTCTCCAAGCCAGCCCAACTCCCTAAATGGTGGTCAGTGCTAGCTGACCTAGCACAGCTTCTCTTCTCAGTCAGAGATCACCAAAATAAACAGCTTGAAAGAAACAGGACTAGCTGGCCCTGGCACTGCAGCAAAACAAAGAATAATAGCTTTTTCTTTTCCTTAACTAGCTTAACTAGCCTATCTCTCAGTGCAGCCTTCTCTTACACACAGCCCACCTCCCCACAGCATCGCTGGAAATAAGTGCATTGCTCCTCGTGCTGATGTTTATATAGTGCTCAGAGAGCACTGAATGACAGCGCGATTGGCTGCATTCAGTGCATGTCACAAAATGTCAGCGTGGATATGCTGCATTCCGGTATCCATGCCGACCTGTCCGACCCTTTCCTGTGAGTCACTGTGACTCACAGGAAAGGGTCAGACAGGTCGGCATGGATACCGGAATGTAGGGCATGGGCGCTGCCATTTTGTGAAAATCATAGGTAGCTAGTAGCTAATGGGGGCGAAGAAAAGCGCGCGCCGCTGGCTGCACTGAATTAAACGGATAATAAGTTAAATACGTGGGGAGTCGCGATGCGTTTCGCCTCCCCACGTATTTAACGGATAGGACAAAATACGTTGCGGATCGCCAATATGTCGAAAACGGATGCACACCCCTAGGATCCAAACTGGGCGACCAGGGCTGGAATTGTGAGTAAATGGGTGTCTGCAAAGTGGATGGGTTCTAGCCTCTGGGGCTAGATATATTTTTTTTAATTGAAGGACAGAGGTTGGGTTTGTGCTAGACATGAAAATTGTCCTATTTTTTTCTATCTATGGCTGTCTCCTGTGGCATTTGGGTTGGGATGGGGGTGGGAGGGAGATAGTGGATCTACGCAGATCTCTGGAGATTTTTCATTCCTTTGGGGTGGGCTGACTCAGGGCCATTGGCCCCTTTATGCAATGTGGGACCACAGTCCCAGGGCTGCCATTGCACATTGTAAGGGGGGCATTGACAGTATTTTATCATGGGGAAACAGTGGCGTAGCCAGAATTGATTTTTTGGGTGGGCACAGGGTTAACATGGGTGGGCTGTAGGGATGCAGGTCTGAGACCTACTAGTTGTTTTCTTATTGATAAATAATGCCATACAGTGCACCTTAGAATGGCTTTCTAAGTAATTTGCAACAGCCATTATGCATCATGCATGAAACTTTAAAAATTTTTACCTCAATTATTTCAAGCACTTACCAGCATAAAAAACGTCCTGCAGGGGTACTTGGTGGGGGTGGGGGTGGGGGAGCGTTGCTGCTATGCACAGAGCCGGTGGAAGGGTATTAAGCACCCTAGGCAAACCTTACATCCTGGCACCCTACCCCCACCTCCCCATACACAATTATAAATTATGCATTTATAACATATTTTACATGAAAAGTGACATTCTGAGGTAAAATTAATATACACGTTGTGATAATTTCATGGACTGTTGTGCTGCCAACAAGAAAACTTTGTATCTTGGAATTCATATGGCATCATACCTATTGTGATATTTCGGCATGGTCCTCCCGTATCAACACATTATTATCTGCCAACACTCAAAGAATAACAACCCTACCTATGAAAAAGAATACTACAAATATTACACCAGAATCTAAAATATCAATACACCTCCTATCAGGAAAACAGAACAGGCCAAGCTAAAGCTACTACAGATCCCTTCAGAGAAACCACATGTTAAAAGAATGCTTCATCTCAGTCTCTGCATGCAGAACACAAACCCTCACCAAATACAGAATAAAGCCACATAAAGTATAAATAGAAATGTGCAGACAAAAACTGAATTGTAAAACGTATCACGCCAGACTCTATACAGTGCAACAATGGAAAAACAAAAATGTCACCATTCCTCATGAAACAATCAATAAAATCAAGATATATAAATCATTAATCATAATTATAAAATCATAGTAATAAAATAATTTCAAAACAGCTGATGAATAGAATATCCAATAATTAAAGACTCATGTAAATTTTGAAAGCTTTTCAAAACACCAATAAAATATTTCAAACAGCAGACACATCACATACTACCCAATAATTAAAATGGTAGTCAATCAAGAAAAATGAACTTTAAAAAGCCACCTTTACTTACCCTCTCCAGCATTCTTCTACTCCTTTCCCTTGCAGGCCACACTAGAAGCAGCAGAAGCTGCTGAAACTGTCCTCACGGTCCTCTTCCTTAGGGACCACAACCAGTCTCCTCTCTCTCTCTCTCACACACAAACACACACCAATCACACTCTCAGGCCCAGTTTCTGTCTCTCACCACCAATCATCTCCCCAACCGGTGGTGGCTGGCAGCACTGATTTTCATTTCTTTGGCCCTGCTGGCCTGGTCTCCAGCAGCGGCTGGCTGCGCCAATCTTCTTTTTTTCAGCCCCGCTGGCCTGGTCTCCGGCGGCGGCTGGCAGTGACTGTCTTCTTTTCTTCAGCCCTGCCAGCTGCGAGTAGCATGTGATACACTGGTTGAGAATCGCTGGCCTAGGTCCTGCAGCTTCCACCAGTGTCGGGAATCAGGACAAAATGTTTTCACAATTCTGAGCAGGTCCAATGGAAGCAGTAAGTGGCTGCTGGGTCGCCCCTAAACCTGTGGCACCCTAGGCGATCACCTAGTGCTTCCACCGGCCCTATCCTGCTCGTGCTGCAGGGCTCATCACTGCGAAACAGCCACGCAGCACCCTCAATGTGAGTAGAGGAGGCCACGTGATCAGCTAGACCGGCCCACAGGGGAAAGCCCGATCACCCGATAGGCCAATCGCCCCTGGATCCTGCGACAGCCTTGCAGGTCTGGTGCTCCACTTCTGGTTCCAGTTGGGTGGGCCTGGGTCCAAACTGGTTGGGCAGCTGTCCATTCAGGCCCACCCATAGCTACACCACTGTGGGGAAAAATATCACAGGACTCACGGAGTAGCAGGGTCATTTACCACGGCTTTGTGACTTCTGTGGAAAATATCTCTGCCTAGTAAATGAGTCCCTTAGATTGTAAGCCTTCTGAGGCGGGGAAATACCTCTTGTACCTGGTTATAATTTGCTTTGAGCTTTGATTTGGAAAAGCAAGTAATTAAATCTAAATCCATGTCTTCTTCATTCCTTCCCTGCATCTGCCTCTGACATTGATCTTTCAACTTTTTCCTCAACTTCTCTCTTCTTTACATCTCTATCCACTCACAATGAAGACAGTAGATTGAAATGGACCACTGGGGCCATAGTTCAACCATTTGTCTCATACAGTATCAGCAACTATGGAGCTTGAAAGGCAGGGGGCAAAGATTGTTTTGTTTGCTTCCCCCCATCCAAAAAAGGTGTTCTGCTGCCCCTGACTCATAGCTGGGTTCACTTTTCCTTCTTTCCCTCTCAACTCATAGTCTTCAAACTCCTTCTTTTATACATTTAACCTATCTACTCACTTTCTATCTCACACTCTTACACCTCCTAGTCAACCCATTTCCACCCTTTCACTCATCCCCTTATCTACGTTCCTCCGACTTTCATTTCCTCATCTACCCTATCTCCTTTGCTATCACTCAAAGTATCCTGACATCCTGTCCCTTTCTTCGTTCTCTTACCCCCTCAACTTCCATTCCCCCTCTTTCACCTTTTCTCTAGGCCATTTCCTCATTCTTTCTCCAGACCTTATCTATTTTCCTCTTTCACTCATCCCCTCCCTGGCATCCAGCCCTTTCTTATTTGTGTGTCAGATCTCCCCTCCCCCAGTCTGGCCACCAGATGTCACTAACCATGGATAGAACACCTCTTAGAAGAACCCATCCATCCTCTCATTCCCTTCCACCTGGAGGGTCTGGATTGGATGTTTGAACACAATTTAGCCTAGCCATTTTAGGACACTTTGGGATCAGTTTTGAGAAAGCCTCTGAACAGTAAGAATGTTTAAGTTTTACAATCTAGTGAGGCCTCCCAGCTTCACCCATATGGAGTTTCATTTAGAAGTGAAACCTCATCGTGCACTCCCTGACAAAGGGTCCTTATCCTACTAATTTATAGAGTTAGACTTTTATCCCTTATATCATTTTGTGGTGAAAATGTTCTCATCAGGGGACCAAAGACCTGTGAGCCTTTTCTAAACCTTAGGTGGACAAGCACCAATGATGGATCCTGCTGCTAGAGACAGTGAGAGCAGAAGATATACCTAGTTTAAGAATTATTTTTTGGACTTGAACAGAGTGGGGAGACTTTGGTTCCCCCCTCCCCACTCAGATTGCAGTGCTGAGAACTAGCCTGATCCTATTTGATTTTTCCCCAAGAGAAGTCCCGCCCCCTCTCAGAAACAACAAGCAAGTATGGAAGAACAAGATCGGGAGACCCCAATTGGATCTCCATCAAAGAAGCAGGATGGGCTGGGTGTCCGAGAAGAAGATAACCTATGGTAGGATTTTTGCTGTGAAGTAGGGGACCCCTCCACTAGGATTTCCATATAGCTGCTGGGTGAATTTTGCGCATTAAATATCGCCATGGGGCTCTACCCAGATGCCTGAATATAAGCACACCTACCTACCTAGAACTAAACTTGTACCAGAATGTCAGATGTAATTTCAATATTATTGACTAATAATGGACTTTAATTGTATTTATTACCAAATCAATAAACTTTAACACCCAGAGCCTGGTCCTGTTTAATTTATTATAGCCTCTCACCTCATACGATGCATCTACAGTCTACACACACACTGGGAGCAGCATAACATCATCTGGGCCATAAGTGAGAACTTACCCCCATAAAAAGAATCCCTCCAGTGATTAAGAGTCAAGCATGGGATAGAATATGCTAGTCAGAGCAACACCTGAAGTGAAATAAATAAGTTTGTGTACACCCTGTGTGTGTGTATGTGTGTATGAATAAGCAAGTGAGAGAGTGCGTGTGTGTGAGTGTGGGTATGCATGGTGGGTAAGTGAGAGTATGAGAACGTGTAATAGCATTTATGTGTGTGAGCAGGAATAAATGTGTATGAGAGAGGGAAGTGAAAGTTGCCCCCCCCCCCCCCCAACCCACACACACACAAACTACTAATCCATGGAAATCCTAGAGTAACTGGAAATCAAAAGTTCTCAGGTATGGAAAGTTATGATTTTTTAAAAATTCTTACTAGGTTTAATTATTGGGTGCTATTTCATGTGTCTGCTATTTTGAAATATTTTATTGGTGTCTGGGAAAGTTTTAATTATTTTGAAGTGAGATTTTAAATTTTGGATGTTATGCTATTAATCACGTGTTCTGAAATATGTTATTAGTATGGTTTTTCTATTATGATTGTGTATGCCTTGAGTTTATTGTTTTGAAGAATGGTATTTCTATTTTTTCATTGTTGCAATACATATAGTCTGGCTTGTTGCGGTTTCTAGTTCAGATTTTGTCTACATATTTCTTTATTCTGTACTTAGTGAGAGTGTCTGTGTTCTGCATGTGAGACTGTGATAAGGCATTCTTCTGGTATGTAGTTTGAGTAGGTATCAATAGCAGGCTGGCTTGTTCTATTTTCCTAATAGGAAGTGTACTGGTGTTTAGGGCATAGTGTAATATTTGCAGTGTTGCCCTTTTCATAGTTAGGGTTTTTACTATTTGAATGCTGGCAGTTAGTGCTCTTTTAGTAATTGTATTTCAGTTTTCTCATGGCTTTCTGGGTCAAAGCCTCCACCCAACATGCATTACAATAAGCCTAATACCATATGCATTTCAAGTGTTTTGATTTTTTGCAGGGTTTTCTGGTGCTCCAGTAGTGCATGCAAAAATAATATACATGTTTTTGTGAGATTTTGATCTCAGAAGCCTTTACTTTGAATGTCCATTTTATGTAAAATTGGTTATTATAAATGCAGATTTTTTCACTATGTGTGGTAAGGGCAGGGGGGTGTGGACACAAGTTTGTAAACTTTACTGAGGATGCCTAAAGCTCTTGCACACACAGACCACTACCTTTCAATCATCTCCCACTTTTCCAGGGGGAAAATGCTGGGGAAGGGTGGGAGTTAGGTGGTAGGCTTCCTGGGAGTTTGGCAGGGTTGCCAGCTTCCTAGAAATATCACTGACAATTTCTATGCCACTCCTCTGGGAACTGTGAACCTTGCTTTTTTGCTTTCCATGGCATTCAAATCACTGAAATTGCCATAGCCAAAGGGATCCCACCCCCTTGCCCTCTTGATGATTGACTTGTGCTATGACTTGGAGAGAGAAATGGGGTGGCGGCGGAAGCATCATCTCATCCCTCGTCTTAGAAAGCAGATTCCTTTGAGCTGCCTGTGGATACTGGACTTGACAGACGTTTGGTCTGACCAAGTATGGCAAATTTTATGTTCTTTTTGCCTAATGCACAGTTAATTCATGTTTTTGTATTATGTGATCAGCTCAGGCCAAAGGATATACTTTTTCCAAGCCCTAGGGACACAGACCAATTGTGGTACTGGTACTAGGGATATGCATTCATTTTCAACATATTGGCAATCCGCAACGTATACGTCCCTATTCGTTTTGTTCGTGGGTTCGCGAAACAGCTCGCGATCCCCCATGAATACAAACATATTATATGTTTCATTCTTTTGGCTCGCAGTGATTTCTTAGCGGCCATTTGAAATAGGAGAAGACTATGGGGGGAGTATCCATAGCAAAAACCAGCCCTTTCCTGTGAGTCATAAGTGACCTCACAGCCCTGTCATAGAGTGGGTCAAACAGGTTGGCAAGGAAACCAGAATGCAACCTATCAAAGCTAAGCATTTCTCTAATGCGGCCAATCGCCGCTCTCACTCAGTGCTCTGCGACGCTATTCCTGATGACGCAGCACTATTTATACAGTAAGCAGGCGGTGTGCCACGCACTTTCTTGGCATGGATGGTGTGGGAGGTGGCTGAATGTCTCAAATCTGTATTCAGTTGCTAGCTACTATGATAGAATTTTCCATTGGAATAGATATTTGTTCGATTTGGCTGCACTGCAGCCGCTAGCTAGCCATACTGTATTTTTTGACCGCATTTTGTTTTATTGATCTGGTACAGCAGTGCTCTTTTAAGCCAAGGAGGCACTGCCTCATGGGGGTCTGTGGGAAGTTTTCCAGACTCACCTATATTGGGATAGCAGTGCTCTGTTAAGCCAAGAAGGCAAGGCACTGCCTGCTCGTGGGGGTCTGTGGGCAGTTTTCCAGACTTACCTATATTGGGATAGCAGTGCTCTTTTAAGCCAAGAAGGCAAGGCACTACCTGCTCGTGGGGGGGTGTCTGTGGGCAGTTTTCCAGACTCACCTATATTGGTACAGCAGTGCTCTTTTAAGCTAAGGAGGCAAGGCACTGCCTGCTCATGGGGGTCTGTGGGCAGTTTTCCAGACTCACCCTATATTGGGACAGCAGTGCTTTTTTAAGCCAAATCCCCAGTAGGCCTCTTTTGTAGTTACCACTTTGTTGTGGGTACATACATTACATTAGTGCACATCAAGGCACTGTGCCTGTGTGCAGCCAGTTTTGCAGACTCATGTATATTGGGAGAGCGCTGCTCTCTGAAGCCAAATCTCCAGTGGGCCACTTTTGCAGCTACCAGTTTGTTGTGTGCACACATATTACATTAGTGCACATCAAGGCACTGTGCCTGTGGGCAGGCAGTTTAGCAGACTCACGTATATTGGGACAGCGGTGGTCTGTGAAGCCAAATCCCCAGTGGGCCTCTTTTGGAAATAATTATTTTAATTGAAATCCCTAGTAAGAACATAAGAACATAAGAAATTGCCATGCTGGGTCAGACCAAGGATTCATCAAGCCCAGCATCCTGTTTCCAACAGAGGCCAAAACCAGGCCACAAGAACCTGGCAATTACCCAAACACTAAGAAGAACCATGCTACAGATGCAATTAATAGCAGTGGCTATTCCCTAAGTATAATTGATTAATAGCCATTAAATCCATAATGTCAGGGAAAGCTAGACGTGGTCGAGCGATTGGGACTGGGAGAGGAGTCACCTCAAAAGGGAGTGCCAGTCCCCCATTAAAGTTAAAAAGGGACCTGTTCCAATCTAAAATCTCTGGAGGGGCAGGCAGTTCCATCCGGAAAAAAATGAAATCTAAAGATGATGCATCACCACCACCTGTTTCTGACCCTGTAGTTTTGGAGGTGAGGGAAGGGGAGGCTGAGTCATGCAAGAGAAAATGGCAACACCCAAAAGCAGCAGTGCAACAGCAGTCTCGACAATGTAGCATTGACAATGTAGCGCAGGCACTGTTTGCTTCTGATTCCGATGAAGAATCAACTTGTGTGGGATTCTCATCAGAAATGGAAGAAGTAATAGATACTCATCAGAAATGGAAGAAGTAATAGATACTTACGACAACAGAGATTGATTCCAATCATGATCTCCCCCATTTGTGTGTGACAACAGAGATTGCAACAACAGAGATTGTGACAACAACAACAGAGATTGCAACAACAGAGATTGCAACAACAGAGATTGCGACAACAACAACAGAGATTGCAACAACAGAGATTGCGACAACAGAGATTGATTCCAATCATGATCTCCCCCATTTCTCAAACGCTAGGATTAACACTATTCACGCTCACACTATTCAACGCCCAATCGATCACAAAAAAACTCCACCTCCTCAACGACCACCTGACAGACAACAACCCCGATATCTGCGCCATCACTGAAACATGGCTGAAACCCACAGACACAGTTCTATTAAACCAGCTACCCAACCATTTTTATGACATACATTCAATCCCTAGAACCAAAAAAAGGGGTGGAGGGATCCTTCTAGCCACAAAAAAGGGCCTAGGGCTCTCACTCCAATTATCTACCACAATAAAGAACACTGAAATTGCCTTTTTCAATTCGGACCATCTACAAATAACTTTAGTCTACTCACCTCCTGGAACTTTAGACACAGACCCTTCTCCTCTAATTGAATTTACAACAAAACATTGCAATCAGAACAAACCAGCCATGTTGATGGGAGACTTTAACTTACATGTAAACAGCGCACCTCTAACCCATAACTGTGATATCCTTCTCTCAGCACTCAACCACCTAGGCTTCAATCAGATAGTTAAAGATCCCACGCACAAAGCGGGACATACCCTCGACCTGATCTTTCTCAACCATGGCATAACACCAACAAACAACCCTATTTGCGTCCCAGTCCCATGGTCGGACCATCACGTCATCTCTGCAGAACTTCAAATTAAAGACCAGCCTCGTCCTATATTTCCAGTAACCACTATACGTTACAGGAAACCCTGCTCCATAGACAATCTTAGTAATATACTTTCCAAAGAACTCGACCGACTGGATTTAACAGACGCATCATCAGCTATCATTTCCTGGCTCAACATTACAAACGAGATCGCAGATCTTACCTGTCCCTCTATCACCAAATCCGTAAAACCACCCCAAGCAAAAAGACAACCGTGGTACACTCCGACACTCAAAACCCTCAAACAAGAACTTCGGAAAAAAGAAAGCAATTGGCGCAAGTCTCCTTCCACCATCACAACGCTAAACTATAAATCCCATCTCAACACATACAGATTAGCCATCTTAAAGGCCAAAAAAGACTTCTTTGCAAAAAAAATCCACAACTTTGCACTGGACTCAAAAGCTCTATTCTCATTTGTATCTTCCTTAACAAAACCCACTCCACCTATCATTCCAGATGAACAAGCAGCCAACAAAGCTGAGGAACTAGCAATCTACTTTGATAAAAAGATCACCAACCTCCTTAAGCCAATCTCCACCCAACTAACAACAGTTCCACAGCCAACAACCTCATCACATTACAAAGAATACAGCTTATCATCATTCGAAACTCCTTCATCATTGGAAATCGAACTTATTCTCAAGAAGCTCAAACCTTCTTCCTATCCTCTGGATACCATACCCTCCCATCTTCTCCTATCGACCCCTAACACCATTTCTAAATCAATAGCAGACATCATCAACTGCTCCTTAATTCAAGGAAAGGTCCCAGATCAACTCAAAATAGCCGTTCTGAAACCTTTACTAAAAAAACCAAACCTTTCAACGGATGACCCTGCAAATTTCCGCCCTATCGCTAACCTTCCCCTGATCTCAAGAGTAATGGAACGATTCGTCAACAAGCAATTGTCGGAATACCTGGAGGATAACAACATTCTCTCCCCTTTCCAGTTCGGCTTCAGGAAATCACAAAACACTGAAGCACTTCTAACATCGTTAATCGGACACCATCCTTCTTAATCTCGAAAAAAAACAACCTTACCTCCTCGCTCTTCTCGACCTATCCGCCGCATTCGACACGGTCAACCATACCATCCTACTCGAGCGGCTATCCGATATAGGAATTCAAGGAGAAGCTCATAGCTGGTTCCAATCGTTCCTGGAGAACAGATTCTACAAAGTAAAAATCAATAATGAAGAATCGCATCCTATCAAATCAACTCGAGGAGTACCTCAAGGATCATCTCTCTCACCTACGCTATTTAATATTTACCTGCTTCCACTCTGCCACTTACTCTCTAACCTCAAGCTAAAACATTATATTTTCGCTGATGACATTCAGATTCTCTTGCCCATCACAGAATCACTGCAAAAAACTTGGGCACATTGGAATAACTGCTTACAGGCTATCAACACTCTGCTATCCAGCTTGAACCTCATACTTAATCCAAACAAAACAGAAATCCTCATCATCTCACCAGACGAAAACAATACCCTTACCAACTCCCAAAGCGCAACACAATTCTCAAAACTAACTATTAACCACTCCACCTCCGTCAGAGACCTGGGAGTGCGTCTCGACAACAAATTCAACCTTAAATCCTTCATTACCAACACAACTAAAGAATGCTATTTCAAACTCCAAGTGCTAAAAAATCTTAAACCTCTTCTTCACTTCAGTGACTTCCGGCTAGTAGTCCAGTCTATAATTCTGTCTAAGCTGGATTACTGCAACTCTCTACTGCTAGGTCTTCCAGCCTTATCCACAAGACCATTACAGATGGTGCAGAATGCCGCAGCGAGGCTACTCACTAACAGAAATAAAAGAGCCCACATAACACCTATTCTTCACAGCCTTCACTGGCTTCCTATAAAAGCTAGAATCTCCTACAAGACATTATCAATGATCCACAAGGATATCATGGGCATCGCACACCTAAATCTAATCTCACAACTCCGCCCTCACACATCACAAAGACCCATCAGGTACAACTACAAAGGTTCCTTATATGCTCCCCCGATCAAAACTACACTAACAAAACGAGCACTCTCCACAGCTGGGCCCACCCTCTGGAACTCATTACCGCCGGATCTACGCCAAGAGACTTGTCATCTAACTTTTAAGAAAAACCTAAAAACGTGGCTTTTCAGGCAAGCCTATACAGAATCACAAGATCACTCAGACACCGGTCAAAGAGGAAAATAGTCCAACATCAGATCCTCGATCACCCATATTCCCCTCAAGAACCAACCACGCCAGATCTGAACAACTCACCTGTTTAAGACTCCTTCTCTGATTCATCAGTCTTCTTTAATTCATGCATAACTCGGATTTTTGCACTTCAACAAGGTCTATGTACCCACACATCACAATTTAGACTATCCCTCTAATTATTCAAGATATTTATTCACGCTTTAAACATTCCTTACATTGATCCTCGTCCTGTTGACGAGTTATTATCATCATTATTATTATTATTATTGTCTATGTAATATTTAAGTTGTGTTATTTATATTTATATTTATATGTTATGTTACTCTTATGTTAAGAAACGCTGTTTAATGTAACGCCTTTATTGCGACAGTTATTGTTCTATGTAAACCGACCTGATTCGATACTTGTATTGAGAATGTCGGTATATAAAAATCCAAAATAAATAAATAAATAAATAAATAAATAAATAAATAGATGACAAAGGTTTAGGAGGATTCGTTAGTCCTGTCAGCCTCCACTTCAGTGCTGCAGGGGAGAAATGAAACTGATGATGAGGAGGAGGAAGAGCAGTCAGCACAGGCACAGAGTGTGACTGATGCCCCTGGCATTGCTTCTCAGGGTGTACTGACAACTTCAGCTCCAGTTCCAGCATCCACTCCGAAGGCTATAGATAAGGGATCACGAAAGACATCTGCGATCTGGAGCCACTTTAAAGTGTCAGAGGAACTGCGTTTTTCTCAGTGTAATTACTGTGGCAGGGCTATTAGCAGAGGCAAGCAAATGGGACATCTATCTAATTTTGGCATGACACATCATATGAAGAGGCAACACCCAACAACAGTACTGCCATCTGGGGATGGTGGTAGTGCCAGTCAGGGGACCCCTTTTTCCAGGCAGTGAAAAGTGGTTGAAAAGGAGCAGAGTCACCCAATGCCCTCAGCCCCTTCTAGCAGTCAGGTGGCAGGCCAGAGGGCCCCCTGCCATGTGGCAGAAGCGACAACCCACCATGGAGGAAATGGGGTGGAGTGCTGCAACTCTATCCCGGGGTAGGAGGCAGGCAGCCTCAAAAGTTGTAACCAGGGGCACTGGGGAAATGATTACCCTTGATGGCCAGCCCTTGCAGATAGTGGAGAATGTGGGTTTCAAGCATTTTCTGAAGGTCATAGTTCCAAATTACAAAGTCCCCTCAAGAACCACATTTAGCAGAAAGGTCATCCCCAGCCTGTACAAGCAGTGTTGCAGTCGCATCCAAGCGCTGCTAGCTAAGACAGAGGGGAGCGTGCATTTCACCTGCGATATCTGGATCACCATGAATGCTGCACACTCTTACCTCTCCCTGAAAGTATATTGGTGGGATGAGGCTGAGGAAGGGGCAGGCAGCACCTCTATTAGTGAACAAGTATCAGGGTGGAGGTGGACTTTACTGCACACCCACCAGACGAACCAGGCCCATACTGCCGCCAATATTCTAGCATGCATCAGACAGATGCTAGAGGGCTGGCAACTACACCAGCGAGACAGGAATCCTCAGGCAGGGTTCTTTGTCACAGACAATGGTGCAATCATGGTAAAGGCAATAACCGATGGGCACTTTCAGAACATTCAATGTTTTGCACACACTCTGCACCTGGTAGTGAAGTCAGCTCTGGGGTTGGAGTCCAAGCACCAAGAGAATGAATACCTGCAGGACTTAATACACAAGTGCAGGGACATAGCAGGGCACTTCCACAGAAGTGTGAAGGTGGGGCAGGTTCTCCGACAAAAGCAGACTGATTTGGACATGCCTCATAAGTGTCTCATTCAAGACATTGCCACCTGGTGGAATTTCACCTATATGATGCTGCAGAGGTTAGTGGAGCTTCAAACACTCCTTCATGAACTTTCTGGTTCAATGGACATAGGTGTGCAGAATCCCCTAGGGCAACATGATTGGTTAGTCATGAGTTAGCTGGTAAATATCCTGCAGCCCTTCAAGGATGTCATGGAGGAGCTGAGTTCCAGAAGTGCCACCTTGGCTGACATCATCCCTATAGTTAATTTCCTGGATGAAAATTTGGAGGGCTTTAAACAGGAAGAGGAAATGACAGCTGAGATGCTGCATTGTCTGGACGTTTTGCAGCAGCAGCTGCAAGAGAGATTAAGGCCTTTAACAGAAGAGCACACATACATCCTCGCCACAGTCTGTGATCCCCGTGTGAAAGGGAAACTCGCCCTACAGTCCAATTGTCTCTCATTTGTGAATGTCCTGCTGTTAGTAGAAGTCCGTGATCAGGAGCGTTATAGGCAGAGACAGATTAGGCATGAAGCAGAGGAGGAAACAGCAGCGGGCACTTCAGAGAGTTGTGCTAGCCCATGCATGAGCAGCACTCTGTCAGTGACACCTAGTACCTCCTCCTCCTCCACTTCAGTACGCCAAAGGCATGTTGCCCATAAAGATTCATCTTTTGAGCTACGGGCTAGAAAGAAAGCAGTTGGCATGAGTGACTCTCAGCCCACCCAAGCAAAGGAGACACCAGCACAACTGTCAGTGACACGGTATCTCTGAGATACCACAGAGGACATGCAGACAGATCCGCTGGCATATTGGGCACACAAGTCCACTGTCTGGCCACACCTAGCCAAAGTGGCTCAGCGATATCTGTCATGTCTACCAACCAGTGTGCCCAGTGAACGTGTATTTTCAATGAGCCCTCACCACTCAAGGCTGGCATCAGAATTGATGGAAATGCTAGTGTTTTTGAAAATAAACCTGCCTTTGCTTGGGTTTCCAAATTTTCCTTGTGAATGGCAAGATGAATAAAACGCTGTGCCTGTCCGTCCACTGTCCAGGCCGTACATCCCTACAAGGGCCTGACTTCAAACGCTGTGGCTGTTTGTCTACTGTCCAGGCCGTACGTCCCTACAAGGGCCTATCCTCAAACACTGTGCCTGTCCGTCCACTGTCCAGGCGGTACGTTCCTACAAGTGCCTGACCTGAAATGCTGTGCCTGAGTTTAGTTCTTGTATTTCTAATTTCAGTTTCATGTATTTGTGCATCACTTCATTCCAGAATATTCTTTTCCTGTTTTGCAACATTTGGAATGTAAGAACATAAAAAGCTGACTTCAGATATTTGGAGCTTGCATAGTTCATATGCTCAATAGTTCTCCTGAGCTTCATAATATGGGCCATGGTCTCGAAATCTTTCTTAGGTGCCAACAGTAATGTTTCTAGTACTATAGATAACTGGTGGTAGTTGCACTCTAGTTCATCCTCTGTCTTCCCATAGTTTATAGAGGCATTGTGTAAAGATAGGTTGATATTGTAGATTTGGACTTGAGTAGTGGTTTTCTTATTTCTGAGAGCTGAAGTGCTTAAGTACAGTTAATAGCTTCTGGGTATTCACAAATAATCTCCAGCTCAGCTCTTGCTTCACAAATGGAAGTCTCTATTGCTCTAAAAGCATCCTCTGTTGAATTATCTTTCAGAAATGAAAAAGATGGAATTTTCTTCTGGCAGTGAACCAGTTCAAGAAGAAGTGATAGATCAAATCACAACATACCTGCACAAAGGAAATCCTCTAATGCTGTGCCTGTCCGTCCAGTATTTATGTACCTAAAAGGGTTTGACCTCCAATGCTGTGACTGTCCATGTAGGCTTTATGTACCTAAAAGGGTTTGACCTCTAATGCTGTGACTGTCCATACAGGCTTTACGTCTCTATGAGGGTTTGACCTCTAATGCTGAGCCTGTCCATCCAGGCTTTATGTCCCTAAAACGGTTTGACCTCTAATGCTGTGCCTGTCCATCCAGGCCTTAAGTCCCTATGAGGGCTTGACCTCGAATGCTGTGCCTGTCCTTCCAGGCCTTAAGTCCCTACGAGGGCTTGAACTCTAATGCTGTGCCTGTATGTCCAGGCTTTACGTCTCTACGAGGTTTTGACCTCTAATGCTGTGCCTGTCCATCTAGACCTTAAGTCTCTATGAGGGCTTGAACTCTAATGCTGTGCCTGTCCTTCTAGGCTTTATGTCCCAAAAAGGTTTGACCTCAAATGCTGTGCCTGTCCATCCAGGCTTTATGTCCCAAAAAGGGCTTGACCTCTAATGCTGTGCCTGTCTGTCCATGATTTACGTCTCTATGAGGGTTTGACCTCTAACGCTGTGCATGTAAGTCCAGGCCTTATGTCTCTACGAGAGTTTGACCTCGAATGCTGTGCCTGTCCGTCCAGGCTTTATGAGGGCTTGACATCTAATGCTGTACCTGTCCGACAAGGCCTTATGTCTGTACGAGGGTTTGAACTCTAATGCTGTGCCTGCCCATCCAGGCATTATGTCCCTAAAAGGGTTTGACCTTGAATGCTGTGCCTGTCCATCCAGGCTTTATGACCCTAAAACTGTTTGACCTCGAATGCTGTGCCTGTCCGTCCAGGCTTTATGTCTCTACGAGGGCTTGACCTCTAATGCTGTGCCTGTCCGTCCAGGGTGCCCGCCCGTCCAGGTTGACCGCTAATGTTGTGCATGTATGTCCAGGCCTTATGTCTCTATGAGAGTTTGACCTCGAATGCTGTGCCTGTCTATCCAGGATTTATGAGGGCTTGACCTCTAATGCTGTACCTGTCCATCCAGGCTTTACGTCTCTACGAGGGTTTGACCTCTAAAGCTGTGCCTGTCTGTCCAGGCCTTATGTCTCTATGAGGGTTTGACCTCTCATGCCATGCCTGTCCATCCAGGCCTTAAGTCCCTATGAGGGCTTGACCTCGAATGCTGTGCCTGTCTGTCCAGGATTTATGTCCCTAAAAGGGTTTGACCTCGAATGATGTGCCTGTCCATTCAGGATTTATGTCCCTAAAAGGGTTTGAACTCTTAATGCTGTGCCTGTCCGTCCAGGTCTTACATCTCTATGAGGGTTTGACCACTAATGCTATGCCTGTCCGGCCAGGCCTTAAGTCCCTATGAGGACTTGTCCTCTAATGCTGTGCCTGTCCATCCAGGCCTTATGTCTCTACGAGGGCTTGACCTCTAATGCTGTGCCTGTCCATCCAGACTGTACGTCTCTATGAGGGTTTGACCTCTAATGCTGTGCCTGTCCGTCCAGGATTTATGAGGGCTTGACCTCTAATGCTGTGCCTGTCTGTCCAGGCCTTATGTCTCTATGAGGTTTTGACCTCTAATGCTGTGCCTGTCCATCCAGGCTTTATGTCCCTAAAAGGGTTTGACCACTAACACTGTGCCTGTCCATCCAGGCCTTAAGACCCTACGAGGGTTTGACCTCTAATGCTGTGCCTGTCCATCCAAGATTTTCTTCTCTATGAGGGTTTGACCTCTAACACTGTGCCTGTCCATCCAGGCCTAATGTCGCTACGAGGGTTTGACCACAAATGCTGTGCCTGTCCATCCAGGCCTTACGTCCCTAAAAGGGCTTGACCTCTAATGCTGGGCCTGACCATCCAGGAGCCCTTTCCTGCTCAGAGGAAAGGGAACTCTCCCTGGGGCCAGCCTGTCTTCCCCTTAAGAAAACCACAGGGACCTGACTACCTCAGCTGTGCCAGCCTGTCTTTCCCTATCAAAACCACAGGGACCAGACTACCTCCACTCTGCCAGCCTGTCTTGCCCCTATCAAATTTCTGCCACTCTGCCTTGCTTCCATACACCAGATGACTCACTCAGCTCCTTGTGGAGTTCTTTCCACTATCATGGTTTCTCAGTGTGTTGGTGCTGGTCTTTCTGTTTGCTATGTTCCCCCTTCATTGTGCTGTAGGATGCTGATGCCAGTTGTCTTGCCACTTTGCCTGTCGTTGTGCCTTCGAGGGGTCATGCATCTGTTATCGGTGCTCTCTTTTGAAGCTGTGGTGTGTTTTTCACTCTCACTGCTGCTTTGCACCTCTGTTAAAGCACTCTTGCCACTCCTGGTACCCCTTTGCCCCTTTAAAGTGCCTTAGGCTATTCATGCCACTTTGGTGCCACTTTGCCACAGTCTAAGTACCTTGGAGCTCTTTTCTCATTCTGATGATTGCTCCCCAGAAGTTTCATCAGAATTGATAGGAAAACCCCAATTCTGCAGCCAAAAGTAGGCTGCAAATACTTCCCCCATTGACTTTATTGGGAAATCGGAAAACGAATAAAACTTATCAACAAATTGGTTTTCCCCATATGAAATGAATGCAACGAATTTGGGTCCCAGCGAAACGAATACCGAATAGCAACAATTATTTTTCTTCTGCACATCCCTAACTGGTACCTCTTTCAAATGTTGAGGATGAGATGGAAAAGCTTGGTGTTCCATTTTTGGGGGGGAGGAGGAGAAAAATCAGCAAGGGTTGAGGGATTCCCTTCCCAGGACATAGGAGGAAGGAGAATAATCACTGTAGTCTAGAGATTCCATCACCATGTGCAGGAAAGAGGGAATAAGTGTGGAGCCTGAGAACCTTAGAAAGCCCGTATATTACCTTTTCTTAAAGGTAGTACTTATAATCATAATTAAAATTGTTTTCCCCTGCTACAAATACTGAAAGCAACATAACATTCTGAGAAAAAAATTAGTGTAACAATGGCCCACTGCAGGCTGTCCCGCAGCCAGTCTCACTTACTCAAGGGCTCTCCTTCAGCGCCATGGCAGGACGCCATTAGCGACCCGCCTGATGCCTACCTCCACCACTGTGCACCTTAGGCATGCATGCAAATCCATCCTACTAAATATGCCCTGCAGCAGGAATGTGGCCGAGGTGCCTCATGACAACGTCAGTGTGATTGTGTATTTAAACCCTAGCTGTACTCTCAGCTGGTGCTTCAGCAACAAGTCCTCCTGCTATGCCTTGCTGCCTGCAGTGTGTGTTGCTTTATTCCTGATCTTGATCCTGATCCTGCTTTTGTTTTTTTTTTTTCAATCTAGCCTGCCCACTTCCTGCCTACCTTCTTCCAGTTCAGCCTTGCCTTGCTCCTGTCCTTCTCCTTGCTTTGTTGTCCACTCCTGGACTCTTTCTCCCTGCCTTAAGAACGTAAAAAATATCACTTGCCATACTAGTTCAAACCAAATGGTCTATCAAGTCCAATATCCTGTTTCCACAGTGGCCAATCTAGGTCACAAGTATCTGGCATGATACCAAGTAGCAGATACCAAGTTGCTTATGCCAGGGATAAGAAGTGTATTTCTTTAACTTCACCTTAATACTTGTTTATGGACTTTTCCTCCAGGAACTTATGCAAACCTTTTTAAAATGCAGCTCCACTAGTAGCTTTCACTACATCATCTAGCAATGAACTACAGAGCTTAATTATGTGATGAGTAAAAACATATATTCTTATTAGTTTTGTAAGGAATTGGAGAAACGTTTGGGGAAGGGGGAGACTTTTCCGAAAGGATGGGCTCCACCTTAACCAGAGTGGAACCAAGCTGCTGGCACTAACTTTCAAAAAGGAGATAGAACAGCTTTAAAAGTAGAACAAGGGGGAAAGCAAACAGTCACTCAGCAGTGCATGGTTCGGAGAAATGTATCCTTGAAGGATACTAATGAAACAGGAGAGTTAGGGCATCCCAACAAAGAGGTTCCAATAAAAGCAAACACAGTCCATGTGCCTAGATGTAAAAAATCACTGAAGCTAATGATTTCCAAATTAAACCCTAACAACTGAAAAGCAGGTTGTTAAAACAAACAAAAAACACACTTTGAAATGTCTGTATGCCAATGCCAGAAGTCTAAGTAGTAAGATGGGAGAGAAAGTGTAGAGCAGCAAATGATGAGATTGACATAATTGGCATCACAGAGACTTGGTGGAAGGAGGATAACCAATGAGACAGTGCTATATCAGGGTACAAATTAAATCGCAATGATAGGGAGGATCAACTTGGTGGGGGTGGTGCACTTTATGTCCGGGAGGGTATACAATCCAACAGGATAAAGATCATACAAGAGACTAAATGCTCAGTAGAATCTATATGGGTAGAAATCTCATGTGTGTTGGGTAAGAATATAGTGATAGGAGTATACTACCATCCACCTGGACAAAATGGTCAGACAGATGATGAAATGCTAAGAGAAATCAGGGAAGCTAACCAATTGGGCAGCGCAATAATAATGGGAGATTTCAATTACCAATAAATCTATAAACAAAAAGAGTGAATACAGTAACCCATCGCAAGGATCCTTGCGATGAAGAAGAACTTCTGAGACTTCATGTCCATTTTGAACTGGCAAATACTCCTGTGTTAACATTATTTACATGCCCCTAAGGAAGCTTTTCCGTGAAACACCGGCCGTGTTGGGCTGTGTTTATATCTTGCACTGAGAGACTGCTATTTAACTCTTCTTCATATTGTCAATGGAGTTGAATGTCTACTAAAGACTGATTTTAAAAGTTTTTTGACAGACTTTTTAATTTCACAGCAAAAAATACAAAAAACTAAAAATATATTTTTTTCAACTAATAAATTTAATTTTTACAGTGATGGTGAATGATTAGAAGACCGGTTGGGTTTTGGGTTAAAATCATAACGTCTGGCTTGATGACACCGTCACTTAGGTTATAATTTAAATTTAATTCAGTTGCCCTTGTTTTCTACAAATTTCAATTACCCCAATATTGATTGGGTAAATGTAACATCAGGACTTGCTAGAGACATAAAGTTCCTGGATGTAATAAATGACTGCTTCATGGAGCAAGTGGTTCAGGAACCAACAAGAGAGGGAGCTATTTTAGATTTAATTCTTAGTAGAACACAGGATTTGGTGAGAGAGGTAACGGTGGTGGGGCCACTTGGCAATAGTGATCATTTATTTATTTATTTATAACTTTTTTTATACCGAAGTTCAGGTAACAGAATTACTTATCACTCCGGTTTACATTATAACAAGTAGAAAACAATGACAACATATGTCTTACAATTACTTTAAATTAATTAAATTAGTTTACATTTGATCATAACATGATCAAATGTAAACTAATAACTGGAAGGGGTACAATAAGTAAATTTACAGCTCTAACACTAAATCTTCAAAAGGGAAACTTTGATAAAATGAGGTAAATAGAAAAAAACTGAAAGGTGCAGATGCAAAGGTTAAAAGTGTTCAACAGGCATGGACATTGTTTAAAAATACAATCCTAGAGGCACAGTCCAGATGTATTCCACGCATTAAGAAAGGTGGAAGGAAGGCAAATCGATTACCATCATTGTTAAAAGGTGAGGTGAAAAAGGCTATTTTAGCCAAAAATACATCCTTCCAAAATTGGAAGAAGGATACATCTGAAGAAAATAGGATAAAACATAAGCATTGTCAAGTTAAGTGTAAAACATTGATAAGACAGGCGAAGAGAGAATTTGAAATGAAGTTGACCATAGAGGCAAAAACCCATAATAAAAACATTTTTAAATATATCCAAAGCAAGAAACTTGTGAGAGAGTCAGCTGGACCATTAGATGACCGAGGGGTTAAAGGGGCTCTTAGGGAAGATAAGACCATTGCAGAAAGACTAAATGAATTCTTTGCTTCCGTGTTACTAATGAGGATGTTGGGGAGATACCAGTTCCAGAGATGGTTTTTAAGGGTGATGAGTCAGACGAACTGAACCAAATCACTATGAAAGGGGAGATGTAGTAGGACAGATTGACAAACTAAAGAGTAGCAAATCACCAGGACCGGATGGTATGCATCCTAGGGCAGTGGCTCTCAACCTTTTTTTGGCTGGGATACACCTGACAGATGGTTCTCAGATGCATGACACACTGAACATGTGACCATCACGGGGCTAAATGTAAACATGCATGCTGCATCCACAGGAATCCCTTCAACCCCAGCAATGAGTGCAGAGCAGATCTAGGGCATTACCCTGTACAACTCGCCATAGAAAAAAAGATATTCTGGTTCTGATGACATCTCTGTAAAAGCAAAACAAACTCCCTTTACTACCAGGCACAATAGCCTTTTGTATGAAAAGACAGTAATTTACCACTAATGCATATCCTATTGAGAATACATAACAAATAAGATTGATACAAATGCCTACATGCTAGTAAAATACATCACCTCGGTCACACACCCAGAACTGACCTTCACCAAGTACAGAAAAACCACAAATTATAAATATGGAGACAGAAACTGGAATGGAAAACCAAAAAAGCCACTCTGCATGCACTGCGAACCTGGAGAAATGGAAAGAGAAATATAGCCCCTAACAGACTCTCAAGATTTGCAATAATGCACACAAACTAACCCGCACAAAGTTACACCTGTATTATGGAATACACTCAAACAGTAACAACCCTATCTAAGAAATACAACTATTAAAACCAGGCCCTAAACACTAACACATTTCCTATTGGGAAAACAGAATAAGCTAAGCTGCTATAGAGCCCCACAGAAATAATTGTAAAATTATACTAAAAATGTTACAAAACAGATGCTGAACAGAATAATATCCAACAATTAAAAACTCAAAAATTATTAAAACATGTCCAAATATCAATAAAATATTTCAAAACAGCAGACATCACATAATACCCAATTATTAAAATGGCAATCAATCAAGAAAAATAAATTTAAAAAGCCACCTTTACTTACCCTCTACAGCAACTCTCCTACTCCTTTCCCTTCCAGGCCAACAGCACTCACCAGAAATAGCAAGGGCTGCTGAAGCTCTGTCCTCACAGTCCTCTTACTTAGCACCCACAACCAATCACTCACGCACGCACACGCACACACACACACACACACACACACACACACACACACAATTAGACCTCACGACAGTCTCGGTCTCTCTCACACCAGTCAACTCCTGTGGTGGCCTCGGTCAGATTTCCTCTTCACCGCCATGGAGATGGGCTTCCGTGGCGGCCTTGCTTGGTCAGGGTCGGGTTTCCTCTTCACCGCCATAGGGATGGCTCCCATGGCGGCCTTGCTTGCTCGAGGTCGGGTTTTCCTCTTCACCGCCATGGGGATGGGGTCCCGTGGTGGCCTTGCTTGATCAGAGTTCAACACTGCCATTCCTCCCACCCCACCCCTGGGCTATGCAATGCCTGCCTCACCAGCCAATCAAAGGCTTCCTCCCTTCTTCCTACTCCCACTGGCAGGTAAAAGGGAGGAGACTTCCGATTGGCCTGCGAGGGAGAAGGTAGAATGAAGGAGGCTTCCCATTGTACAGTGGGGGTAGGAAGAAAGGAGGCTTCCAATTGGCCCACAGGGGCTGGAGAAAGTTAGAAGGAAAGTACAACAGGGCAATGTGACACCGAGAGACGTGACACATCTTCCAGTGTTTGGCGACACACTGGTTGAGAAGCGCTGTCCTAGGGTCCTGAAGGAACTAAAAATATGAAATTTCTGATCTATTAGTTAAAATGTGTAACCTATCATTAAAATCATCCATTGTACCTGAAGACTGGAGGATGGACAATGTAACCCCAATATTTAAAAAGGGCTCCAGGGCGATCCAGGTAACTATAGACCAGTGAGTCTGACTTCAGTGTCGGGAAAAATAATGGAAACTATTCTAAAGATCAAAATCATCGAGCATATAGAAAGACATGGTTTAATGAAACACAGTCAACATGGATTTACCCAAGGCAAGTCTTGCCTCACAAATCTGCTTCTCTTTTTTGAAGGAGTTATTAAACATATGGATAAAGGTGAACCGGTAGATGTAGTATATTTGGATTTTCAGAAGGCGTTTGACAAAGTCCCTCATGAGAGGCTTCTAAGAAAACTAAATGGTCATGGGATAGGAGGTGATGTCCTTTCATGGATTACAAACTGGTTAAAAGACAGGAAACAGAGTAGGATTAAATGGTCAATTTTCTCAGTGGAAAAGGGTAAAACAGTGGCGTGCCTCAGGGATCTGTACTTGGACCGGTGCTTTACAATATATATATATATATAAATGATCTGGAAATGAATACGATGAGTGAGGTTATCAAATTTGAGGACAATACAAAATTATTCAGAGTAGTTAAATCACAAGCAGATTGTGATCCATTACAGGAGGACCTTGCAAGACTGGAAGATTGGGCATCCAAACGGCAGATGAAATTTAATGTGTACAGGTGCAAGGTGTTGCATATAGGGAAAAACAACCCTTGCTGTAGTTACAAGATGTTAGGTTCCGTTTTAGGAGCTACCACCCAGGAAAAAGATCTAGGCATCATAGTGGATAATACTTTAAAATCATCAGCTCAGAGTGCTGCAGCAGTCAAAAAAGCAAACAGAATGTTAGGAATTATTAGGAAGGAAATGGTTAATAAAATGGAAAATGTCATAATGCCTCTGTATCGCTCCATGGTGTGACCACACCTTGAATACTGTGTACAACTCTGGTCGCCGCATCTCAAAAAAGATATAGTTGCGATGGAGAAGGTTCAGAGAAGGGAGACCAAAATGATAAAGGGGATGGAACAGCTCCCATATGAGGAAAGACTAAAGAGATTAGGGCTGTTCAGCTTGGAGAAAAGATTGCTGAGGGGGGATATGATAGAGGTCTTTAAGATCATGAGAGGTCTTGAACGAGTAGATGTGAATCGGTTATTTAAACTTTCCAATAATAGAAAGACTAGGGGCCATTCTATGAAGTTAGCAAGTAGCACATTTAAGACTAATTAGAGAAAATTATTTTTTACTCAATGCACAATTAAGCTCTGGAATTTGTTGCTAGAGGATTTGGTTAGTGCAGTTAGTGTAGCTGGGTTCAAAAAAGGTTTGGATAAGTTCTTAGAGGAGAAGTCCATTAACTGCTATTAATCAAATTTACTTACAGGCCGATACAGTACAGTGCGCTCCCCTTATTCAGTAAGGGGAGGAAAACGCGCGTCCAACCCACGACACCTAATAGCGCCCTCAACATGCAAATGCATGTTGATGGCCCTATTAGGCATGCCCGCGCAATACAGTAAGTAAAATGTGCAGCCAAGCCGCACATTTTACTTTAAGAAATTAGCACCTACCCAAAGGTAGGCGCTAGTTTCTGCCGGCACCGAGAAAGTGCACAGAAAACTAGTAAAAACTGCTTTTCTGTGCACCCTCTGACTTAATATCATGGCAATATTAAGTCGGAGGTCCTGAAGAGTAAAAAAAGTAAAAAAAAAAAAAAAATTTAAAATGGGCCGGCGGCTGTCTGGCCGAAAACCGGACGCTCAATTTTGCCGGCGTCGGTTCTCGAGCCCGCTGACGGGCAAAATTGAACATCGGCTGTCAGACCTGCTGACAGCTGCCGCTCCGGGCTAAAAGGAGGCGCTAGTGACACGCTAGTGTCCCTAGATCCTCCTTTTGCCCGTTTCTACCGCACCACCTAATTTAAATACTGTATCGCGCGCACAGGCGAGTGGCCTGTGCGCGCGCAGGGAGAGTGGGGTTCGTCCGCTTTCCCGCGGACTTTACTGAATCGGCCTGTTAGGGAATAGCCACTGCTATTAATTGCATCAGTAGCATGGGATCTTCTTAGTGTTTGGGTAATTGTCAGGTTCTTGTGGCCTGGTTTGGCCTCTGTTGGACACAGGATGCTGGGCTTGATGGACCCTTGGTCTGACCCAGAATGGCTATTTCTTATATTCTTATGTGTGTACCCCTAGTCTTTATACATCAGATCAACCGGAACAGGGATGCTGCCAAGTTCTGGAGATCACTTTGTAAAAAATTTGACATCTCACTGGACCTCACATCGGCATATCACCCACAGGCCAATGGACAGACAGAAAGAACAAACCGCACCCTGAAGGAGTTTCTTCGGGTGTACGTGAACTCTCGGCAGAAGAACTGGTCCAACTTATCGCCATGGGCTGAGTTCGCCTTGAACTCCCATCTCTCTGCCTCTACTTGATCATCCCCCTTCGAGGTAGTGTACGGACTTCAGCCTCTGCCTCCTGTTCTGATAACTCTGTCTGTACCTTCTCCCGGAACGGCGTTGGACCCTTCTCCTGGCTTGACCCCGGAATGGCATTGGACCCTTCTCCTGGCTTGACCCCGGTACAGCTCTGGACCCTTCTCCTGCTTTGACCCTGGACTGGACTCGGATCCCGCTGGTATATTGATTCTCGGACCGGCTTTGGACTCTTCTTCGACTCTGTCCTCAGACTGTCTCGACCTGCTGGAGGCGCCAGCCGTCTGGAACCCACGACCTGCAGGAGGCGCCTGCATCCAGACCTTCTACAGTCTTCAGAGGAGTCGCCTAAGTCCCAGCGGCCGGACCCCTACGGGCTCCTCCTAGGGGAGTTGCGTGCTTCCAGGGTGAAGTCTTCTAGCAAGTCTCTTCAGTCCAAGAGGCCTTGCCCTTCGACGGAAGTCATCTACCTCGAAACAAGGGTCCACTGTCATAACATCATAGATGCTTTTAATGATAGTTTACAAACAGCAGGTCCGTAATTTCATTTTTCAGTTCTTTTTAGCACGCTGTAATGTATACCATCTGGTCCAGGTGATTTGCTACCCTTTAGTTTGTTAATTTTCCCTATTATATCCTCCAGGTACACTGAGATTTGATTCAGTTTTGCTGAATTATCACCTTTGAATCATTTCTGTCATGGGTATCACTCTTACATCTTTCTCAGTGAAGACCAAAATAAAGAATTCATTTATTCTCTCTGGTTTGGCTTTATCATCCCTAAGTGCCCTTTTTTACCCCTTGATTGTCTAATGGTCCAACTGATTCCCTCACAGGCTTTCTACTTCAAATGCACCTGGATAAGTTTTTTAAGTTTTTGCCTCACAGCAAGCTTCTTTTCAAATTCTTGTTGCCTTTCTTATCAATGCTTTGCTTCTAACTTTCTAGTGATTACTGCTGTTTCCTGTTTTCATCATTCAGATCCATTTTCCATTTCTTGAAATATGTTTTAGATATTATAGTCTCTTTCGCTTCACCTTTTAACCATACAGGTAGTTATTTAGCCTGCCTTCCACCTTTTCTAATGCATGGAATACATTTAGTCTGGACTTCCAAGATGGTATTTTTATACAACCTTCATGCCTAATGTTAAATTCTTAACCTTTGCAGCTGCTCCTTTCAGTTTGTTCCTAACTATTTTCCTCATTTTATCATAGTTACCTTTTTGAAAGTTAAAAGCTGAAACAGTAGAATTCTTAAGTGTCCTCCCCCTAGTTCTTAAGTCAAATTTGATCATGTTGTTATCACTATTGCCAAGTAGCCCCAACATGGTTACCTCTCATATCAAATCCTGTGTTCCACTAAGGTTTAGGTATAAAATAGTTTCCATTCTTGTTGGTTCCTATATCAGCTGCTCCATGAAGCAATCATTTATTTCATCTAGGATCTTTACCTTTTTATCACGTCCTAATGTAACATTCACTCAATCAATACTGGGATAATTGCAATCACCCATTATTACTGTGTTGCTGATTTTGTTAGCTTCCCTAATTTCCTTTAGCATTTTGTCTGTTTGTTCATTCTGGACAGGTGGATGGTAACATACCCCCACTGCTGTTTTCACAGGGTCAACAATGTGGCAGGGAGGTTCTATCAGGTCTTCCATTTCAATGGACTGGGATAGGATATCAGCATACTGGTTCTTCTCTGCCAGTTAAAAAATAAAGACAAACAGGCTCGTTCGGCCCAAAAAGTTCCTTTTGGGCCGAACGAGCCTTCCGGCGCGAACTCGCCGGGAATCACGTGACGCCGCGTCACTCGACGTGGCGCCGACGTCACATGCTTCTCGCCAAGGATTGCAGAAATGGCGTCCTCACTCCTCGCTCGATCACCAGGGAGTTGTGGTAAGTCTGGGGGGGGGGATTAAGGAGGGTGAGGGGGTTTAAATTTTTATTTTGGCTCAACAATCGCGATTTCCAACATATCCAACATAGCTATGTTGGATATGTGGGAAATCCGATCGTTTATGTCACATCACTTTTTTAAGTTAAAAAAAAATATGCGTAGCGTTTTACATATGCGGTCAATACGAATGCACACCCCTAGGGTCCATACATAAGCCTTGGTGAGAAATAATATAGCCCAGGAAAGGTAGCTCCCACTGCTTGGAAGTGCATTTCTTAAGCTTGGCATATAGATGGTTTTCACGGAGCCTCTGAAGCACTTGCTTGGCATGCTCATGGTGCTGGGTCAAGGAGTGTCAGAAAATGAGAATGTCTTCTAGATATACCAGAACATGAGAGTAGAGAAGGTCTCTAAGATTTCATTAACCATAAGTGTCAGAAAGTGGCGGACGAATTCCAAAGACTGAACAATATTACTAATGTTATGGTCATGGACCCTTGGGCCAGCTGAGACTGCAGATGGTATACTGTGGGAACCCACAGGGAGTGTCACAGGCGGGAGGCGGCGCTGAAGAGACTCCGGAGAAGACTTCACCACTGGAAGTCCGTGGTCCCCCCAGGAGGAGCCCGTAGGAAACCGGACCTCTTGGACAGGCGGTAGCCTAGGAAACCAAGGATCCGGGCAGCGGCCGAAGAGATGGATGATGAGGCCGGCTGGGCCCAGGAGGCCGGAAGAATCTTCACCATCAGAAGCCCACGGCTCCCCCGGGAGGAGCCCATGAGAGCCAGAGCCGCTGGGGCTTAGGAGAATCCTCTGGGCCAGCAAGTACTGGATACCTGAGGTGGTGGAAGAAGATGAAGTCAGAGTCCAAGAACGAAGCCGGGTCAGAAGCCAGAAGTCAGAGGTACGAAGCCAGAGCCAGGGGTGGAAGCTGGAAACAGAGTCGTGGAACGGAGCAGGGTCAGAAGCCAGAAGTCCGAAGTCAAAACCAAAACCAGGGGCGGAAGCTGAAGATGTAGTCAGGAGACGAAGCCAGGTCAGAAGACAGATGATCCAAGATCCAAACGCAGCAACTAGCAACTCAGGGGACTGAGTGAACCTCGTTGCAAGGCGTTGCCCTAGTCAAGCTGCAGGGTTTAAATACCCTGCAGCATCTGACGTCATCCGGGGCATCCTCTATGAATTTCCCATGCTGGCCCTTTAAGGCTTCAGCCCCCAGGCACGTGCGCGCCTAGAGGGCGGGGCCAAGCGCATCAGGTCGGCATCTCCCTCGCACAGGGAGAGCCGCGGCAGAATGCTGGTCAGGCCTACCGGGTCGAAGAGGAGTCCATGCTGGCCGGGCCAGCCCCGAGGTAGGAGGGGGGACCGGGGCATGGCCCGGTCCTGTAACAGTACCCCCCTCCTACGCCCCCTGCCTGGAGGCCTGGGTTTAGCTGGATAATCCACATGAAACTGATGGAGAAGGGACTTGTCCAAGATGTTGGCTGGCTCTCAGGAATTCTCTTCGGGACCATAGCCTTCCCATGAGAGGAGGTACTCCCAGCATCTGAGGCGGAACCGCACGTCCAGTATCTACTTAACCTGATAGACCATATCTTCTTGTGCCTCAGGAGTGGCCGGTGCAGGCATCTTCCTATGGAAGGAGGAGAGAACCAGTGGTTTCAACAGGGAAACGTGGAAGACGTTGTGTACCCTGAGCGTAGGCGGAAGACGGAGGCGGTAGGAAACAGCCCCTACTCGTTCCTTGATAGCGAACGGGCCAATGTACTTTGGAGCCAGATGCATCGAAGGAAGCTGCAGGCGGAGGTGTTTGGTGCTTAGCCACACCCTCTTCCTGGGGAGAAATGATGGGGCTGGCCGTCACAGACGATCCGCAAATTTCTTTGCAATAAGCGTCCTGGGTAGACCTCCAGATCCGGTGTAATTGCTGGGCTGTGAGCTGCAGGGCTGGGGATGGCACTTCCAACGGCAAGGGCAAAGGAGGTCGGGGGCATCACCCATATACTGTGTAGAAGGGAGAACTACCGGTGGCAGAGTGCTTGTGGTGGTTGTATGAGAAATCCGCCCATGGGAGTAGGGCCACCCAATCGTTCTACAGATCTCCTACGAAGGACCGGAGGAACATTTTCAGTGTCCGGTTTGTACGTTCCACTTGACCGTTAGCTTGGGGATGGAAGGCCGTCGTGAAGTCTAACTGGACCCCAAACCTTTTACAGAGCACCCTCCAATATTTCGCCATGAATTGGGAGCCCCTGTCTGAGGCGATGTGTTGGGGAAGTCCATGAAGGAGGAAGATGTGGCGGGTAAACAGGTTCGCAAGTTCTGGTGCTGTGGGCAACTTGGCAAGAGGAACAAAGTGAGCCATCTTAGAGAACCTGTCAATGGTAACCCAGATCACTGTGTTCCCTTCTGAAGCGGGTAGATATATGATAAAATCCATGGACAAATGGGTCCACGGCTCAGTAGGCACAGGCAGAGGCTGAAGGAGGCCCCAGGGGCGGCCGGTAGGAGTCTTCTGCTGGGCACAGGTCAGGCAGGAGTCGACATAGAGACAAACTTCCTTTTTAAACTGAGGCTACCAGTAGAACTCGGAGAGTAACTCCTGGGTTCTAGCTACTCCCGGGTGACCGGCGGTCAGGGAGTCGTGGGCCCAAGAAAGACCTTTTTTCGAAGGCGGAGTGGCACCACCGTCTTCCCCATCGGGGCCACATCAGAGGCCACAAGGAGCACTTTGGCTGGGTCCAGGATGTACTGTGGTGGGTTAGGGGTGTCCTCTGTCTCCGCCGTATGGGAAAGGGCGTCCGCCCGGGTGTTCTTGTCTGCAGGACGGTAGCGGAGGAGGAAGTCGAAGCAGCTAAAGAAGAGGGACCACCGGGCCTGATGGGGATTAAGGCGCTGGGCACGGCACACATATTCTAAGTTCTTGTGGTCCGTATACACAATCACTGGGCCCCTTCCAACCACTGGCGCCATTCTTCGAAGGCCATCTTTATGGCCAGAAGTTCTTTGTCTCCGATACCATAATTTCTTTCTGCAGGTGAGAATTTCCTGGAGAAGTAGGAACACGGCAGACCTTTACCATTGCTGGACAGTTGGCTCAGGACAGCCCCGACCACCATGTCAGAGGCGTCAACTTCCACAATGAACTGGCGTTGGGGATCTGGGTGGTGAAGGCACGTATCCCGAAGAAAGGCGGTCTTCGGTTCCTGAAAGGCTTGTTGCGCTGTTGCTGGTCAATTCTTCGCGTCCACTCCCTTTTTAGTGAGGGCCGTGAGAGGCGCCATCATCCGGGAATAGTGTGGAATGAATTGTCAGTAGAAATTGGCAAATCCAAGGAACCGTTAAAGTGCCTTCACCCCCACTGGTTGCGGCCAATCTTTGATTGCCGCAACCTTCTCTGGGTCCATATGGAACATAAGAACATGCCACTGGGTCAGACCAAGGGTCCATCAAGCCCAACATCCTGTTTCCAACAGTGGCCAATCCAGGCCATAAGAACCTGGCAAGTACCCAAAAACTAAGTCTATTCCATGTTACCGTTGCTAGTAATAGCAGTGGCTATTTTCTAAGTCAACTTAATTAATAGCAGGTAATGGACTTCTCCTCCAAGAACTTATCCAATCCTTTTTTAAACACAGCTATACTAACTGTACTAACCATATCCTCTGGCAATAAATTCCAGAGTTTAATTGTGCGTTGAGTAAAAAAGAACTTTCTCCGATTAGTTTTAAATGTGCCACATGCTAACTTCATGGAGTGCCCCCTAGTCTTTCTATTATCCGAAAGAGTAAATAACCGATTCACATCTACACGTTCTAGACCTCTCATGATTGTAAACACCTCTATCATATCCCCCCCACCCTCAGCCGTCTCTTCTCCAAGCTGAAAAGTCCTAACCTCTTTAGACTTTAGCCAGTAGAGGATATGATGTACCTGAGAAAGGGTAGCGATTCCTGCTCGAATAAGCATTTCTCAAATTTTGCGTAAAGCTGATTATCTCGTAGTTTCTGTAATACTCGACGGACATCGTGGAGGTGCGTCTCCAGGTCCTTGGAGTATATAAGCACGTAGTCTAGGTAAACAATCACCGAGGTATGTAGCATCTTCCATAGAACCTCGTTCATGAGGTTCTGAAAAACCACTGGTGCATTGCAGAGACTGAAGGGCATGACCAGGTATTCATAGTGGCCATCCCTGGTGTTAAATGCGGTTTTCCATTCGTCGCCTGGACGAATCCTTACTAGGATATATGCCCCACGGAGATCCAGTTTCGTGAACACCTTGGCCCCCTGTAGTCTGTCCAGAAGTTCCGGAATCAAGGGCAACGGGTACCGATCCCACCGGGTAATGCTGTTCAAACCACGGTAATCTATGCAGGGTCAGAGAACCCCGCTCCAGCCTGGGATTTGGATTGTCAAATGAACCCTCGGTCCAGGTTCTCCCGGATGTAAGCAGACATGGCTTGCATCTCTGGAAGGGACAACGGGTATACCCATCCTCATGGTGGCGTGGTACCCAGGAGCAAGTTGATCGCACAGTTAAAAGGGCGGTGCTCCGGGAGGATCTTGGCTTTCTCCTTAGAAAAGACATCGAGGTAGTCTTGGTAGTGGGGTGGCAGTGCCAAGGAAGTCGTCAGGAGAGGTACCGGTGGTCGAGGAACAGCGGCCAAACATTATTTGAAACACGAGGGCCCCCAGGACGCCATCTGGAGGGTATCCCATGAGATTACAGGAGAGTGCTTCCGCAGCCAAGGTAGCCCCAGGATGACTGGATGCATGGACTTTTCCAGGATGAGGAACGAAATTTCGTCCACATGCAGAATACCAGTGCGTAGCGTGAGAGGCTTGGTACGAGTAGAGATGGTCCCTGGAAGTAGTTTCCCTTGAATAGAATACACACGGAGTTGAACCCCAATCTGGATTTGCTGGACTAAGTCCTTGAGGATGAAGCAAATATAGCACTGGTTCAAGAACCCTCGGCAAAGCTTCGCATCCCCTGAAAACCGTGAGCGTGCTGGCATCTGTATGGGTACTGCTGGTCCAGGATTGGTCTCAGCTCCAGGTACCAGGGAACTGGAATCAGTGGCCCTGCCAATGTAGTCAGCTAGCCCTTGCACTGTTGCCATCAGGGACTCGAGACAAGTTTGCTGCTGTTGCAGCCTCTGTGCAATACCTGGGATGGCTTTCAAGCCTGCAAGATCCGCCGGGTCCATGGCCTTGCAATCTGTTATGGTCGTGGACCCTTGGGCCAGCTGAGACTACAGATGGTATACTGTGGGAACCCACAGGGAGCATCACAGCCGGGAGGCGGCGCTGAAGAGACTCCAGAGAAGACCACCACTGGAAGTCCGTGGTTCCCCCAGGAGGAGCCCATAGGAACCCGGACCTCTTGGATTTAAGCAGGACCCTATGCGACCAAGGATCCTGGCAGTGGCCAAAGAGATGGATGATGAGGCCGGCTGGGCCCAGGAGGCCGGAAGAATCTTCACCCTCGGAAGCCTGCGGCTCCCCCGGGAGGAGCCCATGAGAGCCCGAGCCGCTGGGACTTAGGAGAATCCTCTGGGCCAGCAAGTACCAGATACCTGAGGTGGTGGGAGAAGCTGAAGTCAGAGTCCAAGAACGAAGCTGGGTCAGAAGCCAGAAGTCAGAGGTTCGAAGCCAGAGCCAGGGGCGGAAGCTGGAAACAGAGTCGTGGAATGGAGCCGGGTCAGAAGCCAGAAGTCCAAAGTCAAAACCAAAACCAGGGGCGGAAGCTGAAGACGTAGTCAGGAGATGAAGCCAGGTCAGAAGCCAGAAGACAGAAGAGATGATCCAAGATCCAAACGCAGCAACTAGCAACTCAGGGGACTGAGTGAACCTCGTTGCAAGGCATTGTCCTAGTAAAGCTGCAGGGTTTAAATACCCTGCAGCGTCTGACGTCATCCGGGGCGTCCTCTTTGAATTTCCCTGCTGGCCCCTTTAAGGATCCAGCCCCCAGGTGCGCGCGTGCCTAGGGGGTGGGTCCAAGCGCGTCGGGTCAGCGGCGACTCCCTCGCACAGGGAGAGCTGCAGCAGGAAGCTGGTCGGGCCTACCGGGCCGAAGAGGTGTCCGTGCCGGCCGGGCCGGCACAAGATAGGAGAGGGGACCGGGGCACGGCCCGGTCCCGTAACAACTAAGTATTAATAATGTCCATTGCAGGTGTTGAATACTGTCTTCCATTCATCCCCTTCATGTATACAAATGAAGTTATTGGCTTCCTTGAGGTCCAGCTTGGTAAATATTTATGCCCTTGCAGACAATCAAAACGTTCAGTTATTAGAGTCAACAGATATCTATTTTTGCGAGTTATGGCATTTGCGAGCTATGGCTGGGTCCCTCAGTTCCTGCCTCGACTACAGTTCCTGTAGTCGAGGCAGGAACTGAGGGACCCAGCCTTCTTCCCTACAAAGAAGCAGCCTACCCCTGTGGGAAAGGCTGACATGTAGCCTGACATGAAGGCCATTTCAGGAGAAGATAGGGTATTGACCCTGCCCCTAGGGGGCATCTTCCCCAGGAGCAGATCAACAGGATAGTCATAGGACCTGTGGGGTGGCAGTGACTTTGCATGCTTTTTGCTAAACACATCCACAAACACTTGCGATTAAGGCAGTATGCTGACAGGTTAGCCTGACAATCTATAGTGGGATTGGGTTGAATTAGACAGGGTATGCCAAGGATGATTGGGTTGACTGCCTTTGCTAAAACAGTGATATGTTTCCTGTGCAGGAGCCCAGCTTTAAGTGGGAGGGTAACCAAGGACAGATGGCCAGGAAGAGGTTCTCCGTAGACTGAGGAAATAGTGACTGGCTACTCCAGGGTCACAATGGTAAGATTGTACTGGCACACCAACACTTCTGCTAGGAATGTATCCCTGGAAGCAGAATCCAGGAACATCTCTGAGTGGACTTCAGTCTTTAAGAGATGAGGCTGAAGAGGACTAGTAGTTGAGGAGAGAATGATAGCCGGCCTAAGGTTGCCTTTCCAACCAACTCTAGACTCGGAGTTTTCCTGCCTTTTGGGGCATCGGCTGGTAAAGTGCCCAAGTGGCACAGTAAAGGCAGAGGTTCAGCCGCTGATGCCTCTGCTTCTCTTCTTCCATGAGCCAGGACCTGCTGAGTTGCATAGGCTCTTCAGTGGAGGAAGCAGAGGTGGTGCACATGTAGAAGTCAGAGGACACTGGAATTTGGGCACTAGCTTGAAATACCACTGAGAAGCCTCCCTCTCCTGGGCCTGCTCTTGAAAGCAGATATTAACACAGATGGCGAATGCTATGAGATCATCCAGTCTGGGTGGCAGATCATGGCCAGCCAGCTCATACTTGATGTGTTCCACAAGGCCCTGCCAGAAAACAGCTATCAAGCTGCTTTGCCCAGAGTTCTGAGGCCAGTGTCCAGAACTGGATGGTGTAATCTCCAATTGTTCAGGTGCCTTGCTTAATGAGGAGTAATTCAGTAGTGGCTGAAGTGGACTGACCAGGCTTGTCTAAGATCTGCTGGAATTGCTTGAGGAAGTTGTCCAGATTTCCCATGAGGGGATCAATCCTTTCCCATAAGGGGAGCCCCAGACTAGGGCAGAATCAGCTAAAAGAGATAGAATAAAAGTCACCTTGGTCCAGTGGCCTGCAGCTCAAAGTGCATCAAGCACTGGTTAATAAAGCATCTAATCACTTTCAGGGTGATCCAGTACCGAGCGGTAGGAAGAGCTGCGTTAGTGCCTACGGCACCCGCGGTTACCGCCCGCACAGTGCAGCTCACCTACAGCTCGATCCTGAAGCCTAATTATATGTAAATGTAAGCCGCGTCCGAAAAGCCTTAGGCCCGCGCAACCAGGATACTGGATAGAGCGCCTATACAGGATCCTGGGTGCGCGGGCCTAAGGCTTCACGCCACGCTGGTATCTGTCATTTCAAATGTCATTTGAAATGACAGATACCAGGAAGCAACGGCGGCGACAGCGCAGAAGCAACGGCGAAACGACTTGTCAGTGTCCCCCCTCCTCTCGGAGCAGGGCGCGAAAAGCCGCCTTGCTCTGGGAGAAGGGGGGACACTGACAGCGACAAAGCTTTCCCCCAGCCCGGACACCGGCGAAGCCAGAAGACAGCGGCGGAGAAACGGCGAAACGACTTTTCAGTGTCCCCCCTCCTCTCGGAGCAGGGCGGAAAAGCCGCCTTGCTCCGAGAGGAGGGGGGACACTGACAGCGGCGAAGCAACTTACTTTTCTGAAGCCATCATCACGTCACGTCTTCAGCGGCCAATTGCACGCTTTCCCCGTGCAGGCGGCCATCTTTGTCTTCATCGGGAGGAGCTACGATCGCATGTGTTCCTGATGATGGCTTCAGAAAAGTAAGTTGCTTCGCCGCTGTCAGTGTCCCCCCTCCTCTCGGAGCAAGGCGGCTTTTCCGCCCTGCTCCGAGAGGAGGGGGGACACTGAAAAGTCGTTTCGCCGTTTCTCCGCCGCTGTCTTCTGGCTTCGCCGGTGTCCGGGCTGGGGGAAAGCTTCGTCGCTGTCAGTGTCCCCCCCTCCTCCCAGAGCAAGGCGGCTTTTCGCGCCCTGCTCCGAGAGGAGGGGGGACACTGAAAAGTCGCTTCGCCGCTGTCTTCGCCGTTGTCAGTGTCCCCCCTCCTCCCAGAGAAAGGCGGCTTTTCGCGCCCTGCTCCGAGAGGAGGAGGGACACTGAAAATTCGCTTTGCCGTTGCAGTCTCCGTGGCAGCCCCAGTCCGGACATCGGAGGGGGGCTGCAACGTTTTTTTCGCTTTTTTTTTTTTTTTGGCTTCGGGAGCAGGGGAGAGGCCTGGGGCTGCCACGGAGACCGGCACCCATGATCGCGGCGGGGGCAGGTGAGCGGGGGCTGGGGGAAAGCTTTCCACCTACCCTTACCCATGCCTCTACCACCTGGGTCAGGGTAGGCGGTAAGTTTGCAGGTTAAACGCGCGACAAAACGGCAGGGAAAGGTAGCGTTAGTCGGGGCGCGGGTTACGGGATGCTAGGTGAATAGCTAATTCACTCATTTGCATGCAATATCGCGCTAATTCGCTCGTTTGCATGCAATATGCATGCCGCGGGCGGAAGGGGTTGCCCAGGGAATTTAGGCCGCGGTAGGAGTAGGTTAAAGGGGATTCGGGATCGCAGGAAGGGCTAACGCGGCCGAAAACGAAGTTAAAAACGGCTTAGGAGCAGGGTAAACGCGGCCGCACTTTACAGGATAGGCCTGTTTGGTATCATTGTAATAACTAGGTGGTGATAGTGGAGGGGGGGGGGGGTGTAAATGTGGCCTTGGTCCTGGCAGCCAGGCTGGTGCAGCTGGAGGTGATTCAGGTGCAGATGTGGGTACGTGAACCTGCATAGAGTCCATTTGGACCGTGAGAACTTTTGGAAATTGTTTAAAAATAGCATCTTAGAAGTGCAGTCCAGATGTATTCCACGCATTAGGAAAGGTGGAAGGAAGGCCAAACTATTAATGACATGGTTAAAGGTGAGGTGAAAGAGGCTATTTTAGCCAAAAATACTTCCATCAAAAATTGGAAGAAGGATCCATTTGAAGAAAATAGGAAAAAGCATAAGCATTGACAAGTTAAATGTAAAACATTTGTAGCAAGGTACTTATAAACCAGATTCCTGCCCCCACAAGCTTATGTGTTGGAGCCTTAAATGTGGTTGAAGATGTATCTGGATCTGAGTGATGTGTTTTGGACCTGCCAAAAGTTGTTTTCAATCTTGAAGAGACTGCAAGCCACCACAGCAAGGTGAAGGAATATAAAAATGTCAAAACTCCTGTGTGTTCTCCTATGAATGACAAATGTTCTGTAAGATCTAGCATCCAGCATTCTCAGTGTTAAAAGGTTGGAAAAAGGGCTGTACTGTTTAGCCTGCCCAGAAAACTGTACTACACAGCCAGCAGAGGAGGAAGCCAAAGGAATGCTGGGAGACAATTTAAGGAAGAAAATGCACAATTTGGCAGGCACTATCTATATGTGAGGGGAGGGGATGGCGAGAAGTTGTAGCCAGGAAATAAGAGTATATCTGGCAGCTCTGCAATCAGTTCTTCTCCTGAACAACTAATTATCAAGAGGAAGAGACAGAAGTCTGTGCTCTGAAGAAATATAGAGACAGATGGCTGTTCGTGTTTCATAGCTGAGGTACATGTAAAATCCTAACAAGGGACAGAGGAGCCAGGAGCTGAGAGACTTCCTTTCCAGAGATATCCAAGCCAAGGAGCACATGGCTGGATCACCCTCCTAAGAGACTGAGTTAAGTAATCTCAATTTTGCACAGAGAATATCTTAGAGGAGGGAATTGTTTTTTATTTTCTTGCCTTTAGTCACAAATTCAGTATCTCATCTTAAATGTTTCAACCTTTCAGCCAAAGTCAAGCATAAACCCTTGCCACAGCCACATGACATAGGGCAGGGAAAGAGAAGCTGATGGACAATGGTCTTTCTTTAAAGACTGAAACTGGGCTCACTTTCTGATTAGTACCAAGTAAACCATTTGCGGAAGCTCCCCAGGAGAGAGAGACCTTCCACATACTGCACTGCTCATCTATTTGGTTTGTAATCTAGCCAGCTCCACCATCAAGAGGGACTTCTTCATTTTCTTGATTGCTTTTTTTTCCCCACACAATTTCGAGTTTGGGACAGGATGCATCCTTTACAAGCTGATGACATTGAAGTGGATCTGTTTACCCCTCCCCCTTTTTTTGAGAACTCAGGGCTAGACATGTTTTGAAAGCTGTATATGTCACTGCTTCCCCCCCCCCCCCCCCCAACCTTTCTATATAAGTGTTCCTTATTATTAGTATTTTTTATTATCCATATGAGCATATTGGTTGCCCTGGCTAACAGGCAATACCCAATGTTATTTTTGCATTGCTTGATTTAAAATAAGAAAACTACAAGTTTATATTATACTTTACTACTGCACATGTTTCCATTTAATGTTCTGATTGGATTTACTTTTTACTTACATAGTGCTAGTAAAAAGGTTAATTACTGTTTTACTGTGGTGTGGTGATTTTATCTGGTCTGTGGTGCCACAAGTGAGAGGTTGTTTGGGAAAGACACAGAATTGTGGTATTGAGGTGACTGGGACGCATTATAACCTCCCACTCCGGCTAAGAACCTAAAGATAAATCATATTAGTAAATGTCATCAAGACTTCTAATTTGTAGAGTTGGATATGGCAGCAAGGTTGAGTGGTAGCAAGATCCTCAAGGTGTATCGTCAGGTGCAGGGCAGCTTCAACTTGATTGGTCCTGTGTTATTTGTACTTGCCCTCTTCTTCCATCTTGGCTCTGCCATGGCTACTAGTTCATTCAGGAATTTCTTGGTCGCTATAAACACTAGTCTCACTACAGCATTTATCAATGGGCCATAGACTTGAATGGAAAAAGAATGAATAAAACTAAAATTTTAATTTAAGAACATAAGATTTGCCACATTGGGTCAGACCAAAGGGCCATCAAGTCCACTGTCCAACAGTGGCTAATCCAGGTCACAAGTACCTGTAAGGATCCCAAAAGATAGATTCCATGCTGCTTATACCAGGGATAAGTAATGGATTTCTCAAAGTACACCCTCATAATGGTTTATGGACTTTACTTCCAGGTACTTGTCCAAACCTTATTAAACCCAGCTACACTAGCATCTTTTACCACTTTCCCCAGAAGCAAATTCTAGATTTTAAATGTTGAATAAAAAATATTTTCTCCTATTTCCTTTAAATATTTTACCTAGTAACTTCATTCATAATCTTTGTACTTTTTGAAAGAATAAACAACTAATTTGCATTTACCTGTTTCATGCCACTCATTTTATAGATCTCTATCATATTTCTCCCTCAGCTATCTCTTTTCCAAGCTGAAGAGCCCTAGCTTCTTTAAATTTTCCTCATAAAGGAATCATTCCATCCTTTATCATTTTGGTCGCCCTTCTCTATACCTTTTCTAATTCTGCTATATCTTTTTTGAGATGTGTTAACCAGAATTGTGCACAATTCTCAAGATGCGGTATACTCTGTTTTATTCTCCATTCATTTCCTAAATAATTCCTAGCATTCTATTTGCTTTCATGGCAGCTGCTGCACACTGAGCAGAAGATTTTAACATATTATCCACGATGACGCCAACATCCTTTTAGTGAATGGTGACTCCAACAATGTGGAAACTTTCAATTTTGTAGCTATAATTTGGGTTACTCTTTGCTATATGCATCACTTTGCACTTGTCCACATTAAATGCCATCTGCCATTTAGATGCCCAGTCCCCCAGTCTTTCAAGATTCTTTTGCCATTTCTCACAATCTTCTTGTGAATAATTTTGTATCAGCAGCAAATTTAGACCATAAAAACATAAGATATGCCATACTGGGTCAGACCAAGGGTCCATCAAGCCCAGTATCCTGTTTCGAACAGTGGCCAATCCAAGGAACAAGTACCTGGCAAGTACCCAAAAATTAAATAAATCTCAGGCTACTATTGCTTATTAATTAATAGCAGTTTATGGATTTTTCCTCCAGGAACTTATCCAAACCTTTGTTAAACCCAGTTACACTAACTGCTGTAACCACATCTTCTGGCAAGGAATTCCAGAACTTACTATGTGCTGAGTGAAAAATAATTTTCTTCGATTTGTTTTAAATGAGCTACTTGATAACTAGAGTGCCCCCTAGTCTTTCTATTATCTGAAGGAGTAAATAACCGTTTTACAATAACTTGTTCAAGTGCTTTCAAAATTTTGCAGACCTCTTTCATATCTTCCCCTCAGTCGTCTCTTCTCCTAACCTCCTTAGCCTTTCCTCATAGTGCAGCCATTCCATGCCACTTATTTGATCGTCCTTCTCTGCACTTTCTCCATTGCAACTATATTTTTTTTGAGATGCGGCAACCAGAATTGCACTCAGTATTCAAAATGCAGTCTCACCATGAAGCGATGCAGAGGCATTATGACATCCAACGTTTTATTTGCCATTCCCTTCTTTATAATTCCTAACATTGTGTTTGCTGTTTAGATTGCCACAGCACACTGACCCTATGATTTCAATGTATTATCCACTATGATGCCTACATCTCTTTACTGGGTGGTAACTCCTAAGATAGAACCTAACATTGTGAAACTACAGCAAGGGTTATTTTTCCCTGCATGCATCACTTCGAACTTAGTTAAGCTTCATCTGCCATTTGGAAGCCCAATCTTTCGGTTCGCAAGGTCCTCCTGCAATTTATCACAATCTGCTTGAGATTTAAGTACTCTGCATAATTTTGTGTCATCCGCAAATATGATCACCTCACTTGTCATACCCCTTTCCAGATTATTTATAAATATTAATAAGCACCGATCCAAGTAGAGATTCCTGAGGCACTCCACTGTTTATCTTTTTCCACTGTGAAAACATACCATTTAATCCTACTCTCTGTTTCCTGTCTTTTAACCAGCTTGCAATCCACAAAAGGACATCGCCTCCTATCCCATAACTTTTTAGTTTTCTTAGAAGCCTCTCATGTGGGACTTTGTCGAATGCCTTCTGAAAATTCAAATACACCTCATCTACTAGTTCACATGTTTGTTCACCCCTTCAAAAAATGTAGGAGATTTGTGAGGCAATACTTCCCTTGGATAAATCCATGTTGGCTATGTCCCATTAAACCATGTCTATCTAAATATTTTGTGATTTTATTCTTTATAACAGTTTCCACAATTTCTCCAGGCACTGAATTCATTGGTCTATAGTTTCCTGGATCACCACTGGAGCCCTTTTTAAATATCAGGGTTACATTGGCCATCTTAATGATAAGGTTAAAAATTAATTGAAATAGGTCTGAAATTTCATTTTTTTTCTTTCAGAACCCTGGGGTGTATACCATCTGGTCTAGGTGATTTACAACTCTTCAGTTTGTCAATCTCGCCTACCACATCTTCCAGGTTCACTGTGATTTGGTTCAGATATTCTGAATCATCACCCTTGAAAACAGTTTCTGGAACGGGTATCTCCCCAACATCCTCTTCAGAACCGCCAAAGCAAAGAAATCATTTAACCTTTCCATGATGGCCTTATCTTCCCTACATACCCCTTTAACCCCTTGCTCATCTAACGGTCCAACCAACTCCCTTGCAGGCTTTCTGCTTCATATATATTTGATCATAAGAACATAAGGTATGCCATACTGGGTCAGTCCAAGGGTCCATCAAGCCCAGTTTCCTGCGTCCAACTGTGGCCAGCCAAGTTGCAAGTACCTGGCAAGTACCCACATATTAAAGGACTAGATCCCAAGATACTCACCTTTATTGATTAATAGCAGTTTATGGACTTCTGCTCTAGGTATGTATCCAGACTTTTTTTAAACCTAGCTACACTAACTGCCATAACCACATCCTCTGGCAATGAAATCAAGAGCTTAATTATGCGTTGAGTGAAAGAATTTTCTCAAATTTGTTTTAAATGAGCTACTTGCTAATTTCATGGAATTCCCCCTAGTCTTTGATTTATCCAAAATAGATCACTTCACTCATTGTTCCTATTTCTTAGTCATTTACTAATATGTTAAAAAGCCATAGTTCCAGTAAAGATCCTTGCAGCACTCCACTATTCATCTTTCTTCATTTAGAAAATTGACCATTTTTCCTTTGTCTGTTTTCTATCTGAAGTGGAAGAGTAGTCTAGTGGATAGAACAGGAGGCTACAGTTCAAATCCCACTGCTGTTCCTTGTGACCTTGGGAAAGTCACTTTACCCTCCATTGCCTCAGGTACAAATTTTGGCCTAGAATCATCAAATTTCTATAAATAAAGCAGAAATATGGTGTAGTGTCTGCGATTAAAAAAAAGGGGCATAGTTAGGAAAGTACTGTATTGCATATCAAAGATGCACAAACTTGCAGTACGTTAGCGCGTCACGCGTCAATTTATGCATCGCACATAGATTTTTTTTTGTTTATATATATACAGACTTCTTGCAGCTGCCTCTTTGAGGGTGTGTCAGGCAAGAGAGAAAGAAGGTGAGCTGGTAGTTAGTTGGAGGTTAGTGGTGGTATTTTGTGAGTTCTAAGTGAGGTGTCCTATTTATTGTTTCTCATGTTTCCCTTTCCCTTTGTCTCATCTTAATCTGTGTGTGAAAGCTTTTGTTAGTTTGTCAAGTTTGTCTGTCTGTCTGTGTATTGAAGAAGGAGTAGTAGTGGTGGTTGTGAGGAGTGATGATGAGAAGCAGGAAAGGATGGAACATGAGAGGCGTGGGGAGAGAGGAGAGGAGGGAGGAGGTGGGCAGGAATGATAGAAGGAGGAATAGGGTCAGGGACAGAAGTAGAGATGGGGAGGAGCAAAGGGATAGGAGGAGGCGGAAGGGGATAGGCAGGCAAGTGTAGAGGAAGGAGGACAGCAGGCTAGGAATAGACAGAAAGGACAGAGGGTATGGGAGTTTCCAGAATAGGTGCAAGAGAGGGGGAGGAAGGGAGGGGAGCAAAATCAAGGATAGTGACACCTCTCCAGAAGTGGAAACCCAATCATCCAGCAGCCAGGCAGCAGAGTGGCCTCTTCTAAGGGCCTTTAAGTTTAGCGTCGAGGACAATGAGATGCTCATCACTGGGGTCCTCGAACCATGCTGCAAAGACATCCAGGGTAGCCAAGGGACAGATATGGCACTGTTTTTTCTATTAGTTTCACAAATAGTGGTAAGTCCAAGACTGGTCTAAAATTGTTCAGTATTAGTGTGTCCAAGTTTTTCTTCTTTATTATTTTTAATTATTGCCCCTTTTGGAATGTCAGGTAATATACCATCCTTTAAAGATAACTTGATAATATTAGCTATTGCAGGGGCAACTGTATCAGCTACAATTTTAAGATCTGTTATAAGTATCGCGTCAAGCATATGAGGAGCCGGATTTAAATTTTTTAACATGGCTTCAACTTCTGTAATTGACACTTCATCAAAAGAAGACCATTTTGTTAGGTCTCTAGGACACATCTTTATCTCTTGTTTAGCAGTATTAGTGATTTTACTTCTTAAATTTACAATTTTATCCCTAAAGAACTGAGCTATTTTGTTACACTGGTTCTCGGGTAGGTTCTGAGGGGTAATATTCAGGTTTTTCACAATATTGAACTAAGCTCTTGAATTATTGGTAAACTTTTCTATTTTAGAACTAAAATAATTCTTTTTGGAATTTAGAATTATTTTTTTGTAGAATGCAAGACAGGTTCAGTATTTTGTTAGATTTTTGGTTGTTTTATTCCTTTTCCATTCCTTTTCCTTATTTCTAAGTTTCCATTTGACGTCCTTTATTTGTGGATTGTACCAGGGGTTTATTTGTTTTGATTCTTTTATACAAATATTTTTCACTGAATGCCCTAACTTCTCTGTTTTGTTAGTATCCTTTAAAGATATAACATACCAAACCAAACCAAACCACGTGCTTTTGAGCAACTGATGGCTTTTGCCAACCGTTTGGTTTAAAAGCTGATATATCTCCTTTTCAAAGGTTAGTGCCAAAAGCCTGGTTAACGAGGAGCCCATCCTTTTGTAAATTGCCCTCCTTTGCCCCAAAATGTTGCCTATTCCTAGCAAATCTAAAACCTTCCCTGGGCCATCGTCTCATCCATGCATTGAGATTCCAGAGTGCTGCCTGCCTCTGAGGTCCTGTGCATAGAATGGGAAGCATTTCTTAGAATGCTAAACTGTAGTTTCTGGATTTCAACTTTCTACCTAAAATCCTAAATTTGGCTTCCAAAACCTCTATCTTGTACCTTCTTATATCATTGGTACCTACATGTACCATGACATCTGGTTCCTCCCAAACACTGTTTAAAATGCATGAAATCTGCCACTTTCACACCAGGCAAGTTATCAAGTAATTCTCATGTCCACCATCTACCCAGCTAATGATCAGATTACCAGCTACAATGATCATTCTAACCTTTTTCTCTTGAGCACATGACTCTGGAACATAAGAACATAAGAAATTGCCATGCTGGGTCAGACCAAGGGTCCATCAAGCCCAGCATCCTCTTTCCAACAGAGGCCAAACCAGGCCACAAGAACCTGGCAATTATCCAAACACTAAGAAGATCCCATGCTACTGATGCAATTAATAGCAGTGGCTATTCCCTAAGAAAATTTGATTAATAGCCGTTAATGGACTTCTCCAAGAACTTATCCAAACCTTTATTGAACCCAGCTACACTAACTGCACTAATCACATCCTCTGGCAACAAATTCCAGAGCTTTATTGTGCGTTAAGTGAAAAAGAATTTTCTCCGATTAGTCTTAAATGTGCTACTTGCTAACTTCATGGAATGCCCCCTAGTCCTTCTATTATTCGAAAGTGTAAATAACCGAGTCACATCTACTCATTCAAGACCTCTCATGAACTTAAAGACCTCTATCATATCCTCCCTCAGCCGTCTCGTCTCCAAGCTGAACAGGCCTAACCTCTTCAGCCTTTCCTCATAGGGGAGCTGTTCCATCCCCTTTATCATTTTGGTTGCCCTTCTCTGTACTTTCTCCATCGCAACTATATCCTTTTTGAGATGTGGCGACCAGAATTGTACACAGTATTCATGGTGTGGTTTCACCATGGAGCGATATAGAGGCATTATGACATTTTCCGTTTTATTAACCATTTCCTTCCTAATAATTCCTAACATTCTGTTTGCTTTTTTGACTGCTGCAGCACACTGAGCCGACGATTTTAAAGTATTATCCACTATGATGCTTAGATCTTTTTCCTGGGTGGTAGCTCCAAATATAGAACCTAATATCGTGTAACTACAGCAAGAGTTATTTTTCCCTATATGCAACACCTTGCATTGTGATGCAGTATCCTCTTGCACCAAGGATGTGGAGACACATCCTTGGTGCAAGAGGATACTGCATCACCTTGAGGAGAGGTCCTAGTTACAAGATTGCTCCCCACCACACTAAAGTGATCTCCTTCCAGGTAGCCCTTCCGCTTCAAGGTAGCAGAGGGGAAAGGCCACCTTCCAGAGTGAAGGTGGGACTACTTTACTGTCTCTGAAGGTCTACTCTATATACCTCTCTGTCTCCCTTAACTCATCCAGGTCTGCCACTTTACTGTCCAGAAATTGAACTCATTCTTTGATGGCTAGAAGCACTTTGCACCGAATGCACGCATACAACCTCTCAACTGGTAGAGAGAGTCTTACATATGGCACTCTGTGCGCAGAAGACTAGATAGTAGGGATGTGAATCATTTTTTAACGATTTAAAATATCGTCCAATATATTTTAAATCGTCAAAAATCGTTAGGGCCACAATACAATACCAATTCCCCCGATTTATCGTTAAAAAATCGTAAATCGGGAGAAGGGGGAGGGCAGGAAAACCGGCACACTAAAACCCCCTAAAACCCACCCCCAACCCTTTAAATTAAATCCCCCACCCTCCCGAACCCCCCCCCCAAATGCTTTAAATTACCTGGGGATCCAGCGGTGGTCCAGAACGGCGGCGGTCCGGAACGGCTCCCTCAATTGAATCCTTTTGTCTTCAGCCGGCGCCATTTTGCAAAATGGCCGCCGCAAAATGGCGGCAGCCATAGACAAAAACGATTCGACGCAGGAGGTCGTTCCGGACCCCCGCTGGACTTTTGGCAAGTCTTGTGGGGGTCAGGATGCCCCCCCAAGCTGGCCAAAAGTTTCTGGGAGTCCAGCGGGTTTCAGGAAGCAATTTCTTGCCGCGAATCGTTTTCCGTACGGAAAATGGCGCCGGCAGGAGATCGACTGCAGGAGGTCGTTCAGCGGGGGTTCCGGACCGCCGCTGAACGACCTCCTGCAGTCGATCTCCTGCCGGCGCCATTTTCCGTACGGAAAACGATTCGCGGCAAGAAATCGCTTCCTGAACCCCGCTGGACTCCCAGAAACTTTTGGCCAGCTTGGGGGGGCCTCCTGACCCCCACAAGACTTGCCAAAAGTCCAGCGGGGGTCCGGAACGACCTCCTGCGTCGAATCGTTTTTGTCTATGGCCGCCGCCATTTTGCGGCGGCCATTTTGCAAAATGGCGCCGGCTGAAGACAAAAGGATTCAATTGAGGGGGCCGTTCCGGACCGCCGCCGTTCTGGACCACCGCTGGATCCCCAGGTAATTTAAAGCATTTGGGGGGGGGGGTTCGGGAGGGTGGGGGATTTAATTTAAAGGGTCGGGGGTGGGTTTTAGGGGGTTGGCTCACGATTTTAACGATTTTTCACGATATTTTTAAAACCCAAACGGCAACAATACGATTCCCTCCCCCTTCCAGCCGAAATCGATCGTTAAGACGATCGAGGACACGATTCACATCTCTACTAGATAGTACTCCTCTTGCTGCCTGATTATTGCCTGCATCTTAATTTGGTTGAGTTGTTAATGATTTAAAATTTCTAAGGGAGTAGGGATTTCAAACTAATCTAAAGTACTTTTAGTCTATTGGTTTATTTTATATTTGTTTGTTAGTGATCCTAAAGATACTACAATTATTCAACTTACAGCTACCTGCTTAGATGCCTTATTGTGTCTTTGTTTTGAAATAGTTACCTGTCAGTGTATCAAATCTGTTGTTGCAATTTTATAGGAGGTGGTGTTGCGGTGCATGCCTTCTGGCCCTCTGCTGTTGGAAAGTGTGTGGCACTGTGGAAGATAAAGACTAAAAAGCTTATGGTGTCTTCTAGAATCCTTTGCTGAGGCTTCTGGGAGAAGTATGCAAATAAAACTTTCATTTGGAAAGAATGCAGGTGCTATAGAAATTGAAGTCGAGGTGGCTCGCGGAATCTTCTGGGGCAAGTATGCAGATGAGCCTTCCAGTCCTCAGCTGTTGGAAAGCGTAAGGAGGGCTGTGGAAGCTGAAGCCTACATAGGCTAGGTGGGCATCCTCCATTTATTTCAGAGGTCCACGAATGAAACAGACATTTCATTTCTTGCATTTTACCCATTCATTTCAGACAAATGTACATTCCTAGGGTTTATTATTTATGTCCTCTAATGAGGAAAAAAGAGACTTCAAAGACTACTCTTTCCTTTGGTTTTCTAAATTTATTGCAAGCCCTTGAGAAAGATAAGTCTAAGACTGTTAAATCATCTGCTTTAATTGTTAATGTTGTTCTTCTTCTCTTTGTTTTTTAGGGATCAGGAAGCCCATTCTGAACTGCAAGATTCCTGTTCTTCTTGATGTGGAAAAAATGCAAACGAGAAGGAAACAATTTCTATTATTGAGACCTAGAGTTTTGCAGTTTGGCAGGTTGTTTTGAATTTCCCGTGTAAATGCATGATTAAATATCAATCTAATAAATATATATTCTATGAACCATCTCATTTTACGACCTTTCTAATAATTAAGCTGATTGCTGGTGTGGCCCCTTCTTTGCCTGATATAATCACATCAACCTCCTAAGTCTGTATTAAATAATATGTTGGTATGACTTCTAGTTCTTTTCCTGTTTAATTCTCTTTGTAGGATTTTTCTTTGAAATGTGATTTTTCCTTCCTTTTGTTGTAATAGAGTGTGTTAATTTACAGTTTTTTACTTTTTGTGTATTTTTCTTATTGTAACTCTGTTCACATAGTTTCAAACAAGATTAGTTTTCTTGTATGCAAAATCTATTATATATTTTATTAAATAAAAAATATTCAGCTCTAATTTCAATTAAAAGCTTCCATTCTACTACAATGGTTGGGTATGCTAATATAGCAACAATCAGCAGAGGAGTGCATTTTCAAAAGGATTTTGTATATAAGTGTTATGACCGTTGGTCGCAGACAGCTGCGACCACGTCTACTCACATCTTGCACCGTCCTGCTTCTTTCTCCGGGCCTGCTCGCGACATAGGCTAGTCTCTGCCACCGTGTTCCCTAAGGCTCCTCATGGTGGTGAAGATGCCGCCATTCTCCACGCCGACTCCGGGCCTTACTAGGCATGCGGGCGGCCCACCAGACCCACTTTTAAAGCCCCTTCGGCGGGAAACTCGGTGGTGTCCTAGATTGATGACGTTATTGCATCTGAGTACATAAGCTCCACCTTCGCCGTCAGGTAGCTGACTTGGCAACGAGTTCCATTACTACTCTATGAGCTCCTGTATCTGCCATTCCTGTGGTGATGCTATCGGATCTCCTTGGACTCTGGACCCTGCTTGGTACCCGCTCCTCGGGGGCCAGTGTGTGTGCACTCTACAGGGACCTGGTCTCCTGGCTTCCCCCTCTCCTTGGACTAGCCCTGCGCCTTCCAGTAAGTCCTATCCTGCTGGCTCCCTTCTCCTCGGGGCCGCTTCTGGAAACACCACCACTTGGGAGTTCTACCTCCGTGCTTCCCTGCTCCTCATGGAAAGTGATTACGTTCTTTCCTGAGTCTGTCTGCGCTTCCCCGCTCCTCGGGGTACTGCCTACGATTACCCTTGGGACAACCAGTGCTTCCCACTCCTCGGGGCAGTACTCTTGATTCTGCTACCAGGCCTACCGGTGCCTCCCACTCCTCGGGCTGCCCTACATCATCAGCTGGAGACCTGACTCTGGCTTCCCCACTCCGTGGCTTAGCCTACATCATCGCACCAGTACCTCCTTCACTGTGCAGCTACGCCCCTTAGGGTTGCCTCTCCGGAATACCTCCTGCACGTCCTGGGTTGCGCTCCCCGCTCCGCGGGCCTGCCTAATGCCATCTCCTCTGGAGGTCTCTGCCCAGGTACTTTTCTCCAGCCTGTTCCACGAACTGTGTGAATCCCTTCTTGCTGTGCATCTTGCCCCGCTCCTAGGGACCACTCCACAGTCTCTCCCATAGTTCTCTACTGAACCAGACCTTGCCTCCTGATGGTGTAGACCTGTGGGGCCCCTCCCCAGAGGTAGTAACAATGCTCACCTCGGGCCAAGGGCCCACATACTCACAAACCATTACAGATTGCCAAGTCCATGGACCCGGCAGAGGTCTTGGCCCTCCAGGCCATCCTTGGTCTAGCACAGCGGACCAGCGATCAGCGAACAGCAAAAGGATTAGCGAACAGCAAAAGGATCAGCGAACAGCAAAAATTCTTGGAGTCTCTGGCAGCTGCCATAGACAACCTAAGCACTCGTCTAGATGCTACTGTGACTGCCACCATGATGTCTATCAAGCTCAATACCTCCACCTCTACACCAGTTCCTCGGCCAAATGTGCCCTTGCCAGCACCTCCACACTTCTCAGGGAACCCTCTGAAGTGCAGGGGTTTCTTGAAAGTGCAACATGCACTTCTGTCTGCAACCAGCTTACTTCCCAGATGAGATCTCCAAGACTACATACATCCTTTCCCTTTTGGATGGTAATGCCTTGGCCTGGGTGTCACCCCTCTGGGAGTGAGCTGACCCAGTCCTTCAAGACCTTCCAGGTTTCCTGGCTCTGTTTCAGACCGTCTTCAAAGATCCTGGACGTAGAACCATTTCTGGGTCATCTCTTCTTCATTTCCAACAAGGCTCTCGCCCATTGACGGACCTGTTATGAAAACTGCCTAGAGTCTGTCTCCCCTGTGCCTTGTATGACTACCTCACTTTCACTTCCCGGCATTCCACCGCAATATGCCTCGTTCTCCGATGTGTTCTCTAAGAAGGCCACAGATACTCTACCTCCTCACTGCTCCTATGATTGCACAATAAATTTGCTACCTAACACAGAGCCTCCTTGGGGTAGAATCTATCCTCTCTCGCAAATGGAGTCCCAAGCCATGTCTGAGTACATCCGGGAGAACCTGGCCAAATGGTTCATCCGGCCCTCCAAGTCTCCTGCTGGATCAGGATTCTTCTTTGTAGGAAAGAAAGATGGCTCTCTCCATCCCTGCATTGATTACCGAGGTTTAAATGAAATCATTCTCAAGGATCGCTACCCACTGCCTCTCATTTCACAGCTTTTTGACAGGCTTCAAGGAGGTAAGATCTTCTCAAAATTGGATCGCCATGGAGCTTAAAATTTGGTCTGGATCCGCGAGGGCAATGAGTGGAAGACCGCCTTTAACATGCGTAATGGCCATTTTGAGTACCTAGTAATGCCCTTCGGACTCTGCAATGCGCCCGCAGTATTTCAAAACCTGATGAACGAGGTCTTCAGAGATATGCTTTACCACTGTGTAGTCATATACCTTGACAACATCCTAGTCTTCTCACAAGTCCTTAAAAGCCATTGCCAGGATGTCTTTCGTGTTCTCCAACACCTGCGAGATAACCAACTTTTTGTCAAGCTTGAGAATTGCTCCTTCGAGCAAGAGACCATGCCTTTTCTTGGCTATGTGCTGTCCAGCCAGGGTTTTCGAATGGATCCTCAGAAAATAAAGAGCATCCGTGATTGGCCTCAACCCACGGGCCTCAAAGCTCTTCAGAGATTCCTTGGTTTCGCCAATTACTATCGCTCCACCACTATTCAACCCTGACTGAGCCACTCACAGCCATGACTCGCAAGGGGGCCAACCCCTCTCAGTGGTCCCCCGAAGCCATGACTGCCTTTCAGGACCTCAAGGCTGCCTTCCTCAAGGAAACTTATCTCCGTCATCTAGACACTACACAGCTGTTTGTCGTCAAGAGCGATGCCTCCGACATTGAAATAGGAGCCGTACTGAGTCCATACTCAACTACTCATATACTACATCCTTGTTCTATTTTTTCTCGGTGCTTCTCGCCAGCGGAACGCAATTACGCCATTGGGGATAAAGAACTGCTGGACATCAAGCTGACCTTTGAAGAATGGCAACCTTGGTTCAAGGGAGCTCAACACCAGATCTCCGTATGCACGGATCATAAAAACCTCGAGTATCTACATCATGCTCAGCGTCTAAACCATCGCCAGGCCCATTGGTCCCTCTTCTTTACCTGATTCAATTTCATACTGCATTACTGTTAAAGACCTGCTCCCCCAGAGGGGAGCAGTTAGCAATCTGTTAAAGACCTGCTCCTCCAGAGGGGAGGAGCTAGCAATTTGCTATGAATCTGGCTGCTGGATACTCCCGTTGAAGGGGGAGTTAGCAATCTGTTAGTGATCACCCCGCCAGGGGGCGGAATAGCACTCTATTATGGATCTTGCTAAGGAGTATCAATCTGTTAGTGCTTAGTTCCTGTAGAAAGATGAGCCAGCAACCTGTATGATCCCCATGGGGAGATAGCTATCTGATATGGATCAGCTTCTGCAGAGAGAGGAGTAATGGTCTGATGTGGGTTGGCTCCCACAGAGTGGCAGATGATAATACTGCTCTATCAGTGTAAGGAGTAACACTTAGTAGAATAGTGAATCCCTGGGCCGATGGCAGATGACAGCACCCTCAAGTGGAGATCTTGAGAGGGACCACCGGCTAGGCTGGAGTATTGAGACAAATACATAGAGTTCTTTATTAGACTGGAAGTAGAACTAGCAGAGGCGGCAGTAGTGAGTTGATATGCCTGGCAGGGCTGAAGTCCCTCTGATACTGGAACTACGATCTCTGAGCTGCTGAGCTGTAAGGAGAGACTTATAGGTAGTGAGTAGACAGGGTATGCTGGGCATAACAGTGGTAGATGATACACTCACAATTGTAGATATCCGTAATGTCTTCTTTATGCAACAGAGAGTCTTCAGTATTCAGGAACAGGAGACGCAGGTGAATGCTGGTTCCTAAAGGCAGTCTGAAATAGAACTCACAAACTGTGTATGGGATGGCTTCTGGAATAGAAGAGAGGCTAGAAGAGATTTAGGAACATAGGCACTCGTGGAGCAAGTACCGGTTCCTATCTGTTAAACTGTAATAATAATCCATAAGATATAGGTATACGATATCTTCTGAGGAAAAAGAGAGAAAGGTTTTAGGAACATAGGACCTCATGGAGCGAGTACCGATTCCTATCTGCAATGATTACTCACGATCTCCATAACTGCGATAATGTCTTAGACTGAAGGGAGCCTTAGCGATTAGGAACAAGGGCCCTCGTGGAGTGAGTACCAGTTCCTACCAGTTCCTGTCTGAAAAAGGACTCACTGTGTTCACGTCTGCGATCACCTCCAGGCAATAGGAGTCTTCTGAGTCTTCGGGAACGTAGGCTCTCGAGGAGCGAGTACCAGATCCCGTCCAACAATCTGAAATCAAGAATAAAGAGAGTGGAGCCCCCGAGGAGTGGGTACTCCTGGTAAGTTTGAAAAGGTTGAGCAGTGGAGAAAGATTTCCCCTTGCTGATTCGGATCGTTGTTGCAAGTAGTGTGGACTGCCGAAGCAAGTCCCGATGGAGTTCCTTGCTAACTCCCTTGAACTTAGCAAAGACCTTTTAAATTGAAAACGGATGATGTCACTACGGGGGGACGCCCCTGAGGTTCGCGCCTTGCTGGTACAAAGTCTGGAGCGTACACGCGCCCCCTTACATCATCAGGAACATGGCGGATCCGTAGCGTCAAGCCAGCCTGGGGATTCCGGGACCAAGAGGCGGAGAGACGCCGCGGCTGCATCTGTCCATCTGAGCCGAAGGGAGTTGCCACAAAGGTAGAGAGGGTGGAGCGAGGGCGAGAATAGGCATGAACGCAACAGTTACCGCTCAGGCAATAAGAATGGTCGTGCCGATGCGCTCTCCAGGTCTTTTGTCACAGAGGATGTGCCCAATACCCTGCAGCACATAATAGACCCTGCCAAGGTCATCCTCTCCGCCACCTATCCTTTGCCACCAGGGAAGATGGTGGTATCTCGCCACCTACAATGGAGAGTGCTGCAATAGGCCCACGACTCTTTGACCTCAGGAAATCCAGGCCAATCCAGGATGCTTTCCAACCTGCAACGATGCTATTGGTGGCCTTCTATGCAAAAGGATACTCAAGGTTACGTTGAGTCCTTCCCTACATGCGCCCATCATAAACCTCCAGCCGGAAGACCCTGGGGACTCTTGCAACCACACCTCATTCCGAGCGAGCCTTGGACCCATATCACAATGTACTTTATTGTGGATTTACCTGTCTCCAATGGTAACAATACCATATGGATCACGGTCGACCGTTTCTCCAAAATGGCCCACTTCATGGCTCTGCCTGGCCTTCCATTGGCACCTCAGCTCACCATGTTCTTTCGACATGTGTTTCGGCTCCACGGCCTCCCCAAGCACATACTATCAGACCGGGGAGTTCAATTCACTGCATGCTTCTGGAAATCCCTCTGTAAGAAATTCTATATTTCATTGGATTTCACCTTGGCCTACCATCCGCAGTCCAACAGCCAAACAGAGAGGACTAATAGAACCCTAATACAATTCTTGCGAGCCTATGTGAGCCTGCGGCAGGATGACTGGGCCGACCTTCTTCCATGGGCGGAGTTCGCACTAATTTCCCATCAGTCCGCCTCCACTGGTTCATCTCCATTCCAGGTGGTCTACGGACGCCAGCCTTTGCCACCACTCTCGCTTCCACTGTCCGTGGCATCTCTAGCAGCGACGGCTCAAGAATTCTACCAATTGTGGCATAACACCCAGCAGCTGCTTCAGCAGGCTGCTCACAGATCAAAAAAGGCCTTTGACGCACATCACCGCGAAGCACCCCAGTTCCACCCCGGGGAAAAGGTATGGCTCAGTACCAAATTAATTCGACTCAAGCTGCCTTCTGCTAGCTTCACCCCCAGATATATTGGCCCTTTTCCTCTGCTCCACCGTCTGGGCCCTGTTACCTACCAACTCCAACTGCCTTCCTCACTCAAGATACACAACGCCTTCCATGTTTCTCTATTAAAAACTTTGGTCCTCTCTGGATTTTCTAAAAAACCACCGGACCCCCAACCACTGTCCTCAGAAGCTGATGTCACCTATAAAGTTTGATGTCCTGGACTTTAGAAAACATAGAAGAAGATGGGAATATCTCCTCTCATGGGTTTTGGGCCTGAGGAGAACAGCTGGGAGCCTCTGGCCAACATTCTGGACAAGGATCTCATTTGGAAATTCCATGCCAAGAATCTTCGCAAACGCAAAACCCCGGCGGGGGGAGGGGTGTGTCTTAAGAGGGGGGTACTATTATGACCGTCGGTTGCAGACAGCTGCGACCGCGTCTATTCACATCTTGCACCATCCTGCTTCCTTCTCCTGGCCTGCTTGTGGCATGGGCTACTCTCTGCCACCACGTTCCCTATGGCTCCTCGTGGTCAAGATGCCGCCATCCTCCACGCCGACTCTGGGCCTTACTAGGCATGCAAACGTGCCACCAGACCCTCTTTTAAAGCCCCTTCGGCGGGAACCTCGGGGGCATCCCGGATTGATGACATCATTGCATCAGAGTACTTAAGCTCCACCTTCGCCCTCAGCTAGCTGACTTGGCAATGAGTTCCATTACCACTCTATGAGCTCCTTTATTTGCCGTTCCTGTGGTGATGCTATCGGATCTCCTTGAACTCTGGACCCTGCCTAGTACCCGCTCCTCGGGGGCCAGTGTGCGCACTCTATGGGGCTTGGTCTCCTGGCTTCCCCCGCTCCTTGGGCTAGCCCCGCGCCTTCCAGTAAGTCCAATCCTGCTAGCTCCCTGCTCCTTGGGGCTGCCTCTGAGAACACCATCAGCACTTGGGAGTTCTACCTCCATGCCTCCCCACTCCTCGGGGAAGTGCCTACGTTCTTTCCTGTGACTGTCTGCACTTCCCCGCTCCTCGGGATAGTGCCTACGATTACTCTTGGGACAACTGGTGCTTCCTGCTCCTCAGGGAAGTACCCTTGATTTTGCTACCGGGCCTACCGGTGCCTCCCGCTTCTTGGGCTGCCCTACATTATCAGCTAAAGACCTGACTCGGGCTTTCCCGCTCCGATGATTGGCCTACGTCATCACACCAGTACCTCCTTCACTATACAGCTCTGCCCCTTGGGGTTGCCTCTCCAGAATACCTCCTGCACATCCTGGGATGCAATCCCCGCTCCACGGGCCTGCCTAGCGCCATCTCCTCCGGAGGTTTCTGCCCAGATACTGTTCTCCAGCCTGTTCCACGAACTGTGGGAATACCTTCTTGCTGTGTCTCTTTCCCCCGCTCCTCGGGACTGCTCCACAGTCTCTCCCAGAGTTCTCTGCTGAGCCAGACCTCACCTCCCGATGGTGTAGACCTGTGGCGCCCCTCCCCACAGGTAGTAACAACGCTCACCTCGGGCCAAGGGCCCACATACCCACAAACCATTATAATAAGTAGTATGTTTGTGCATATATGCTATTTTATAAACATAGAGGTGAATTTTAAGACCCGCGAGCGTGGGCAAGGCGATTTTATAACGTATGTGCTTATACACATCCTTTTATAAAACTGTATACGCACATACATGTGCACACAACTTTATATTAACGTGCACATGTCCGCACAAATGCCACCTTGATCATGTAAGTGGGGGGATTTTAGTAGATACACATGCTGACGTGATTATCTATTTCCCCAGTTTGTTCCCAGTTTTCCCCAGTAAAGGAAAGGACTTCCTAAACCACCCTAGCTAACTTGCCTCCCTTTTACCCTACTAGCCTTGACCCTTAAAACCCTGCAGACTAGCCTAGTTTTTATTTATTACTTACACGCCTTCCATAACAGAAGTAAAGTTATACGCAGATTTCATGTTACAGAGTCAGCCACCCATTCCCCGTCCAGACCCCACCAAAGCCCCGCCTATTTTTGACCTTTTTGATATGCACATACTTGAGCGTTTTTTAAAATCTGTGCGGCTCACGCCTGGCCGAGTCATGCGCATATCTCTCAGCTTTGGTGCTTGTAGCGCATTTAAAATCCGCCGGTTAGAGAGTATGTGCATATTTTCCTTTTCATGCGTACATTTTACCAGGGAGAAAAGGGACAGGCTAGGGGAGTCCTGGAGCAGGGTTCAGAAGTGCACAAGCTACTATTTTGTAAGAGATACATGTTTATATTACTGAATTTATTCGTATACTTTTACACCTTTAGTTGACCAGCACAAGTAAAATTAGACATCCCCTTTTATTCTTGTCCCACTGGTACTATACTCCAAAAAGGTGTTTAAAATCATGAGAGGTCTAGAACGGGTAGATGTGAATCAGTTATTTACTCTTTCGGATAGTAGAAAGACTAGGGGGCACTCCATGAAGTTAGCATGGGGCACATTTAAAACTAATCGGAGAAAGTTCTTTTTTACTCAACGCACAATTAAACTCTGGAATTTGTTGCCAGAGGATGTGGTTAGTGCAGTTAGTATAGCGGTGTTTAAAAAAGGATTGGATAAGTTCTTGGAGGAGAAGTCCATTACCTGCTATTAAGTTCACTTAGAGAATAGCCACTGCCATTAGCAATGATAACATGGAATACTTAGTTTTTGGGTACTTGCCAGGTTCTTATGGCCTGGATTGGCCACTGTTGGAAACAGGATGCTGGGCTTGATGGACCCTTGGTCTGACCCAGTATGGCATTTTCTTATGTTCTTATGGTGATGGCCACTATAAGGATAGGATAAAATACTGGGCAGGGGAAAGGATGAAGCATAGGGGGCTTTGTCTTTTAAGGTTTGTGAATCATTTGTTGGTATCATTTTAGTGTTAATTATTGGAAAATTGGAACACAATTGCAAACACGCAAAAAAAAAAAAAAAAAAGAAAAGAAAATTTTCAACTTAAACACTCCTACAACCATCTGATAATTTTCTAAGATAAACAACATGGGTAATTTTCCTTTCAAAATTGACAAAGCATGTGCATTAAAACCACCCATGTAAAATATGTATTGCACTTACCAGTCCTGCTGGTGCATTAAAACCACCCATGTAAAATATGTATTGCACGCACCGGTCCTGCTCCCCACAGTCCCCTACGTCACACCTCTGGCCGGCTCACTCCCGGACCCTCCGCGCCTCTTTCTGGCGGTCCTGCCTCCGTTCCTTTTGCACCGGGTCTCCGTTGGGGTGCGGGCCTCCCTGCCTGCCGGGTCCTGTCTCTAGGCGCGTTGGCGACCATGGCCTCCAGTTAAAGGGCCAGTGGCGGGAAATTCCCGCGGGCCCTGCAGGATGACGTCACCATGCTTGGCCTATTTAGGCCTGCTCCCTCTGCATCTCCCTGACTTGGCAGTGGTGTTTCTAGTGCCTCTTCTCTTCAGTTCCTGCCCTCCATTCCAGTTTCCATTCCTATTCCTGTCTTCAGCTCCGACTCCCTCCTTCCACTCCTGTTCCTGGCTCCTCACTCCTTCACCCCTCGGACGGACCTTTTGGCTTTTGACTTCGGATCGGACCTCAGGCTGTTTGCTTGCTGCCTGCCCAGTGTTATGGTTAAATGGTGTTTGGGTAGATTCTTGGGTACTGTGGCAGATGACCACGCCCATGGGGAGGAGCCCCGTGGGGAGCCACAGTACTGGGCTAGACTCAGGATGCACAAACACAGAATTTGATCTTTTATTGTACAACTTGAGGTATACCACCAGAGGTGGCAGTAGTGAGGTAGTCTGAATGTAGCAGGCTCGGGACCCTCGGCAGAGGGGACCCTTCTCACCCCGTTGGTATAGGGGAATTCTGGTGTAGGTTTTCCAACAAGGCAATGCTGTGGAGGAGACAGACTGAGAGTTAGATTACTCACTAGAGATGTGAATCGGAACTGGAATCGGTTCGAATTCCAATTCACATCGTGGGTTTTTTTTTGTCCGCCCGATCGCGGTTTTGTTTATCGGCTGCGCCCGAGCCGATAAACAAAAAACCCACCCCGACCCTTTAAAACTAATCCCTTTGCTTCCCCCACCCTCCCGACCCCCCCCCCCCCCAAAACATTTTACAGGTACCTGGTGGTCCAGTGGGGGTCCCGGGAGTGATCTTCCGCTCCCAGGCCGTCAGCTGCCACTAATAAAAATGGCGCCGATGGCATTTGCCCTTACCATGTGACAGGATATCCGTGCCATTATGGCGCGGGCCATCCAGTGCTCCTACCATGTGACAGGGGCCGGCCAATGGCACGGATATCCTGTCACATGGTAAGGGCAAAGGCCCATCGGCGCCATTTTGATTAGTGGCAGCCGACGGCCTGGGAGTGGGAGATCGCTCCCAGGACCCCCACTGGACCACCAGGTACCTGTAAAAAGTTTTTGGGGGGTCGGGAATGTGGGGGAAGCTAAGGGATTAGTTTTAAATGGTCGGGGTGGGTTTAGGGGTTATTTTTGTGTGCCGTTTTTCCCGCCCTCCTCCAAAACGATAAGAGAACCCCCACGAACAATATCGTGGGGTTTTCCTATCGTTTTGGGGGAGCCCCCGATTTCTGATGATTTTGAAAATATCGTACGATATTTTCAATCGTCCGAAGCCCGATTCACATCCCTATTACTCACTAGATGGTAGCTGTAGGTATGCAATTCCACCAGGCTGAAGTAGATGGTACTGGCACCGAGGCAGGGAGAGCAGGCCCTCGAGAAGCGAGTACCTGATCCCTGAAAGGCTCCTGAAATAAAGCAGAGGGCCCCCGAGAAGCGGGTACCCAAGTTAGTCAATACCCTGAAGGGTAGAGAGAGAGCTTCCAGCGGCAGCACGGAAGCGGCAGAGTAGCTTAGACAGGACGAATCCGAGTCTTTACTAACTCAGTGAGCTAGCAATTGAATCCAGGCTATATACCCGGATGGCGTGATGTCACTTGAGGGGGTCGCCCCCGAGGTTCGCACCAATGCTGGAATAAAGACGTGGGTGTCGTGCGCGTGCACACCCTTGGGAAGAGCATGGCGGGAGGCAACACCATAGCCTTTCCGGGGACGCTGGAGAGGACGGCTTGCAGATGCAGCGGTAGCCATTTTCCCAAGGTAAGCTGGAGGAGCCGTGAACAAGGTGAGGCAAATGGGGTGAAGCCGTCTAGGACCGACTTACGCAACAACCAGGACTTCGGATTGGACCTCACGCTGTTTGCTTGCTGCCTGCCCAGGACTTCGGATCGGACCTCACGCTGTCTGCATGTCACCTGCCCAGGACCTCGGATCGGACCTCATGCTGTTTGCTTGCTGCTTCCCCAGGATGTCAGACCAGGACTTCTTCTCACCTGGCCACCCCACTCCTTGGAAACTGCCTTCGGTACTTCGTCGGAACTCCCGTACAGGGGCCCACCTAAGTTCAGCAGGTCCTGGCACCGAAAGGCTTAACCCGCGGGGAGCGGGATTGGTATTGGCGAAGCTCCAGCAGGCCCCTGTGCCTTCCATCAGCCTCGCCTCCTGTCGTTGGGAACCTGCAGCAGGCCTTCCTCCCAGGTTGCGTGAATCCCAACACAGGCCAAGGGTCCACATTTCACGTTGAGATCCCAACAATTTGCAACTATGCAGGTTGTTTTCAAATTGCCCCCTCCCCAAGGAGGACTTATAGGATGTAACAGCAGTGGATGAACTGTCTGCTACTCAACTGGGACTAATTCAGATTATAATGTGACTTGAGAATTTTAAGAAATTTACCAGGCATTTGAATCTATGCTGTGTGAGAGAGAGCATGTGTGCTTGTGTGTGGGAGAATGAGAGCATGTGTGCTTGTGGGGGAGAGTGAGAAATAGCATGTGTGTTTATGAGAGGGAGCATGTGTGTTCACAACTACCCCAGTTACTTTCTGCCTGCTAATCCATGGCAATTTCAGGGCATCTGGAAATCAAAAGTTCCAAGGTAGAGATAACGGGGAATTTTTTTAAATCCTTATATTAATTGGTGGGTGTTATTTGATGTGCCTATTTAGAAATATTTTGTAGATGTTTGGAAGATTTTTATGTGAGTTTTTAATTATTGAATATTATTTTACGCGCCCAATCATGCGCGTAAAATACGGGGGTTACGCGTGTGGCTGGGCCTTGCACGTGCTGTACGCATTTTAGAAGGGGCCCGGTCACGTGCGTAACCCTCATTACACGCACAAGAGCCATGCTGAAGAAAAAGGGCGGTCCAGGGGGTGGTGAGGGGCTTGAGGCGCCAGTACAGTAGCCATTTGTTGCTGTGCCAGCGCGCGCAACTTGCTACTGCTCCTTTGGAGGAGCAACAGGTAAAATAAAAAAAACTGGGGTAGAAAGGATAGGGATGGAGGAGGGGAGGAGAGGGGAAGGGAGGTTAGGGTAGGGGGGGTAGGGAAGTTCTCTCCCAGGCCACTCCTTAATTGGAGCGGACTGGGAGGGAACTGGGGAAGGCTGCGATGCATTGCTGCGGAAAACTTGCAAAAATCTACCCCCCCTTGCGCGCGCATGTTATAAAATAAGCGCGTCAATGTGTGCGCATTGGGAAGCATGCGCACATGGACACGCGTTTCCATGTACTAAAATCTATCCCTAATTGTTTTGAATTATTCTTTTTATTGGTATGGTATATTTTGTGTGTAATGGTAATGTTTCTGTTTTCTACATTGTAGCAGTACATACAGAATTTGGCTTGTTGCAGTTTCCAGTTCAATTTTTGTCCGTACATTTCTTTTTACACTGTATGGTCTCTTTATTCTGTATTTGAGGGTTCATCTGTGTTTTACATGTGTGACTGAAGTGAGATATTTCATTAGTGTATAGTTTCTATGTAGGGATCTCTAGCAGCTTGGATTGTTTTGTTTTCCTAATAGGAGGCTTATTACTATTTTAGACCTGGTGTAATATTTATGGCATTAACTTTCATAGGTAGGGTTGTTGCTGTTTGAGTGGCTCTCTAAGGATCATGCCCATGCCCACGATGCATTACAGTAAGCCTAATACCTTATAGGTTTCCAAGTATCTCTTGCTTTTTTCAGGGTTTTCTGGTTGGCACCTCAGCAGGGCATGTAAATATAGTATACATATTGTAAGTGATATTTTTACCTCAGAAGATTGGCTTTGAATGTTCTTTTTCATGTAAAATCTGTTATTATAAATGCATAATTTTTAATTGTGTGTGAGGAAGATGTGATGGGGTGGGGGGTGCAAGCTGTAAAGTTTTCCTAAGGCACCTAATACCCTTGCACTGCCCATGGGCATTGCTATACAAACATTGAACACAGTCTCCCAACTCATGTCATGTGTTGTATAATGGGTGAGGGTGCATTTTTTCACTTGTCCATACGTGCCAAATTGCCTGGCTACAGTTCTGGGAAGGATCAGGGCCTGTCAGTAAAGAATCATGTATCTAATCATACACCCACTTAGTCCCAAAATGTAGAGATTACTTACCTGATAATCTCCTTTTCCTTAGTGTATGCAGATGGACTCAAAACAAATGGGTATAGTGTGCTCGTGCTAGCAGTTGGAGACGGATCTGACGTCAGCACGAGTACATATACCCCCACAGGAAGTGTAGCAATTCAGTAATCTTCCTTGCAAAGCTTTATGGATATATGTGTGACTGACCGATCGATTAAATGAACAGGGTTACCCTGACCAATTGATGGTAGCTGGAGACCGCCAGTGTTCTCAACTGGAAGGCGTCGACACCCGGCAGGGTGGATGCCCTATTATAAGCAAAACATGGCTTACCGTGAGTCGGCAAATCCCCATGTATACCGGCAGCCGGGCGGGATGCTGAGTCCATCTGCATACACTAAGGAAAAGGAGATTATCAGGTAAGTAATCTCTACATTTCCTAGCGTGTAGCAGATGGACTCAAAACAAATGGGATGTACAAAAGCTACTCCCGGACTGGGCGGGAGGCTGCCCGAGGACCGTGTAGGATTGCCCTCGCAAATGCTGTGTCCTCCCTGGCCTGGACGTCCAGACGGTAGAATCTGGAGAAGGTATGGAGGGAGGACCACGTCGCCGCTTTACATATCTCTGCATGCGAAAGCATCCTAGTTTCTGCCCAAGAGGCTGCTTGCGCTCTGGTAGAATGAGCCTTGACCTGTAGAGGAGGTGGTTTTTCTGCCTCTACGTAGGCTGCCTTGATAACTTCTTTAATCCAGCGGGCGATGGTCGGCCGTGAGGCCGCTTCCCCTTGCTTCTTCCCGCTGTGCAGGACGAACAGGTGGTCCCGTCTTTCGTACTGCTTCTGACATTTCTAAATATCTGGCCAATATTCTGCCGATGTCGAGATGACGCAGTATTCGACCTTCTTCCGACTTCTTCAAACCTTCCGTAGATGGCAAGGATATGGTTTGATTGAGGTGAAAGTGTGAGACCACTTTGGGTAAGAAGGAAGGAACCGTGCGAAGATGGATAGCTTCTGGAGTGATTCTGAGAAACGGATCACGGCAGGACAGTGCTTGTAGCTCTGAGATGCGGCGTGCTGAACACACAGCCAGTAAGAACACCATCTTCAAGGTTAATAAACGGAGAGACAGGCCTCGAAGGGGCCTGAAGGCGGATCCCGCTAGAAATTCCAACACTAGGTTGAGGTTCCACAAGGGCACTGGCCACTTCAGTGGCGGGCGAATGTGTTTGACTCCTTTCAGGAAACGTGAAACGTCTGGGTGCGTGGCAATGGTGGGACCGTAGCAAGACAGCGCTGCTATCTGAACCTTGATGGAGCTGAGGGACAGATCCTTCTGAAGTCCATCTTGTAGAAAGTCCAAGATGATAGGAATCTTAGCGGCATGTGAATTGGTGCTGTGAGAGTCGCACCAGTCTTCAAAAACTCTCCAGATCCTGATGTATGTCAGTGATGTGGAGAACTTGCGTGCTCGGAGAAGTGTATCTATTACCGACTCCGAGTATCCTCTTTTCTTCAGTCTAGCCCTCTCAATGGCCAGACCGTAAGAGAGAATTGAGCTGGATCCTCATGTAGGATGGGGCCTTGCCGCAGCAGGTCCCTGTGTGGAGGCAGGGGTAGAGGATTCCCTGCCAGTAGTCTTCTCATGTCTGCGTACCAGGGACTTCTTGGCCAATCCGGGGCCACTAGTAGAACTAGGCCTCTGTGCCGCCGAATCTTGTGTATAATGGCGCCCAGCAGGGGTCATGGAGGAAAGGCGTATAGCAGGATCCCCTGAGGCCATGGCTGTACCAGGGCATCGATCCCCTGGGCTCGAGGATCCTGCTTGTGGCTGAAATATCTGGTTACTTGAGCGTTGGACCTGTCTGCTAGTAGGTCCATGCGCGGCGTCCCCCACTGATCCACAATCAACTGGAAAGCTGTGGGCGACCGCTGCCATTCCCCTGGATCCAGACTTTCTCTGCTGAGGAAGTCCGCCGTGGTGTTGTCCTTCCCGGCGATGTGGACGGTGGAGATGTCCTGGAGATTTGCTTCTGCCCAAATCATCAGGGGAGTTATCTCTAGGGACACTTGTTGGCTTCTGGTTCCGCCCTGTCGATTGATGTATGCCACCGTGGTGGCGTTGTCTGACATCACTCTGACCGCTCTGTCGCGAAGTCTGTGGGCAAATCGCAGGCACGCTAGCCTGACTGCCCTTTCCTCTAGTCGGTTGATGTTCCACCTTGACTCTTCTCTGGTCCACCGCCCTTGGGCGGTGAGTTCCTCGCAGTGTGCTCCCCATCCGTTCAGGCTGGCATCTGTGGTGAGCAGAATCCAGGTTGGGGAGGACATCCTTGACCCCCGGCTCATGTGGCCGGGCTGTAACCACCACCGTAACTGATTCCGCACTCTGGTCGGCAGAGGTAGGTGTATGGTGTAGTTGTGTGATCGTGGGCTCCATCGAGATAGAAGGGCGTGTTGCAATGGTCTCATATGAGCTCGCGCCCATGGCACCACCTCCAGAGTGGATGCCATGAGGCCGAGGACTTGTAGGTAATCTCGAGCTGTGGGCCAGCTGGCGCTCAGCAGGACTTGCAGATGATTCCGGAGTTTTGACTTTCTCTTGGAGGTCAGGCTGACCTTGTCTTCTTGGGTGTCGAATTGGACCCCCAGGTATTCCAGCGACTGGGACGGCTGTAGGGAACTCTTGTTTATGTTGACTACCCATCCTAGGCTTTCCAGAAGAGCTATAACTCTGTTGGTTGCCCGGTGACTCTCTTCCGGTGACTTAGCCCTGATCAGCCAATCGTCCAGGTAGGGTGGATGAGAATTCCTACCTTCCTGAGTGCCGCCGCCACTACTATTATGACCTTGGTGAAGATCCGCGGCGCGGTGGCTAACCCGAAGGGTAAAGCTCGGAACTGGAAGTGCTGATTCAGGACTTTGAAGCGTAAATAGCGCTGGTGATCCCGATGGATTGGGATATATAAATAGGCTTCCGACAGATCTAGGGAGGTGAGAAACTCCCCTGGCTGTATTGCATTCTTGACAGACCGCAGAGTTTCCATGCGAAAGCTGGGGACCCGTAGGTGTCTGTTGACTGACTTGAGGTCCAGGACGGGCCGGAAGGTGCCCTCCTTCTTGGGTTCTATGAAATAAATGGAATAATGCCCAGAATTCATCTCTCCTGCGGGTACTGGGATTATGGCTTTTAGGGCCAGGAGCCTCTGTAAGGTCACTTCTAGTGCCGCTTTCTTGAGCGGTGAACAAGGAGATTCCAGAAATTTGTCCGGCGGAAGCCGAAGAAAATCCAGGTAATATTCTTCTCGAATGATGGCGAGGACCCACCGGTCCGAAGTGATCCCGACCCACCTGCGGTAGAAGAGGGTTAGCCGGCCCCCTATGGCTGCTACCCCCGGATGGGTCAGCTGATTGTCATTGTGGGTTGCGGCCGGGGCCAGAACCCGAGCCGGCTCTCTTCTTGTGCTTAGCCCGAAAGGGCTGGTTCCTGGCCTGAGAATGAGGTACTTGATAGCGAGTCCTGTAAGTGTTGAAGCGCTGAGAGTTTCTACCTCTGGATGGTCTAGAAAAAGAACGCTGGCTCTTCCTTGACCTGTCTTCTGGTAGACGGGGCAAAGGAGAGGCACCCCATTTAGTAGCCCAGTTCTCAAGATCACTGCCGAACAGTAGGGAACCCTTAAAGGGCATTCTTGTGAATCGTGTCTTGGAGGACGAGTTGGCCGCCCAATTTCGTAGCCAAAGCTGTCTCCTGGCTGCCACTGAGGAGGACACTCCCTTGGCTGCCGTACGGACGAGGTCGGAGGCTGCGTCAGTGAGAAATGCAAGAGCTGATTCCATGCCTTCTCCCGCGGTGTTGTTTCTCGCTTGTGATAAACAGGAATGCGTCACCACGGTGCAGCAAGTCGCGATTCGTAGGGACATGGCTGCTACCTCAAAAGCTTGTTTCAGAATGGTGTCCATGCGTCGGTCATGCGTATCCTTGAGGGCCGCTCCTCCCTCCACCGGAATGGTGGTGCGCTTCACAATTGCGCTAACTATGGCGTCTATCTTGGGGCACACCAGCAGCTCCTTGGACGCTGGATCCAGAGGGTGCATGCCTGACAAGGCCCGACCCCCTTTGAAAGAGGCTTCCGGTGCCTTCCATTCCAGATCGATTAGCTGCTGTGCTGCTTGTAGGAGGGGAAAATAGTGAGCCGTTTGGCGCAGGCCCTCTAACAGGGGGTTCATTTTGGGGTCCCCTGGGGTGTCCTGGCCCGGAATGGCCAGTTCCGATAGGCATTGTGAGACCAGGTCTGGAAGGTCCTCTTTTCGAAAGAAGTGTCTCATGGTCAGATATGGTTCTATCTCCGAGGGAAGTGCACCCTCCTCGGGGGGCTCCTCATTTTCCTCGGAGTAATCCGAATCCCCATAATTGGGGCTGTCGGGTGGCGAGTGGCTGCGCCTAGGTCTCGAGGGTCCAGGGGCCGGATCAACCGGAACGGAAAGACCCATACGAGGAGCAGACTGCATCTGGACAAAGGCGTGAATCCCCTTGAATAATTCCACCCAGGAAAGCGAAGCCGGATCTGGCCTAGGGGCACCAGGTCTCTCGGGTTCCCTGGCTGCTCGCCGCAGCCTGCTAAGTCCGGTGTGTTCCCTGAGGAACCGCTGGGCTGGGACCGGTCCTGTCCTGGAACTCCCATGGCCTCCTCATATTGGGCACATAGTGAGTCTGCTTCCTTGCTCTGTGTGGCTCTGAGGTTGCATGCTGAGCAGAGACGTAGAGCTTTCATGCTTGATTCTGGAGGTGCCGGCTCTGCGGACGCATGGGCTCTCTTATGCTCCATTCGCCTGAAATTCGGTGTCGCCCAACGATGTGCGCCTAACAAATGCGCTTAACAGCATGCACCTAGACCGGGCGTCTTATGAACGTGCGCCTATAACGGGCGTCTTATAATGTGCGCCTATAACGGGCGTCTTGTACTGTGCGCCTATAACGGGCGTCTTATGAACGTGTGCCTATAAAGGGCGTCTTATAAATGTGCGCCTATAAACGGGCGTCTTATAAATGTGCGCGTATCCTAGTAGCGTGCGCTCAGTCAACGTGCACCTATCGCGTGTGCTACAACGTGCGCTTATCGCGTGCGCTAACAACGTGCGCCTATCGCGTGCGCTTAGCAACATGCGCCTAGGTGGCGAAGGTGAGCAGGCAGGCACAATGGCGACCTCCTTGGCGGGATGCCTCGTAGGCAGGCCCAATTAGTCCACACTTCCTCGGAGGCCAAGTACAGATGTAGCCTTACCTTGTCTTCGGTGCTTCCCGGCTGCGACCTGGGCAGTCTCCGGCTGCGGGGGGGGGGGGGGGGGAGGGTGAGTACTTGCACCGCCGTGCCTAAGGAAGTGCACCCGCTGCCTCTAGGCCACGCCCAAACTCGTCTCGCTCGGGGGCCAAGTCCACGCCGGGACCGAGGCTGCCTCGAGGCCGCGCCCGAACTCGTCTTGCTCGGGGGCCAAGCCGCGCCCGAGCCCTTCTCACTCGGAGGCTAGGTCCCTGCCGCGAACCGGCCACCGGACCAAGGCTCTTACCTCCGAGGGACCACGGAAGTCAGCTCGGGAAACTCAACTCGGTGAGTGACCACCTGGTATCACCACAGGAGTGCGGGGCTCGTCTGCAGTAGGTTTCTTCTATGAATTTAGTCGTGAGAATTTGGAAACACGCTCAGCGAGCGTGAGGTAGCTCCAAACTGCTTTGGAGACAGAAATTACTGAATTGCTACACTTCCTGTGGGGGTATATGTACCCGTGCTGACGTCAGATCCGTCTCCAACTGCTAGCACGAGCACACTATACCCATTTGTTTTGAGTCCATCTGCTACACATGCTAGGAAACAGCTTTTGGTTCCTGCAATTTTATGGGAACCTGATAAGTTCCCTCACACACACACTTGATGTGATATGACAGCACTATCACAAATACGGAGTATCTCCCAGAGCCTTCTGAAAAGCTTAGAAAGCTCTTCTGGTCATTTAAGGAATTTCCCGCACAGCTGCCACCTTATAGAGCCCTTTTGGCCACATATTAGTTTAGAAGAAGACAACTGCTAAAGACTTCAGTTTCTAATGCTGAAAACCTCCCATTTTTATTAGCAATAAACATGCTTATAAAATAACAAGGACTAAATCCAGTTTAGCATAGGACTGCTGTGAAGTTGATTTGTTTTCATTGGGTCATTTCATTAGGAGAAGTTTATTCAAAGCTAAGAAAATAAAGCAAAATAAATACAAAAAATGGCCTTTGACCTTAAGAATCATGTCTTGGAATGAAATGTAAATCTGGCAAGCAGCCACTGCTTTTGCATGTCACTTTTTAATACATTCCAATAGACTTTCAAATAAACAGCACTGTAAGAATCCAAAGTGCTCTTGACATAAATGAGGCCTAATAGAAGACCGGCTGTAAATTCAGAGAGCCTACTATGCTGATTCTAAGGGCTACATTGGTTGCTGATCTACTTCAGTGTCTAATCTAAAATACGGATGCTCTTCTTAAAGGCTCTATTAAGACTTCCTATTTAAAAAAACTTGCCTTTGTATGCTCCAATGACAATGAGCTTGAAGATCAGCTTACGAAGATTTCTTATGCCCCCCCCCCCCCCCCGCCACCAACCTTGGCAGACTGAATGGGATACAGAAGCAATCCTTTTCTAGTGTAGCCTTGAATCTGTGCAATTCCTTTCCAAAAATGTTTGCTTGTCTAGCAAATATCTGACTTTTAGATGGTTGACTAAGAATTGGCTGTTTCAATCAGCTTTTATTTGTTTTTTGATATTAGGATGATATCTCCCTGAAGTATTAGTTTATTTATTAGTTATGATCAGGGTTATATATATATATTTTTTTTTTAAATCACATTTTATTGCTCACACAGGATCCATCATCAATAAAACATTATAACACAAAACAATCTGGTGTGATAGCAATTATTTGAAACATTATTAATGGTAATCTCTCCCTTCCCACCCCCTCAGTCGATGACTGTGAGTGGGCGTCAAACTTTCATAGATTCAAACAAGGATATCCAAGTCAAATAATGATTCATAAAAGAAAACTAAGGTTACTGAGATGCCCCTAGGGTAAGATAGGCCCCACATGATACCGAGATAAGAAAAGATTCAAAACTTTATGAGACAGGTTGTGATGCTTGACAGCAATAAGCTTATATAGAAAGCAAATTCGCCTCAAACGTGTGAAACATCATCCAAAGAAGGAATAGTGTCGAATTTCCAACCCCTTACTAACTCACACCTAGCGGAGGTAAATTCAACACATTTTCTGCTGCAAAATTTAATTGAAAACCCAATAAAGGAGAAAACAACTCCCCAGAATGAAGACCCTCAGGGACATTCCCACCACAAGTGAAAATAGGTTCCTCTATTCTTGCACTTTTTCCAACACAAATCATCTGTACTCAGGTATGCTGTCTGACTATGCACTGGAGTCAAATACCACCTAATTAGAACCTTATAGCTGTTTTCTGACACAATAACTGATATTGAACTCTTTTTTTGTCTGTAGAAAAATAAGGTCCCATTCCTTATCATATAATTTCTTCCCCAAGTCTTTCTCCCACACCAAAACAAAAGGAGCCCACCCAGGTAAATCTTTATGAAGACATTTATACATGTTAGAAATCATACCTTTCATGTATTCAGCATTGTCACACTAATATTCAAATTGGTATTTGCCCAACTTTAGATCCTCTTTGATCCCCTTTTTTTTTACCGTGAAATGGCAAAATTGTAAATATTGAAAAACTTCCCCCTCCTCCAGCTTGAACTTAGATCAGGGTTATATTTAATCTCGCTATTATCTGCCATGGTCACTGATTTTAATCTATGGGCTATGATATTGTTTATTATGTTTCTGATATTAATTTTCATTTTGTTTTAATTATGATTGGTCTGGCTTTACTAATATTATCAGTTTTATATTGTGGTGTTGTTTATTTATGAATTTATGAATTATATGTTATTGTTTTGTCAGTTGTTCATTGTTCCCTGCCTTGAACAGTTCTGTGGAATGAATAAATACCTTTACCAGTAGCCAAGACCATTCTTATGTCGGGGGAATTGGCCCTGTTTCGCCATAGTAGCTCTGCTTCCAAATTTATTTCCTCTTCCTGAATGCAGGTGGGCCAGGAGTTATGGCAGTTGAGATGACGTGGCAGACATTTTTCAGTCTCCATGGAGGGAAGGGCCACCCCTCCCCTTAATCAACCTTTTGGGAGGGGATTCTGCTCTGGCAGATTTACCCTAGGATTTGTACCCTCTTGGCTCAGCTCTGTCAATAGCAGCCAATGATGCTAAAGTCCCTAAAAAAGTAAATATGTAAAGTTGATATCCCATCACAGAATTATATTCTACAGTTCTAATTATTAAAACAAAACCAAAATAGATTTCAGTTTTAGAAAATTATACAAAAAGGAAACACAAACTCTCAAGACTATGGTTAGTACTTTCAGTCAAATTTTCAAAAATGTTTAATTGATTTTTAGTGCCACATTTAAAATATACATCTATCATACTACTATATTTAATTTATTTCTATTATAACCTTTGTGGTTTATTATTAAAAAGTATTACAAATTGTACTCAGTATCAGTGGTACAGTCTATTGTCCTACACACCTCTGTCCCAGAGTGCATTATTGGTATGCCATGGAAGGGGCATTATGCCATGGAAGGGGCATTAGAGACCTCTGAGGCATGAAGAGATTACCTCTAGGCAGTAAAAGAGTAAAGAGAGTATCCTAGCAGTTGACTGGTGAAACTGAGCCAGTGACAAGTTAAAATCAAATTGTCTCAGTGAGCAGTTTGGTTAATTCGGCACAAACTGTGGATTAGAATTATCCCTGAACTAAAGAGGATTAACAAACGTTTCTTAGGAGTTGCCTGGTGAAATAAAAAAGCTAAGCCAGGTTGTCTCATAAGGGTTTACACTCCACTTCTCAACTGGATCATCTCTATTGATAACTGCAGAGTGGTAAAAGGAGTGATGCACACATCTGAGAATAAAGTAATCAAGCTTTTCAAGTAACCATTTAAATGGGAAAAGCTACTGGATCAAATTAAGACCTAGATTTACTAAGCCATGATAAATAATGTTTATCACGTGTTTTTTAAAATTCCACCTTCTATTCAAATTAGTTGCTTTGCAAAGTAACTAATACATAGGAAATCCTATGCAAATAAAATAACAAGGCTGATTTAGAAAAAATTTAGAAAAAAATCAGCCATGTTATTTTATTGTGAATTGAGGTATAGATATTTTGCTGTAGGAGCATCAGGATGCTAGAGCTGGTCCCAATACAACTGAAGCAAAATTTAAAAGACAAAAAAATACCCTTCCTGCAAAATGATTAAATGCCCCCCAGGGATCAAGCAAGACCCCCACCACCTGTCAAGGCAGTATAAAAGTGAAAACAAATTACAGAAAGTGTCTTGTGGCAAAGCCACACCACTTTCTCAAACTCCTCCATTTAGCATAAAATTTGGTCCCCTAGTATAACCCCCCAGTTCAGGTCCCTGTTCAAGCATCCAACATCCCACAATCCCGACTCCTAGAACCCCCTTTCCATAAAAACTCCCTGTTGTCTAGGGCCCCCCCTAGCTCTGTCTCCTCTTGTTTCAAATAATCCCTGGTAGTCTAGTGGTGGCCCCGGGACCTGCCCCCTTAATTCTAGAAGAATACCTGGTAGTGTAGTGGTAGCCTGCAGTGCCCCCTAGACTTAGGCTGGTCGATGCCATTTTCCAAAATGACGTTGACTGGACATTTCCCCTATCACATAAGAACATAAGAAAATGCCATACTGGATCAGACCAAGGCTCCATCAAGCCCAGCATCCTGTTTCCAACAGTGGCCAATCCAGGCCATAAGAGCATGGCAAGTACCCAAAAACTAAGTCTATTCCATGTTACTCTTACTAGTAATAGCAGTGGCTATTTTCTAAGTCAACTTAATTAATAGCAGGTAATGTGCTTCTCCTCCAGGAACTTATCCAATCCTTTTTTAAACACAGCTACTCTAACTGCACTAACCACATCCTTTGGCAACAAATTCCAGAGTTTAATTGTGCATTGAGTGAAAAATAACTTTCTCCGATTAGTTTTAAATGTGCCACATGCTAACTTCATGGAATGTCCCCTAGTCTTTCTATTATCTGAAAGAGTAAATAACTGATTTACATCTACCTGTTCTAGACCTCTCATGATTTTAAACACCTCTATCATATCCCCCCTCAGCCGTCTCTTCTCCAAGCTGAAAAGTCCTAACCTCTTTAGGGGTGCTGTTCCATTCCCCCTATTCTGGTCACCCTTCTCTGTACCTTCTCCATCGCAACTATATCTTTTCAGATGCGGCGACCAGTATTGTATACAGTATTCAAAGTGCGGTCTCACCGTGGAGCGATACAGAGGTATTATGACATTTTCCGTTTTATTCACTATTCCCTTTCTAATAATTCCCAACATTCTGTTTGCTTTTTTGACTGCCACAGCACACTGAACCAACGATTTCAATGTGTTATCCACTATGTTGCCTAGATCTCTTTCCTGTGTGGTAGCTCCTAATATGGAACTTATCATCGTATAACTATAGCATGGGCTATTTTTCTGTTGTGCTGATGGATGAGAGTGTGGACCCCTTGCCCGAGGTGAGGATGGCACAAACTGAGAGGGTGAACCCCCGCAGGTCCCCACCATCACAAGGCGAAGCCGGGCTGGTGCAGAGGGCCGGCTGGAGCTTCGCCAATACAAACCCTGTTCCCCACAGGTTGAGCCCTTGGGTTCAAGGGCCGGCTGGTCTTAGGTGGGCCCCTGTGAAGAGTGTGGTAGGCGTCAGTGGAGTCGTCCAAGATCAGTCCAAGATCAGAAGCCCAAGGTTCGCCGATAGTCAGTTCAGAGTCAGAAGCCAGAGGGTTGCCGAAAGCCAGTCCGAGGTCAAAGCCAGGAAATCTGTCCAAAGGAGACCAAGGATGGGAGCTGGAGCAGGAAGAGGGCGCGGAAGGCAAGAACAAGACTCTGGAGGTGGGAACGGACCTGGGAATCAGGAACAGGGACAGGACTCAGGATTCAGGATACCACCGAAGTCCTTCTGCTTTACCATTACTTGTACTGCTTCTCCAATAGATCTTTTGGGATTTTATATGCTTCCCCAAATAGATCAGTTGGGATTATATTATCATTATTTTCAATAGATTATGATTATCTTTAAGTTAATTTGATTAGTGCTTAACTATGTCTTTAAATTTGTTCTTAATTGATTTATTATGTACTCACGAGTTTATTCTCTTTTCGATTGTAAAGCTTGTTGCTAATTTACTGTTGATTGTGAACCGAGGTGATGTTATTAACGTGCCGCGGTATATAAAAAACTTCGAAATAAATAAATAAATAAAATAAGCAGACTCATTGCCAAGTCAAGGATCCAAGAGGAGGAGGCTCCCTGAAGTGGTCCCCAGCTCCTGACATCATCCAGGGAGCTGAACAGATCTGATCGGTGCTGGCCCTTTAAGAGTACCCAGGAGGCACAGCAGTGTGCCTAGGAAGGGCCCTGCCCAAAACAGGCTGCCGGTGGCGCTGGCCTGTTGCTCAAGGCCATGAAGAGAGGACTGGAATTCGCTCCTCCTGCCGTGGAGTGCAGCATGGGTTCGGTGGCAGGAGCTGTGAGAGTGGAGGCCAGGTGCGCATGGCGGGAGCATCTCCCCACCACTGTGCAAATCCCGATGTGGTCCCGGCATCCTAGGAGGAGGTGAGGGGGCTGTCTGTGGCCGCCCCGGCCGGAGCGTCTAACAGTACCCCCCTTTTAGGGCATCTCCCTGGAGGTCTTGGTTTGGAAGAATAAGCCATATGGAACTGAGCAAGAAAGTCCTTGTCCAAAATATTGGACGCTGGCTCCCAGGAGTTCTCTTCGGGTCCAAAACCCTCCCAGGAGAGGAGGTATTCCCAGCGCTGCACACGTCTCCTGACATCCAGGACCTCATGGACCTGATACATGAGGTCCTCGTCGGAAGTGAGGGGTTGAGGTTCTGGTGGTTTGCTAGCAGGCCAGGAAATTATCAAGGGTTTGAGGAGGGAAACGTGGAGGGCGTTATGAATGGTGTCAGCGGAGTCGTCCAAGATCAGTCCAAGATCAGAAGCCCAAGGGTCGCCGATAGCCAGTCCAAAGTCAGAAGCCAAAGATTCGCCGATAGCCAGTCCAAAGTCAGAAGACAAAGAGTCGCTGATATCCAGTCCAGAGTCAGAAGCCAGAGGGTCGCCAAAAGCCAGTCCGAGGTCAAAGCCAGGAAATCCATCTGAAGGAGACCAAGGATGGGAGCTGGAGCAGGAAAAGGATGCAGAAGGAAGGAACAGGATGCTGGAGGCAGGAACGGACTCAGGAATCATGAACAGGAACAGGACTCAGGAATCAGGACACCACCAAAGCAGAAGGACTTCACCGAAGTGAAGCAGACTTGTTGCCAAGTCAAGGAACCGGAAGAGGAGGATCCCTGAAGTAGTCCCCAGCTCTTGACATCATTCAGGGGGCTGAACAGACCTGATCGGTGCTGGCCCTTTAAGAGTACCTAGGAGGCACGACCGCATGCCTAGGAAGGGCCCTGCCTTGCAATATATCTTGTGCCTCTAAAGTAAATTAGTACAAAACAATCCCTTTGGAGATTTGCACTAGAGTTAGTTGTCCTAATTGACTCACTGCTGTCCTGATTAACAAATGTTGGTACCTAATCAAACCAAATCACACTATCTTAACACCTTTCCAAGGTGAGTAACTGAACTTTTCAACCTTTTTACTTAGGTATACACTGCTCCTAGCTTATTTCTAGCTTCTTTTGTGTTTTTTTTTTTAATATAAACACACTAACTTCTGCTTATTAGCTGCTTTACTGACTATGTAACACACGAACACACAAAGACACTAAATAATAGGGATGTGAATCGTTTTTTGACGATTTAAAATATCATCCGATATATTTTAAATCGTCAAAAATCGTTAGAGGCGCGTTACAATAGGAATTCCCCCTTATCGTCAAAAATCGTAAATCGGGGGAGGGGGGAGGGGAAGGGGGAGGGCGGGAAAACCGGCACACTAAAACAACCCTAAAACCCACCCCGACCCTTTAAAATAAATCCCCCACCCTCCCGACCCCCCCCCCCAAATGTTTTAAAATACCTGGGGTCCAGTGGGGGGGTCCCGGTGTGATCTTCCACTCTCGGGCCACGGCTGCATTAATAGAAATGGCGCCGGCGCCATTTTGGTTCCTGTCCCCCAACATCACGAGCGCAGGAGATCGCTCCCGGACCCCCGCTGGAGCCCCAGGGACTTTTGGCCAGCTTGGGGGGGCCTCCTGACCCCCACAAGACTTGCCAAAAGTCCAGCGGGGGTCCGGGAGCGACCTCCTGCACTCGGGCCGTATTGCAAAATGGCGCCGGCCGTATGGCCGTATTGCTGTAATGCAAAATGGTGCCGGCCATACGGCCGGCGTCATTTTGCAATACGGCAATACGGCCCGAGTGCAGGAGGTCGCTCCCGGAGCCCTGCTGGACTTTTGGCAAGTCTTGTGGGGGTCAGGAGGCCTCCCCAAGCTGGCCAAAAGTCCCTGGGGGTCCAGCGGGGGTCCGGGAGCGATATCCTGCGCTCGTGACGTCGGGGGACAGGAACCAAAATGGCGCTAGCGCTACCTTTGCCCTGTCATATGACAGGGCAAAGGTAGCGCCGGCGCCATTTCTATTAACGCAGCCATGGCCCGAGAGTGGAAGATCACACCGGGACCCCCCCACTGGACCCCAGGTAATTTGAAACATTTTGGGGGGGTTCGGGAGGGTGGGGGATTTATTTTAAAGGGTCGGGGTGGGTTTTAGGGTTGTTTTAGTGTGCCGGTTTTCCCGCCCTCCCCCGATTTACGATTTAAACGATTTAAAAAAAAAACCAAAACCACGACGATCATATTCCGTCCCCCCCAGCCAAAATCGATCGTTAAGACGATCGATCACACGATTCACATCTCTACTAAATAATATACCCCAATAGTTTACTTCTCCCTGATACTTTAAAAAAATTTCCTAAGCAGTAACCTGATACATAATTCTGCAAGTGTAAGCCAGGACATACTTGCTTTCTGTTAAAATGTATACTAAAATAGAGCTCAGTCGCCAAATCCTGGATTGGAGTGGCTTACGTGCAGGTGGCCCCCAATAACCTGACATTGCATAAGAATATGTATAAATAAGGTACATTATAATGATCAAGCTTTCTTTCATAATTCCTCCTTCTGACTAGTCCTTCAGTGATGACCTCTCTGCAGATCTTAGTGTCACCTTGAAAAATAGTAACTTTTATAGGTAACCCCTCTAAAATATCTTTCTCAAAGATATTAAAACAGAACTCGTTCCAGGACAGACCTCTCAATAATTCGACTAATCATTCGTTTCTTAGAATGGTCCATTTACTGCTACCCTCTATTGTCTATTACCTGACAGGTTTTTAATCTAGTCAACTATCTTGAGGGCCCACTCAAGGCTTCTCAGTTTATTTATGAGCATTCTATTCAAGAAGGCATCTAAGCTTTGCTGAAATCCAAATATATCACATTTAGTGTATATCATTGATCTAATTCTCTGGTCATCCAATCAAAGAAATTAAATAGCTTTGTTTAATATGATCTCCCTCTGATAAAATCATGCTGTCTTGGAAACTGCAATCTTCTGCATTCAAGATAGTTGACTATCTGTTCTTTTGGTAAAATCTCAATTTATTTTCTCACATTGAGATCAAACTAATTAATCTGTAATTTCCAACCTTTTCCTAATATCCCTTTTATGAAGGATGACATTCGCCCTTTGACAGTTATGTGGAATAGGGATGTGAATCGTTTTTTGACGATTTAAAACAATCGTCAGATATATTTTAAATCATCAAAAATCATTAGAGCCGCGATACAATAGCAATTCCCCTGATTTATCGTCAAAAAATCGTAAATCGGGGGAGGGGAAGGGGGGAGGGCGGGAAAACCGGCACTCCAAAACAACCCTAAAACCCATCCCGACCCTTTAAAACAAATCCCCCACCCTCCCGAACCCCCCCAAAATGTTTTAAATGACCTGAGGTCCAGTGGGGGGGGGGGGGGGGGGTCCCGGCGCGATCTCCCGCTCTCGGGCCATGGCTGCGTTAATAGAAATGGCGCCGGTGGCCCTTTGCCCTTACCATATGACAGGCAAAGGTAGCGCCGGCACCATTTTGGTTCCTGTCACCCGACGTCATGAGTGCAGGAGATCGCTCCCGGACCACGCTGGGGTCCGGGAGCGATATTCAAAAGTGAGGGCAATATTCAAAAATGAGGGCAAAAGTAGCATCGGCGCCATTTTGAATATTGGCAATACGGCCCGAGTGCAAGAGGTCGCTCCCGGACCCCCGCTGGACTTTTGGCAAGTCTTGTGGGGGTCAGGAGGCCCCCCCAAGCTGGCCAAAAGTCCCTGGGGGTCCAGCAGGGTCCGGGAGCGATCTCCTGCACTCGTGACGTCGGGTGACAGGAACCAAAATGGCGCCCTTTGCCCTGTCATATGGTAAGGGCAAAGGGCCACCGGCGCCATTTCTATTAACGCAGCCGCAACGGCCACCCGAGAGCGGGAGATCGCGCCGGGACCCCCCCACTGGACCCCAGGTAATTTAAAACATTTTGGGGGGGTTTGGGAGGGTGGGGAATTTGTTTTAAAGGGTCGGGGTGGGTTTTAGGGTTGTTTTGGTGTGCCAGTTTTCCCGCCCTCCCCCGATTTACGATTTTTTAACAAAAAAAATCATGACGATCAGATTTCCCTCCCCCCCAGCCAAAATCGATCATTAAGACGATCGATCACACGATTCACATCCCTAATGTGGAATGTTTACCCACTTTCTCTGACTGAGACAAAGGCCATGTCCGAATATATACAAGAGAATTTGGCGAAAGGTTTCATTCGGCCTTCTAAGTCTCCCGCTGGAGCCGGGTTCTTTTTTGTGGGAAAAAATGACGGCTCCCTCTGGCCGTGCATAGATTACCACGGCTTAAATGATATCACCCAGAAGGATCGCTACCCATTGCCATTAATCTCTGAACTTTTTGGCAGGCTCCAAGGGATCAAAATATTTACCAAATTAGACCTCAGAGGAGCATATAACTTAGTCAGGATGTACCGGGGCGACGAATGGAAGACCGCATTTAACACCCACGACGGCCATTTTGAATATTTAGTAATGCCGTTTGACCTCTGCAATAGAGATGTGGTTCGTTTATCACGAATTAGGCAATTTCAACGAAATTGCCTAATTCGGTCGACCCCTGTCACATGATAGGACAGGTCGACCCCTGTCGCATGGTAGGAGGACAAGATGGCGCCGGCCGTCCATTGCTCCTACCATGTGACAGGGGCTGACCAATGGCACCGGTAGCCCCTGTGACATAGTATGGGCAAAGGCTATCGGCGACATTTTGATTACTGGTAGCCGAAGGTCCGAGTGCAGGAGGTCGCTCCTGGACCCCCGCTGGACTTTTGGCAAGTCTTGTGGGGGTCAGGAGGGTCCCCCAAGACTTGCCAAAAGTCCCTGGTGGTCCAGCGGGGGTCCGGGAACGACCTCCTGCCCTCGGACCGTCGGCTGCCAGTAATCAAAATGGCGCCGATAGCCTTTGCCCATACTATGTCACAGGGGCTACCGGTGCCGTTGGTCAGCCCCCCCCGTCACATGGTAGGAGCACAAGATGGAACCGATGGCCATGTGACAGAGGCTGACCAACGGCACCGGTAGCCCCTGTGACATAGTAGGTCAAAGGCTATCAGCGCCATTTTGATCGAGGCAGGCCAGACAGCCCGACAGCACGGAGGGAGAAATCCCTCGCGGGACCCCGCTGGACCACCAGGGATGTTAGTAAGTCTTGGGGAGGGATCGGGATGGTGGGGGGTGGGGGTTGTATTTAATGTATTAAAGTGAATTTTAATGCTTAGGGTGGGTTTTTTTTAGCTTCATTTTCCCACGTCGTTTTTTGGGCCGGTTTCGTTTTTATTCGTTTTTCCAAAAAACTGAGGAAAAACGAACTTTACCCCAAAGCGTCCGACTCAAAAAATGACCCAGTAGAAAAAAACGAAGCTCATCTCTACTCTGCAATGCCCCGGCAGTATTTCAGAATACGATGAACGAAATATTCAGAGACATGCTCTACAGCTGTGTAGTGGTATATCTGGACAACATTCTGGTTTTTTCACAAGACCTTCAGAGCCACCACTTGGACATCGCCAACATCTTACAATGCTCGAGGGATAACCAGTTGTATGCCAAACTGAAGAAATGCTCCTTTCTCCAGGAGAGTGTTCCCTTTCTGGGCTATGTGGTCTCAAGCTAGGGGTTCTAGATGGATCTACAAAAGACTGAGTATTCAGGATTGGCCTCAACCCACAGGTCTTAAAGCACTTCGAAGATTCCTGGATTTCACTAATTACTACAGGTCGTTCATCCACCATTATTCAACACTGACCGCCCTACTCACAGCTATGACGTAAAAGGGAGCCAATCCCTCCCAGTGGTCATCTGAAGCCATGACCGCCTTCCAAGAACTCAAGGAGGCGTTCCTACGAAAACCGTGCTTACATCATCCAGATCCCCGACGACCCTTCATCATCGAAGTAAACGCTTCAGATGTCGGTGTTGGTGCAGTCCTCAGCCAGCATTCAGCCAATCACACCTTGCACCCATTTTCGTTCTTTTCCCGTTTCTCTCCTGCAGAGCGTAATTACAGAATCGGGGACAAGGAATTACTGGTGATTAAATTAGCCTTCGAGGAGTGGCATCCCTGGCTTGAGGGAGCACAGCACCAAATCACGGTTTACACCAACTACAAGAACCTCGAGTACTTACACCATGCTCAACGCCTTAACCATAGGCAGGTCTGCTGGTCTGTATTTTTTACCTGGTTCAATTTCCTCTTGAGATACCGGCCAGCAAATAAAAACACCTGAGACGATGCACTCTCCCGTTAATTCATCACAGAAGATATTCTGATACTCCATGGCATATCATTGACCCTATGAGGGTGCTCCCCTTCACCACACACACACGGTGCCAGCTGGGAAGATGGTGGTTCCCTGAACACTCAGAAGGAAAATCCTCAGATGGGCACATGACTCCTTGCTTGCAGGCCACCCTGGACAAGCTAGAACACTTTTTACTCTTTAAAGGTTCTACTGGTGGCCAACCATGAAAAAGGACACGCGAGCATATATAGAGTAATATCCCACTTGCGCCCGTCAGAAGCCGTGGACACATATAGCCACAGATTTCATTGTGGATTTACACCCATCTAGTGGCAACAAACCACCTGGGTCACCGTGGACTGCTTTTCGAAGATGGATCACTTCGTGGCATTACCTGGTCTACCTTCAGCTCCGGAATTAGCAAAATTATTCATTCGCCACGTCTTTTGCCTCCACGGACTCTCAAGACACATACTCTCTGATTAAGGGGTGCAATTTATGGCACAATTCTGGAGGTCATTATGTAAGAAATTCAACATATCCCTGGACCTCACATCAGCCTATCATCCACAGGCCAATGGACAGACAGAGAGGACGAACCGTACCTTAAAACAGTTTCTCCGGGCATATGTGAACTCTAGGCAGAGTGACTTGGCCGATTTACTACCCTGGGCCGAGTTTGCTTTAAACTTCCACCAGTCTGCTTCTACTGGATCAACACCCTTCCAAATTGTTTATGGACACCAACCTCTGCCTCCTCTTCCAATACCTCTGTGTCGTCTCTAGCGGCACAGGCCTCTGCACAAGAGTTACACCAACTCTTGGAACACACCAAACAACTTCTACAGCAAGCTGGTCAAAAGGCAAAGAAGTTCTATGATGCCCATCATCAGGCAGCTCCTCAGTTGAACCCCGGAGACAAAGTGTAGCTCAGCACTCTCTTCATCCACTTCAAACTGCCCTCAGCTTGCTTCGCTTCCAGATACATTGGGCCTTTTGCAGTACTTCGCCGCCTGGGTCCAGTTATGTACAGCCTTCGATTACCCAACGCCTTCCACATCTCGCTTTTAAAACTGCTCATCATTTCTGAATTTTCGAAGAAATCGCCTGAACCTCAACCTCTACCTGCTGAAGAGGATATAACATATCAGGTTGAGGACATCTTGGATGTGAGGCAGCACAAAAGGCATTGGGAATATCTCATCTCGTGGGAAGGATTTGGTCCCGAAAAGAATAGTTGGGAGTCTGCAGCCAACATCCTCGACAAGGAACTGATCAAACAGTTCCATACTTCTCACCCAAGGAAGCCAAAACTCCTGGGGTGGGGGCCCTAAGAAGGAGGGTACTCTTACGCCCGGTCGCAGATGGCTGCAACCACAAATGCTGCATTGACACCATTGGGGAAAGTGGCGGCCTCCGCTAGCTATCGCCAACCTGCCTGGCATCCACGGGATGGCATGGATGCTGCCGACCGCCATCTTGCCTTCAGGATCACTTAGGCGTGTGCACATGAGCCAGTCTTAAGCACATCATGGTGGGAACCTCGGGGGTGTCCCCTCCGAATGACATCTTCATTCTAAGATACTTAAGCCAGCTGGCCCTGCTTATTGACGACTTTGCAGTGAGTTCCCTCATTGCTGAATCCGCTTTGCTCACTATGGACTTCCCGTTCCAGTTCCTGCACATTTGGCGCGAGACGCTCTGGCTATCCACTCCTCGGAGGGCCTTCTTGCCTTGGACTGCTGCCTATCCACGTTCCCCGGCGATTCTGCTGGAACATTCATCACTGTGAGTACCTTGACTCTATGGATCAATACTGTACCATCTCTAGTGTGGAATCCTCTCCGTTGTACCCCATGCTGCAGGCCACTACCGTACCATCTCTAGTAGGAAACCTCTTCGGTGTACCTCGCGCTGTGGACCTCTACTGTACCATCTCTAGTGGGAAACCCTCACCGGCGTACTCTGTGCTGCGGGCCACTACCATACCATCTCTAAGTGAGGAACCCCCCGATGTACCCTGCGCTGCAGGTCACTACTAAATCATCGCTACAGAGGAATCTCATTGGTGTAACTCGCTTTGTGACCATTGCCAGATCTCCACTATTCCCTCTGGGTATACCCCACCACACAGACTCTGAGACTTTCTCCTGCACTCCCCACTTCTCGGGCAGTGCCATTCTCTCTCTCTCATAAAGACTCTATTCCACAGCTGTGTCTGACGTCCGCTGAGACCTTGCCTCCCGATGGTGAGGCTCACAGGGCTCCTCCTTGTGGGCAGTACCATCTCTCACCTCGGCCCAAGACCCACATACCTACAAATCCTAACAATGACTAGGGGACACTCCATGACCCTTGCAACTGGCAGATTTAAAACATATCATAGGAAGTATTTTTTTTACTCAGTGCACAAGCAAGCTAATGAATCTGTTGCCTGAGGACATGGTCAAGGTAACTTAGCATAGTCAAGTTCAAAAGAGATTAAATAGATACCTAAAGAAAAAGTCTAATAATAGTTATTAGACAGGTAGACTTGGGGAAAGTCTGTTGCGCTTCCTGGCCGCGTTGGCTCCGCAGCTGGGCCTGCTTATCTGGCATGACCCTCTACCAACACGGCCTCGAGCCCCTGCTCTGTCCGACCCCAACCGCATCCTCTGAGGGCATACCCGGCTCCCTTGCGGCCTTCAGCATCACAGCTCTGCTCGTGCTGGGGCTCAGCGTCCTCCTCGGCATTGACCCCGCCCCCTTAGCGTGCATGCGCAGAACTCAGCTGGATTTAAAGACCCAAGCGTGGGATGACCTCGGGCAGCGCCCGAATCTGATGTCACTCATGCAAGGTACTTATACCACAGCCCGGCCCCTAGCTCGGCACCTTGGCAATTAGGTCGTACACTCAGGTGTAACTAGTTTGCCTTCCTGCGTTCCAGTGTCTTGCACCTGTGTCTCTTCTTCCAGTCTCTCTGTTCCAGCATCTCCTGTGTCTTCTGTTCCAGCGTCTCCTGCTCCTTCGTCTCTCCACTCCTGGTAGTACCCTTCTGACTGATCTCACGGTACTGACCTTTGCCTGTTCTCTGATTACTCCTGCTCACTGCCTGACCTCTGCCTGAAACTCCAACTACTCTCTGATTGCTGCCTGCCCTGACCTGTGCCTGGAACCCAACTACTCTTGATCGCTGCCTGACCTCTGCCTGGAACTCCGACTACTCTTGACTGCCACCTGGAACTTGACCTTCGGCTTCACCTGACGAAGCCCAGATTGACCTCTGTTACCAACCGTGCTTTGGCTGACCATTCTGGACTGATAGTCTGGCCTTGATCCTCACCATACACTCTGACTCACTCTTCTGGCCTCCTGTGCCCTCTGGTCTTGCCTGTCTGGACACCGACTGCGCACACTTGTTCGTGGTGGGCACTCCCTTGAACTATCTCTATAGGAGACCCTGCGAGGACCACCTAAGACCAGGTGGCCCAGGTAGCCAAGGGCTCAACCTGAGGGAACCCCAGGTTGATATTGGCGAACCTCCAGCTAGCCTCTGTCTCCTCCTGTGCTCCACCTCCTGGTGGTAGGGGCTCTCCGGGTCTGACCAGAGGGCCGTACCAATCCTGCACCAGGCAAAGGGTCCACTCCCAGTGCAACTAAGACAGCATTTATCCCTAGGAGTGTAATACAAGAAATAGATCAACTATTGGGAATCTGACGGATACTTGTGACCCAGACTGGCCACTGGGTAAATCCATGCTGACTGTGTTCCATTAAGCCATGTCTTTCTATATACTCTGTGATTTTGATCTTTAGAATAGTTTCCACTATTTTTCCTGGCACTGAAGTCAGGCTCACTGGTCTATAGTTTCCTCAATCACCCCTGGAGCCCTTTTTAAATATTGGGGTTACATTGGCCGCCCTCCAGTCTTCAGGTACAATGGATGATTTTAATGATAGATTACAAATTTTAACTAACAGATCTGAAATTTCATTTCTGAGTTCTTCAGAACTCTGGGGTGTATACCATCTGGTTCAGGTGATTTGCTATCTTTTAGTTTGTCAATCTGGCCTACTACATCTTCCAGGTTCATAATATAAGAACATAAGAACATAAGAACATGCCATACTGGGTCAGACCAAGGGACCATCAAGCCCAGCATCCTGTTTCCAACAGTGGCCAATCCAGGCCATAAGAACCTGTCAAGTACCCAAAAACTAAGTCTATTCCATATTACCGTTGCTAGTAATAGCAGTGGCTATTTTCTAAGTCAACTCAATTAATAGCAGGTAATGGACTTCTCCTCCAAGAACTTATCCAATCCTTTTTTAAACACAGCTATACTAACCACATCCTCTGGCAACAAATTCTAGAGTTTAATTGTGCGTTGAGTGAAAAAGAACTTTCTCCGATTAGTTTTAAATGTGCCACATGCCAACTTCATGGAGTGCCCCCTAGTCTTTCTATTATCTGAAAGAGTAAATAACCGATTCACATCTACCCGTTCTAGACTTCTCATGATTTTAAACACCTCTATCATATCCCCACCCCCCCCCCCCCCCAGCCGTCTCTTCTCCAAGCTGAAAAGTCCTAACCTCTTTAGTTTTTCCTCATAGGGGAGCTGTTCCATTCCCCTTATCATTTTGGCTTTTTCTGTTTTCTTAATAGGAAGTGTATTGATGTTTAGGGCTTACAGTGTTGCCTTTTCAGGAGTAGGGTTGTTATACTGGCAGTTAGTGCTGTTTTTGATGAGAGGTTTGTAATTTACTTTCCTCATGGTTTTCTGAGGGCCAAGCCCACACTCACTGCATGATACAATAGATAATACCATATGAATTCAGAGTATCTTTTCTACATTTTTGCTGGGTTTTCTGATTGGCAGCATAGCAATGCATGGAAATATAGTATACATATGATGTTTTTACTTCAGAAGACTATACTTTCTCCTTTTTCATATAAAGTCTTATTACAAATGCATAAGTTTTAATTGTGTGTATTCATGTGTACGTACGGTGGGGTTGGGGGTTGCAAGGCTGGCTGCCCTGGCACCATGTTGTGGAAAAACAGAATTTGATTTAGAGCTATTTGTTGTGTTTGGCGGTTCATGGGGCAAGGCCATGGACTGTGGCACTTACTTCCAGCCCTGAGCCAGGTTTGCCAGTTCCTGACGTTGCCCCAGTTGCTGTGAGCTGCGATGCAGCAAGCCACTGTGTTCAGCCTGACACCACATGGTGGGACTCTGCCAATTCTCCTATGCTGCTCCTAAGTGCATGCAAACCCGACTTCCCAAGAATTAAACGACCTGTGGTGGGAAATCCCCCGCGGCATCCACAGATGACATCATAGCCTCTGGCCCATAAAAGGGACTTCTTCCCTTCAATCCATGCCTCTGCAATAGGTTCACTACTGTAAGTACAGCAAGTTGCCTCAGTACGTTCCTGGTCTTTCTTCCTGTGTTCCTAATCTTTGTCTCTGGTTTTCATTCTTCAGTTCCAGGTCTTTGTCTTCATCCTGTAATGTCTTCATTTCTTCGACAGCTCCTTGTCTTGTCAGTCTTTAGTTCATCAGTGTCTTCTGTCTCATTACCTCCTCGCCTGTGCTGTTCCTCACCTTTCTGCTTGTCTATCTGTCTCGCCTGCCCTCAGACAGATCTTTGGTTCTGACTTTGGCTTGCTTGGCCCTTGACTCTGCTTGAACTCTGCCTGCCATTGACCACTGCCTGACCCATGACTGTGCCTGAACTCTGCCCGCCTCAACCATAACCTGCCTCTGACTACGCCTGAACCCAGCCTACCCCAGGCCTTGGCCTGTGACCTGAATATTTCTGAAAATATCCAACTCATCAGCAGAGGCCCCTGTCTAAGGAGAATGAGGGTTAGTATTGATGAAGCTCCAGTTGGGCCTCTGCCATAGCCAACTCCATCAGCTAATGGTGGGGACCTGTAGGGCTCCTCCCTGCAGGTTGTGCCAACTCCACCTCAGTCCACGGGTCCATGCCCACAACACTATTTTGTCATGGGCCAGGCTCTCCTCAGTCTTGGCTGCAGTAGTGACACTTATGGTGATTGCCAGGGCTTTATTTTCTTTTTCTTAAGCCCTGGAGAAAACAGGCAGTTTGGATAACTTCTAGTCCTCACTTCTCCAGGAATAGGTAGGCAGAGCAGAGCCTAAAGAACCATAAAAGCAGCAGACTGTAGCACATAGTCAATGAGAATGCGACAGAGGGGCAAAGGCTCTGAGAAGCAGAGCAAGCTACTGTCAGAAAGGGAGAGGATGAGCAATGTTATTGAGACTTCTATCTGAGTTGGCTGGGCTGAGTTTTGAGAGGGGCAGCTGGCTGTGGAAATCGTGAGTCTTCTGGAGAGTGAGGGTGCCAAGAAGGGGTGAGAATGGGAAAGGAAGAAGGCTGCTGTAGGGTGAGGAAGGGCTGGCAATAAGGGCGGAAGCAAGGACTGGAGGTAAGGGCGGCAGTCCATAGGCTAACCTCACAAATCACTGCCCTTACCTCCAGTCCTGGGCTAGCCACACCATTCCTCCGACACAGGGAAGCCCTGTTGGGCTGCTGCATTGTGAAATACTGCTCTTCAGCATGGAAAGTCCTGGAAGTAAGGATTCCATGGTCAGTGGATGAGGTGGTTCTACTGGCACCAAGCAGGACTCTGTACAACTGAGGCCTGATCGGGCAAGCTGTAAGGCAGACCAGTTGAAGAGGAGTTGATGCCACTGGAGCAACAGCAGATCTAGAATAATAGGGAGGAGGCAAATTTTTCCATGTGTTACCTGACAGTTGGTCTCTGTTGACAGATATCATCACCATGGGAGAAGCCATCATGACCGAGAGAATCTATAATTGTTCAACTAGTTCCTTTAAGTTGAAGTTTCCTCCAGAGTTGGAATCCATGAAAGCCTAGGTAGCAATCCGAGTGGAACCCAGTTCCAAGGTGATCGAAAGAAGTAGTGGGGGAGCTGGAATGTTGAGGCCTAGGGTCATCTCCCCGAAGGACCATAGGCATTGAGGTTTCCTGACCTCTGTGGACATTGAACCAGGAAATGGCCTCGAGTGGCACAATATAGACAGAGGCCCTGCTGTCTGCAATGGAGCCTCTCTTCTGGGGCCAAATGGCAGCATTCTAATTGCATGAATTCTTCTGGAGGTGGAGAGGTCAAGAGTGTAACTGCCAGAGGTGAGAGTGGTTGGATACCAACCTCTTGAAAGACTTGCATCAGTGGTACCCCATAAAACCCAAAGCCTCAGTGAGGAGGCTTATGTTCAGCAGTCCATGAACCCCATTAACCGTCACCATTAGCTCTAGTCCTAGGCCATCCATACCATTCACTAACTCAAGGAAGCCCTGTCCGGCCTCTATATGGGAAACACTGCTGCCCAATGTGGCAAGAAGCTTCTGGCCACAGCGCAGCAGGATGCTGCTGACTCTAGTGTGCCACGCCTTCCTCTAGGCGCATGCGGACATCCCTTCTCAGCCTTTAAAGGGACCACAGCAGGAAAATCCCTGGAGTTTGAGTCAAATGAGTGTCTCTTGTGGTAGGGATTTTTAAGAGGCCTTTGTTTTGAGATCTCAGCAGTCAAATGGGGTTGTATTGGAGTGTCACTCCAGTAATCCGTTATTGTAGTATTTAAGCTGTTGAATATTGTTAATACTTTATAGTGTATTCGTGATTGGATTGGTAGCCATTAATATTGGTGAGATATGATCATATTTCTCAATTCCTGTTAAAAGTCTTGCAGCAGCATTTTGAAGTAGTTGTAGTGGTTTTATGTTATTAGCTGGAATCCCTAGCAGTAATGAATTACAGTAATCAAGGTTAGAAAATATTAAGGTTTGTAATACTGTGCGGAAGTCTGTTGTCATTAGTAATGGTTTCAATCTGCCCAGTATCCTTAGTTTGTTGAAGCCAGATTTAATTGTATTACTTATATGTGTTTTCTAGGGATGTGCAGAGCAAAATTTTATGTTCATATTTCTTATGTCCGAAAGGGGGTCCCACTTGCGGCCAATATGGACATAAAAAAAATCTAATGAGTTGGGTATATGTACATATGTCGCCCATTAAAGTCAATGGGGGAAGGATTTCCAGCCTATTTTTGGCTGCAGAATTGTGGTTTTCTTATCAATTGGCCCAGGAGAGAGTTCCCTTTCCTTTGTGCAGGGAAGTACTCCCTGGAAAGGGTCCACCCCTAGAGTTGTGTGTACCCGGTGTTTACATTGGCGTCCAGTGAATATCGTTGGCGTCTAGTGAATTCCATTGGCGTCTAGTGAATTCAGACGGTACTTACGCACTTCAGCAGATGACAAAGGAATTGGAGGATCTCTCAGAAATAAGAATACGTGTGGGAACACAAGGTCTGGATGAACAGGCAGGCACAGCAATGGAGTTAAAACAGCAGTAGGAACACAAGGCCTGGATGAACAGGCACTTCCTTCGAGGACAGAGGTCAATCCCAGCTAGGGACACAAGGCCTGCATGAACAGGCACAGGAACTAGGTTAAAACACTGGTAGCTCGCCAGCATCTTTCTGATGCATGCTAGAATATTGGCAGCGGTGTGGGCATGGTCCGTCAGGTGGGTGTGCAGTAAAGCCCACCTCCACCCTCATGCTTGTTCAGGGAAGGACTCCCTGGAACGGGTCCACCCCTAGAGTTGTGTGTACCCGGTGTTTACATTGGCGTCCAGTGAATATCGTTGGCGTCTAGTGAATTCCGTTGGCGTCTAGTGAATTCAGACTGTACTTACGCACTTCAGCTGATGACAAACGAATTGGAGCCTAGGATCTCTCACAAATAAGAATACGTGTGGGAACACAAGGCCTGGATGAACAGGTACATCATTCGAGGACAGAGGTCAATTCCAGCTAGGGACACAAGGCCTGCATGAACAGGCACAGCAACCAGGTTAAAACACTTGTGGGAACACAAGGCCTGGATGAACAGGCACAGCCACTGAGTTAAAACACCTGTGGGAACACAAGGCCCGGAAGAATGGGCACAGCAACTGAGTTAAAACACCTGTGGGAACACAAGGCCTGGATGAACACGGATACTCGGATAGTAATTATGTGTTTTTTTAATGTATTTATATTCTTATTCGAAAACGTTTCTAGCACGTCATACTTGATTACACTCAGGTACTGTAGGTATTTCCCTATCCCCAGAGGAACACAAGGCCTGGATGAACAGGCACCGCCACTGAGTTAAAACACCTGTGGGAACACAAGGCCTGGATGAACAGGCAGGCACAGCAATGGAGTTAAAACACCAGTAGGAACATGGATGAACACTGATACTCGGATAGTACAATTTTTTTTTTATGGATTTATATTCTTTTTTTAAAAAGTTTATAGCACTTCATTTATTTTTATATTTATTTGTCATTTTTATATACTGACATTCTTGTATTCAATGCAAATCATACTTGCTTACACTCAGTTACTGTATGTATTTCCCTATCCCCAGAGGAACACAAGGCCTGCAGGAACGGGCACAGCAACGGAGTTAAAACACTTGTGGGAACACAAGGCCGGGATGAAGAGGCGCAGCAGTCGAGCACAGAGGTCGATCCCAGCTAGGGACACAAGGCCTGGATGAAGAGGCACATCATTCGAGGACAGAGTTCAATCACAGCTAGGGACACAAGCCGCGGAGGAAAAGACACTAACCAGGATCCTCCAAGCCCTCATTTTCTCCAAATTAGACTACTGCAACTCTACATTTCTTGGACTCCCTTCCTCATACACAAAACCACTCCAAATGGTTCAAAACGCAGCAGCCCGTCTACTAACAAACACTAGGAAAAGAGACCACATTTCCCCAGTCCTAAAAGACCTCCACTGGTTACCAATTCAGTTCAGAGTCATTTACAAATCCATCACCTTGATATACAAAATCTTTCACCAACACACCATAATCGACCTACAAATTCCTCTCCGTTTATACAAATGCACAAGACCGACCAGGGAAGCCTACAGAGGATGCCTCCTTGTTCCACCCTCCAAAACCACTTATCACAGCACCTTTAGAGATTGAGCCCTTTCCACAGCAGGTCCACCGTTATGGAACTCCATCCCCCCAGATCTCAGAAATGAACCTTGCCTCCTAACCTTTCGGAAAAGACTCAAGACATGGCTTTTCAGGCAAGCCTTCCCGAACTGCACCTAACACACACCATCAATAAATTCTCAGCTCAGAAGCTGTATATATTGGACGCCATATTTGTAATGTACTCTTGTATATTTTTATATTCTACACATGTATATAATTAACCTCCTCTATCCCTCTTTATTTCTTACACTCCCAGTTCATAGCCCCAGTTAATTGTAACTGCATCTCTTCACCACGTGTATTTATGTTATAGGTTGTTTTCTTTGCACCCCTGTTTTCTGTAAAGCGACATCATGTGAACGATTTCATGAATGCCGGTATAAAAAAACCTTAAATAAATAAAATAAATAAGTAAGTACCGCAAGGGAAAGTTGAAAACAACTTTGAAGAGGGAGTTCAAGAGGGCGTGAAATTGTAAAGAGGTAAATGGGTGGGGTCCGTGCAGTCCGCCCGCAGGATTCAACCCGGCGGGTTCGGTCGGACCGGGGTTTCGGCGGATCCCCCACCCCCACCCCTTTCGCGGGGGGTGGGGGAGGGGCGGGGGAAGGCCCCGGCCCCCGCAGGGCGCATTTCCTCCGCGGCGGTGCGCCGCGACCGGCAACGGGTCGGCTGGGAAGGCCCAGGGGGGGCAGGTGGCCCGCTGCTCTGGCGGCGCGTGTTATAGCCCCCCCTCCCGGCGTTTCCTCCTTCCCCTTTGGCAACTGTTAACTTGTCTTAACCTCATTCACTACATCTATGCAGACGATGTTCAGATTCTTATTCCCATAACAGAATCTATTAACAAACTTGGCTATTCTTACAAGCCTTCCCTGATCCTTCAAACTTTCACTAGATAAGTACAGCTACTCAGCTTTGAATATGGAACTTCGCCCCTCCAATATTCTCCTCATTTAGCTACCCTACTTATGCACTTCAGAAAATGACAAAGGAATTGGAAGATCTCTCAGAAATAATAATACGTGTGGGAACACAAGGTCTGGATGAACAGGCAGGCACAGCAATGGACTTAAAACACCAGTAGGAACACTAGGCCTGGATGAAGAGGCACATCATTCTAGGACAGAGGTCAATCCCACCTATGGACACAAGCCGCGGAGGAAAAGAAACTAACCAGGATTCCCTCCGTAACGGCGAGTGAAGAGGGAAGAGCCCAGCGCCGAATCCCCGCTCGTCCGGCGGGCGCGGGAAATGTGGCGTACGGAAGATCGCCTCTCTGGCGCCGCTCGGGGGCCCAAGTCCTTCTCATCAAGCCTCAGCCCGCGGACGGTGTTAGGCCGGTAGCGGCCCCCGGTGCGCCGGGACCGGGTTTTCTCGTAGTCTGTTTGTTTGGGAATGCAGGCCAAAGTGGGTGGCAAACTCCATCTAAGGGTAAATACCGGCTCCGGCGCGTGTTATTGCCCCCCCCCCCCCCCCCCGGCAGCAGCTTCGCCGTTTCCCCCGCCGTTTCCTCCTTCCCCTTTGCCAACTGTTAACTAGTCTTAACCTCATTCACTACATCTATGCAGACGATGTTCAGATTCTTATTCCCATAACAGAATCTATTAACAAAGCCATCGCACTTTGGAACAACAGCTTACAAGCCATCACTAATCTCCTCAACAGTCAAAGCATGAGATCTTATTAAGAAACTGACATTATCCTCAACAAATTCTTACTCCTAGCAAAACCTCTACCAAGTACGTACACAGGGGTCTGTATTTTCATACCCCAGTGCTTGCTGTTTGAATACCGCTCTTGCCGTACCGACCCGCAGGGACCACCTAGGGACACAAGCTGTGGAGGAAAATAAACTAACCAGGATTCCCTCAGTAACGGTGAGTGAAGAGGGAAGAGCCCAGCGCCGAATCCCCGCCTGTCCGGCGGGCGCGGGAAATGTGGCATACGGAAGACCGGCTCCCCAGTGCCGCTCGGGGGCCCAAGTCCTTCTGATGGAGGATCAGCCGGCAGACGGTGTTAGGCCGGTAGTGGCCCCCCAATAAAACCACCAAAGACTGCTTCTATAAACTGCAAGTTTAAAAAAGGATAAGACCACTCTTCCACGCCAAACACTTCAGAACCATCCTCCAAGCCCTCATTTTCTACTACTGCAACTCTACATTACTTGGACTCCCTTCCTCATACACGAAACCACTCCAAATGGTTGAAAACGCAGCAGCCCGTCTACTAACAAACACTAGGAAAGGAGGCCACATTTCCCCAGTCCTAAAAGACCTCCACTGGTTACCAATTCAGTTCAGAGTCATTTACAAATCCATCACCTTGATATAAAAAATCATTCACCAACACACCATTATCGACCTACAAATTCCTCTCCGTTTATTCAAATGCACAAGACCGACCAGGGAAGCCTACAGCGGATGCAATGCCGGTATAAATAAATAAAATAAATAAATAAAATCAATAAGTACGTAAGGGAAAGTTGAAAACAACTTTCAAGAGCGAGTTCAAAAGGGCGGGAAACCGTTAAGAGTTAAACGGGTGAGGTGCGTGCAGTCCGCCTGGAGGATTGAACCCGGCGGGTTCGGTGGGACCGGGGGTGGTTTCGGCGCATCCCCCACCCCTTTCGCGGGGGGGCGGGGAACGCCTCCCGGACGGCCCCGGCCCCGTCCAGGAATAAAAAAAATAAAGTAAAGCAATAAAATCAATAAGTACGTAAGGGAAAGTTGAAAACAACTTTCAAGAGCGAGTTCAAAAGGGCGGGAAACCGTTAAGAGTTAAATGGGTGAGGTGCGTGCAGTCCGCCTGGAGGATTGAACCCGGCGGGTTCGGTGGGACCGGGGGTGGTTTCGGCGCATCCCCCACCCCTTTCGCGGGGGGGGCGGGGAACGCCTCCCGGACGGCCCCGGCCCCGTCCAGGAATAAAAAAATAAAGTAAATCAATAAAATCAATAAGTACGTAAGGGAAAGTTGAAAATAACTTTCAAGAGCGAGTTCAAAAGGGCGGGAAACCGTTAAGAGGTAAACGGGTGGGGTGCGTGCAGTCCGCCTGGAGGATTCAACCCGGCGGCGGGTTCGGTGGGACCGGGGGGGGTTTCGGCGCATCCCCCACCCCTTTCGCGGGGGGGCGGGGAACGCCTCCCGGACGGCCGCAGGGCGCATTTCCTCCGCGGCGGAGCGCCGCAACCGGCTCCGTGTCGGCTGGGAAGGCCCAGGGGGGGCAGGTGGCCCGCCGCTCCGGCGGCGCGTGTTATAGCCCCCCCTGGCAGCAGCTTTGCCGTTTCCCCCGCCGTTTCCTCCTTCCCCTTTGCCAACTGTTAAGTAGTCTTAACCTCATTCACTACATCTATGCAGACGATGTTCAGATTCTTATTCCCATAACAGAATCTATTAACAAAGCCATCGCACTTTGGAACAACAGCTTACAAGCCGAAGCCACCACTAATCTCCTCAACAGTCTAAACCTGGTCCTCAATGCCTCTAAAACTAAACTCCTCTTCATTTCCTACAAGCAAGAAAACCTCCCATCTCAGATCCATCACAAACACCTTCTCACCCACAACCATGTGAGAGACCTGGGAGTAATTATAGACAACCGTCTTCACCTAAAGAATATGATCCAAACCACAACTGTAAGATATAATATTATATCTTAATGGGCCTCGACAAAGGAAACTCTTTCCTATTGATCTTGTTAGACCTTTCCGCAGCGTTCGACACGGTCAACCACGCCATCCTCCTAAACCAGCTTTCGTCCATAGGAATCAGCGGCACCGTCCTATCCTGGTTCAAAACGTTTCTCAATAACAGAGGTTACAAAGTTAAACTCCAAAACAAGGAATCCTCAAGATTTGACTCTGTCATAGGAGTCCCTCAAGGTTCTTGATTATCTCCGACCCTATTTAATATCTATCTTCTTCCTCTCTGCGAACTTCTTACCGACCTCAATCTAAAGTACTTCCTTTACGCAGATGATATTGAAATCATCATCCATATCAAAGACACATACTCTAAAACTCTTGACTACTGGGAAACATGCCACCAGAAAATCAAACAAGTAGTAAACAACCTACACCTCATCTTAAACTCATCCAAGACAGAAATCCTACTCATCTCTCCTGAAAACAATATCTCCAACACTACTCTTCCCACCAACCTACCTACCACACAAGTTACAGACTTAGGAGTGATAATAGACAACCGGCTAAACTTCAAGGCACATATCAACAAAACAACCAAAGACTGCTTCTATAAACTCCAGGTTCGGAAGAGGATAAGACCTCTTTTCCATGCTCAAGACTTCAGAACGATCATCCAAGCAGTCATTTTTGCGAAATTAGACTACTGCAGTTCCCTATTGCTAGGTCTGCCCTCATCCTATTCCAAACCACTACAGATGGTCCAAAATTCAGCAGCCCGATTACTAACAGGCGCAAGAAAGAGAGACCACATATCTCCCATTCTGAAAGAGTTACATTGGCTACCCGTCCACTTCCGTATCATCTATAAAGCCATATGTGTCATCTTCAAAACTATTCATCAACGCATCTTATGCACTTTAGCTGATGACAAAGGAATCGGAAAATCTCTCAGAAATAAGAATACGCGTGGGAACACAAGGTCTGGATGAACAGGCACATCATTTGAGGACAGATGTCAATCCCAGCTAGGGACACAAGCAGCGTAGGAAAAGAAACTAACCAGGATTCCCTCAGTAACGGCGAGTGAAGAGGGAAGAGCCCAGCGCCGAATCTCCGCCACTCCGGGTTCGGGGATCTGAACCCGACTCCCTTTCGATCGGCCGAGGACGACGGAGGCCATCGCCCGTCCCTTCCGAACGGCGCTCGCCTATCTGTTAGGACCGGCTGACCCATGTTGAACTGCTGTTCACATGGAACCCTTCTCCACTTCGGCCTTGAAGAAGAATGCTCAGTCTGTTTAAAAGAACAAAATTAACGGACCCACTCAAGGACTATGCTCAGTCTGTTTAAAAGAACACAATTAACGGACCCACTCTGAAGGTCAATGCTCAGTCTGTTTAAAATAGCAATATCAACAGACCCACTCTGAAGGACAATGCTCAGTCTGTTTAAAATAACAAAATGGAACTGCCCAGCTAGGGACACAAGGCCTGGAGGAACAGGCACATCATTGGTGGACAGAGGTCAATCCCGGCTAGGGACACAAGGCCTGGAGGGACAGGCAGGCACAGCAATGGAGTTAAAACACCAGTAGAAACACAATGCCTGGAGGTACAGGCAGGAACAGCAACGGAGTTAAAACACTTGTGGGAACACAAGGCCTGGAGGAACAGGCACATCATTGGAGGACAGAGGTCAATCCCAGCTAGGGACACAAGTCGCATAGGAAAAGAAACTGACCAGGATTCCCTCAGTAACGGCGAGTGAAGAGGGAAGAGCCCAGCGCCGATTCTCCACCACTCCGGGTTCGTGGATCTGAACCCGACTCCCTTTCGATCAGCCGAGGACGACGGAGGCCATCGCCCGTCCCTTCCGAACGGCGCTCGCCTATCTGTTAGGACCGGCTGACCCATGTTGAACTGCTGTTCACATGGAACCCTTCTCCACTTCGGCCTTGAAGAAGAAAGCTCAGTCTGTTTAAAATAAGAAAATTAACGGACCCACTCTGAAGGACCATGCTCAGTCTGTTTAAAAGAACAAAATTAACGGACCCACTCAAGGACTATGCTCAGTCTGTTTAAAATAAGAAAATTAACGGACCCACTCTGAAGGTCAATGCTCAGTCTGTTTAAAATAGCAATATCAACAGACCCACTCTGAAGGACAATGCTCAGTCTGTTTAAAATAACCAAATGGAACTGCCCAGCTAGGAACACAATGCCTGGAGGTACAGGCAGGAACAGCAACGGAGTTAAAACACTTGTGGGAACACTAGGGCTGCACAGTAGATGCCGGTCAGACACAGCGATTCATGTCAAGAACATGTGCTGCAGTGCTTACTGCTTACATTATCTTGAGCATAGGAGGCAATTGGAACTGCTGCAAGGCTCCTTTCAATAGCTTTTATTCATCTTGCCATTCACAAGGAAAATCGGGAAAGCCAAGCAATGGCAGGTTTACTTTCAAAAACACTAGCATTTCCATCAAGACCGGTGAAAGCCTTGAGCGGTGAGGGCTCATGATATCCCCTGTCATTGAAAAAACACGTTCACTGGGCACACTTGTTGGTGGACATGACAGATATCCTTCAGCCACTTTGGCTAGGTGTGGCCAGACAGTGGACTTGTGTGCCCAATATGCCAGCGGATCTGTCTGCGTGTTCTCTATCGGCTCTGAGAGATACCGTTTCACTGACAGCTCTGCTGCTGTCTCCTCCTGTGCTTGGGAGGGCTGAGAGTCACTCAATCCAGTTACTTTCTCTCTCGCCTGTTGCACTACTGATGTATCTTTATGGCCAACATGCCTTGGGCGTTCTGACGTTGAGGTGGAGGCACTAGTAATAGTATCTGTCACTGACACAGTCCTTCTCCTGCCAGGGCTAGCAGCAGCACAACTCTGTGACGTGCCTGCTGTTTCCACCTGTGCTTCAAGCCTAATCTGTCTCCGCCTATGGTGCTCCTGTTCACGGACCTGTGCTAACAACAGCTCCTTCACAAATGACAGACAATTGGTCTGTAGGGCGATTTTACCTTTCACACGGGGATCACAGACAGAGGCGAGCATGTATGTGCTGTCCTCTGTTAAAGGCCTTAATCTGTCTTTCACCTGCTGCTGCAAAACGTCCACACACTGCAGCACCTCAGCAGTCATTCCCTCTTGCCGTTTAATGCCTTCCAAATGGTCATCCAGGAATTTCACTATAGGGATGATGTCAGCCAAGGTGGAACTTCTGGAACTCAGCTCCTCCGTGACGTCCTTGAAGGGCTGCAGGATTTTTAACAGCTGACTCATGACTAACCAATCGTGATGCCCTAGGGGATTCTGTACACCTATGTCTATTGTACCAGAAAGTTCATGAAGGGGTGTCTGCAGCTCCAATAACCTCTCCAGCATCATAAAGGTGGAATTCCACCGGGTGGGAACGTCTTGAATGAGACGCTTCTCGGGCATATCCAAAGCAGTCTGATTTTCTCGGAGAACCTGCCCCGCCCTGACACTTCTGTGGAAGTGTGCTGCTATGTTCCTGCACTTCTGTATTAACCTACGCAGGTATTCAGTCTCCTTGTCCTTGGACTCCAAGCCCAAACCTGACTTCACTACCAGATGCAGAGTGTGTGCAAAACATCGGATGTTCTTAAACCGCCCATCGCTTATTGCCTTAACCATGTTTGCACCGTTGTCTGTGACAAAAAAGCCTGCCCGCGTTTTACTGTCTCGCTGGTGTACTTTCCAGCTCGCCAGCATCTTTCTGATGCATGCTAGAATATTGGCAGCGGTATGGGAATGGTCCGTCAGGTGGGTGTTCAGTAAAGCCCACCTCCACCCTGATGCTTGTTCAGTAATAGAGCTGCTGGCTGCCCCTGCCTCTGCCATGTCCCACCAGTGTGCTGTCAGAGAGAGGTAAGAGTGTGCAGCATTCATGGCGGTCCAGATATCGCAGGTGAAATGCACTCTTCCGTCTGCCTTTCCTAGCAGTGCTTGCACGCGACTGACACAGTGCTTGTACAGGCTGGGGATGACCTTTCTACTAAATGTGGTTCTGGAGGGGACTTTGTAATTTGGAAGTACGACCTTCAAGAAACGTTTGAAACCCACATTCTCCACTAACTGCAGGGGCTGGTCATCAAGGGCAATCATTTCCCCAATGCTCCCGGTTACTACTTTTGCGGCTGCCTGCCTCCTACCCCGGGATAGCGTTACCGCACTCCACCCCATTTCCTCCATGGTGCATTGTCGCTTCTCCCACATGTCAGTGGGTTTCTGGCCTGCCGCCTGACTGCTAGAAGGGTATGAGGGCGTGGGCTGACTCTGCTGCTTTCCTACCACTGCACCCTGGTTGGAAGGGGAAGGGGTCCCCTGACGGAAAATGCTACCATCCCCAGATGGCAGTAATCTTGTTGGGTGTTGCCTCTTAATATGATACTCCATGCCAAAATTTGACAGATGTCCCAGTTGCTTGCCTCTGCTAATATCCCTGGCACAGTAATTACACCGAGCATAACGCGGGTCTTCTGTCACTTTAAAATGTGCCCAGATCGCAGATTTCTTTTGTGATCCTCCTCTCTTTCCCGCCCTGGGGGTGGATGGTGGCACTGGAGTTGAGGTACTACTGGGTGTGGGTGGTGCACCCACTGCACCCGGCGAAGCAATGCCAGCGGGGGCAACAGTCACCCTCTGTCTCCCTTCTGACAGCTCTTCCTCCTCCTCGATATCAGTGGAATGTCTCCCCTGCCGCAGATTTCTGGAGGTGGAGGCTAAAACAGGACTAACTGACAATTCTACCGAAGATTGCTCAGGTATTACATCTTCCGTTTCTGATGAGAATCCCATCCAAGAAGATTCTTCTTCTGAATCAGAAGCTAACAGTGCCAGCGCTACCTTGTCACCGCGAAGTTTTGCAGGACACTTCTGTCCCCTGGCTGCTCTTGGGTGTGTAACTTTTGTCTGGCTAGACTCTGCCTCCTCTTCACTCTCCTCCAAAACTACAGTGCCAGAAACACGTGCTGGCGATTGCAAAGTTTCATGGTCTGATTTCTTTTTTTTTGCCATGGAACTGCCATCCCCTACAAAGACGTTTGATTGCGACAGTTGCCTTTTTACCTGTACTGGTGGTGTTGCGCTGGTGTCTTTTGCGGTGCCTCCGCTGCCATTCCCACTAAGTCGCTTGCATCTCCCTTTCCCTGACATTATGGATTTAATGTCAATGAGTACTAGTGGTAACACTGCCCACTGTCCCACAATAATAATGTTCGGTCAGTTTAAAATAACTAAATTAACAGACCCACTCAAGAAGAATGCTCAGTCTGTTTAAAATAACAAAATGAACGGACCAAGTCAAGGACAATGCGGTTAAGTCTGTTTAAAAATAGCAGATTGAACAGACTCGCTGAAGGCCAATCTTCACTCTGTTTACAATGCCCACTGCCTCACTGCCTGCCTGGCAATGCACGGAATGTGTCTGTCTGTGTGTGTGCAGTGAGTGCACAGAGAACCAGCTTCCTTTTCAGTAGATATGAGGCAGTGTACTCCCAGCCCTGGAACTGCTGCCCACCCAGCACTGAACCACTCAAGGAGAATGCTTTTAAGTCTGTTTAAAAATAGCAAATGTAACAGACTCGCTGAAGGGCAATGTTCACTCTGTTTACAATGCCCACTGCCTCACTGCCTGCCTGGCAATGCACGGAATGTGTCTGTCTGTGTGTGTGCAGTGAGTGCACAGAGAACAAGCTTCCTTTTCAGTAGATATGAGGCAGGGTACTCCCAGCCCTGGAACTGCTGCCCACCCAGCACTGAACCACTCAAGGACAATGCGGTTAAGTCTGTTTAAAAATAACAAATTGAACAGACTCGCTTAAGGCCAATCTTCACTCTGTTTATGCCCACTGCCTGCCTGGCAATGCACGGAATGTGTCTGTCTGTGTGTGTGCAGTGAGTGCACAGAGAACCAGCTTCCTTTTCAGTAGATATGAGGCAGAGTACTGCCAGTGCCAGCCCTGGCACTGCCCACCCAGCACTGAACCAGTCAAGGACAATGCGGTTAAGTCTTTTTAAAAATAGCAGATTGAACAGACTCGCTGAAGGCCAATCTTCACTCTGTTTACAATGCCCACTGCCTCACTGCCTGCCTGGCAATGCACGGAATGTGTCTGTCTGTGTGAGTGCAGTGAGTGCACAGAGAACCAGCTTCCTTTTCAGTAGATATGAGGCAGTGTACTCCCAGCCCTGGAACTGCTGCCCACCCAGCACTGAACCACTCAAGGAGAATGCTTTTAAGTCTGTTTAAAAATAGCAAATGTAACAGACTCGCTGAAGGGCAATGTTCACTCTGTTTACAATGCCCACTGCCTCACTGCCTGCCTGGCAATGCACGGAATGTGTCTGTCTGTGTGTGTGCAGTGAGTGCACAGAGAACAAGCTTCCTTTTCAGTAGATATGAGGCAGGGTACTCCCAACCCTGGAACTGCTGCCCACCCAGCACTGAACCACTCAAGGACAATGCGGTTAAGTCTGTTTAAAAATAACAAATTGAACAGACTCGCTTAAGGCCAATCTTCACTCTGTTTATGCCCACTGCCTGCCTGGCAATGCACGGAATGTGTCTGTCTGTGTGTGTGCAGTGAGTGCACAGAGAACAAGCTTCCTTTTCAGTAGATATGAGGCAGAGTACTGCCAGTGCCAGCCCTGGCACTGCCCACCCAGCACTGAACCACTCAAGGAGAATGCTTTTAAGTCTGTTTAATAATAGCAAATGTAACAGACTCGCTGAAGGGCAATGTTCACTCTGTTTACAATGCCCACTGCCTCACTGCCTGCCTGGCAATGCACGGAATGTGTCTGTCTGTGTGCACTGCAGTGCACATAGAACTAAAGTAGATATGAGGCAGGGTACTCCCAGCACTGGAACTGCTGCCCACCCAGCACTGAACCACTGAAGGAGAATGTGTTCACTCTGTTTACAATGCCCACTGCCTCACTGCCTGCCTGGCAATGCACGGAATGTGTCTGTCTGTGTGCACTGCAGTGCACATAGAACTAAAGTAGATATGAGGCAGAGTACTCCCAGCCCTGGAACTGCTGCCCACCCAGCACTGAACCACTCAAGGAGAATGCTTTTAAGCCTGTTTAAAAATAGCAAATGTAACAGACTCGCTGAAGGGCAATGTTCACTCTGTTTACAATGCCCACTGCCTCACTGCCTGCCTGGCAATGCACGGAATGTGTCTGTCTGTGTGCACTGCAGTGCACATAGAACTAAAGTAGATATGAGGCAGGGTACTCCCAGCCCTGGAACTGCTGCCCAGTGCCCATCCAGCACTGAACCACTCAAGGAGAATGCTTTTAAGTCTGTTTAAAAATAGCAAATGTAACAGACTCGCTGAAGGGCAATGTTCACTCTGTTTACAATGCCCACTGCCTCACTGTCTGCCTGGCAATGCACGGAATGTGTCTGTCTGTGTGCACTGCAGTGCACATAGAACTAAAGTAGATATGAGGCAGAGTACTCCCAGCCCTGGAACTGCTGCCCAGCCAGCACTGAACCACTCAAGGAGAATGCCTTTAAGTCTGTTTAAAAATAGCAAATATGAGGCAGAGTACTGGCTCGTCAGGAAATCCTCAGAGAAGCACGGAATGACAGCGCGATTCGCTGCATTCAGTGCTTCTCTGAAAAGGTGAACGCAGATTCGCTGCGTTCCGGTATCCATGCCGACCTGTCCCACCCTTTCCTGTGAGTCACTGAGACTCACAGGACAGGGTCAGACAGGTTGGCATGGTTACCGCAGGGGCGCCGCCATTTTCAGGTAATCCGGGGCTCCGAGCTCGAGTCGCAGGTAATGGCGGCGAGAAAGCGCGCGCATGGCGATTCGCCGTATCCGACATATCTATGTTCATTTATGTCAGAAATCTGCTCGTATACGCCCCATCTTTTTTTTAAGTTAAAAAAAAATATTGAGTTGCGTTTTCCATATGCGGTCAATCCGAATGCACATCCCTAGTGTTTTCATACTTACGTTTTCATCCATATGTACTCCTAGGTTTCTTACTTGTTTTGATGGATTAATTTGGTAGTTTTCCATTTCTAAAGCAGCAGCAGGTATTAATATTTGTGGGTTTCTGTTTAGCCAGATGATTTCCGTTTGTTGGTATTTTATACAAGTTTAAGTTGTGATAATTTTTCTTGAATTGTTATCATATGTTTTGTTTTTTTTAGTAGAAATTTCGTGTTATCCAATGATTTAGTTAGGGGGATGTAGAATTGTAAGTCATCAGCATATAAAAAGAATTTTACTCCAGTATCAGTCAGTAGTTTGCATATAGGTAGCATAAAAATATTAGTCTTGCTGATAGAGCTGATCCTTGTGGTACACCAGTATTACATTGGAAGATATCTGATAGATGGTTGTTGAATTTTACTTTGAATGTTCTATTATCTAGGAATGATATAAACCATTTTAGCACTATTCAATCTATCCCTATATTTTTTATTTGCTGGCAAAGGATTGCATGATAAACTGTATCGAAAGCAGCTTTTAAATCAATTAGAACCAGGCAGTATGTTTCATTATTATCAAACCCTCTTAATACTGAGTCTGTTTGTGAAAGTAATAAGAGTTTCCGTACAGTGGTTTTTTCCTAAATCCAAATTGATTTGGATAAAGAATATTTTTTTTTCCATTTAAAGTTTTATTAACAAGAAGTCAGATACAAAGACAAACTGTTTAAACAACTTTGATGCTCTTTATGATTCCCCCCCCCTTCCCCCCCTCCCTCCCTCGAAATTGGATGTTCGGCTAGAAAGCAAGAGTCATTCCTGTCCACATCAGATATGTCAAATTAATAACGAAAAACATTAAATGTCCCTTCTCGGCTACAGAAGCCCAATAAAGAGTCATGGTGGGACTGATCCGCAAGTGTATCCTTGTGAGTCGAGATCATTGCGTGCATGCAAGCAGAACTGCGAGTTGGAGTGTGGTACATTGAAGAGTGGACGTTCATGTCTTCTGGTGAATGAGCCAAGTCAGGTGGGGTTGCCAAGTTTTCTGGAAACGTTGAATGGTATGGTGTTTTGCTGCTGTTAATCTACTCAGGGTACAGACATGATCAAGTCTTGCCAACACCGCTGCCAAGGTTGGGCCTCGGCGTGCCCTCCAGTCCTTTGCTATTTCCAGCCTCACAGCAATACAGGTCTGTACCACCAGTGCACGATGAGCAGGTTGGTGGCCACTATCTGGCGCATTCAGAAGTGCTGTGGCTAGTTGTAAACGGAGCGGTGTATGCAATATCTGAGTTAAATGGTCTTCAACCTGCCTCCACAACGGCATTATACAATCCCCCGACCACCACATATGAATGTAGGTTCCGACGGATGCACACCCTCGCCAACATAGAGGAGAAATAGTCGGTGAGATTTTGGCCAGTCGCTCAGGCGTGAGATACCATCGGTACAATTGTTTATATCCGTTTTCGACCAAAGCCGATGATACAGAGGCTTTACTCAAAGAGTCAAAAAGGGCCTCCCAATCCGAGTCCATATATTCTCTGGGTAAGTCTTTCTTCCATGCCCGGATATGTGTGGTATCATCTAGTAATTTCGCATTCAATAGTTTATATACTTTTGCAATAAGACCTTTATATTGGCTAGGAACAGAGCAATAACCTTCAAACAACGACTTTCCCTTCGTTAAACACACCTTAACCCGCTCCCCATAGCAAAAGTGACGAAGCTGGGAATATGCCAGGTACTCAGGAGAAGGCATATTATACTTATCTCTAAACGATGCGAAGGGTATAATGTCTTCCCCACCCCAGATATCCTCGAACTTGTTGAGGTTATTAGCTTTCCACAAGAGGAAGGCTGTTTGCGGGATTCCTGGCTGGAACTTAGTGGTACAAAACAAGTGGGTAAGATGGTAACATGATTTGTCTCCCACTAGTTTACACTTCCATTTTTTCCAGAGGTTTAACGTGTGTCTGGTGGTAGGTAACATGTGGCCCGTGGGCCGCCAGGATTTGGGGTCCTGCCACGCCAAGGTGGCCAAAGGCATCAAGGGGGTTTGTGATTGTTCTATTATCGCCCAGTGTTTAGGGTCACAGGACTGGTGCCAGAGGATCAGAGGACGCAGTTGAGCCGCTACATAGTACCAACTGAGGTTCGGTACACCAAGCCCACCCTCCAGCTTAGTTTGGTATAGCACCCTGCGGGCTACCCTAGGTGGCCTCCTTTTCCACAAAAACCTCATTAATTTACTCTGCCATTGCTTTAAAAGCTCTGTCGGTACCGGGACTGGTAGGGATTGAAATAAATATAGGAGCCGCGGGAGAATATTCATCTTTGTTATGGCCACACGCCCCAACCATGATATTGGAAGACTACCCCACTTGTCCATATCCAACATTAAATTCTTAATTAGGGGAACGTAGTTAAGGCTATATAAATCCCTGGGATGGGGTGCAATATGAACCCCCAAGTATTTTATTGTTTGTTTTGCCCATCGAAATGGGTGGAATGGTTGTGTCGCCTGAACGGTGCTGGGGCTACAGGTGATATTTAGAATTTCAGACTTATCCCAGTTCACTTTGAAACCTGAAACATGACTGAAATGCCGGATGTCGTCCTCAATAGCCGTAAGGGAGTCATGGGGATTGGTCAGTGTGAACATAATATCATCTGCGAACAACGTTATTTTGAAAGCTTGTTGGGCAAACGTAAAGCCGGTTATCTTGGCATTGTCTCTGATGGTAATGGCCAGAGGCTCAAGGAATAAGGCAAATAGTAGTGGCGATAAGGGGCATCCCTGCCTCGTCCCTCGTGCTACTTGGAAGGTGTCCGAATAGCCCCCATTAATTTTTAGGCATGCCCGAGGATTGCTATAGAGACTGGTTATCCAGGCATGGAAATGCGGGCCAAACCCCATCTTCTGCAGAACCCTGAATAGATAAGGCCAATGAACCATATCGAACGCTTTCTCCGCGTCTATAGAGAGAAATATGGCCTCCTGACGGTGTTGATGAGCCCACCACATTAAGTCGATCAATTTACTTAAATTATCCCCCGCCAAGCACCCTGGCATAAAGCCCGCCTGATCTTGATGTACCAGTGATGTGATAAAGCAGTTCATGCGAGCTGCAATTATTTTCGCTAAGATCTTCAAATCAAGATTTATTAATGATATGGGTCTAAATGAACCGCATACGGTGGGGTCCCTGCCCAGTTTCAGTAATATTGTAATCCCAGCAAGATTAGAATTGTGGGCCAGGGATCCCCCATCTCTCAGATAATTATATACTTTTTGGAGGTGGGCTACGATATAGGGGCAAATGACTTATAAAACTTAGCTGTAAGCCCGTCAGGACCCGGTGATTTTCCATTCTTTAGTGTCTTAATTGCATGGAGGATTTCAGCGGACGATATCTCTTCATCCAACCGAGCTTGTGCTTCGGGTTTCAAAGTGGGTAGGTGTACCCCATCCAAGTAAGAGTCTATGTCAGAGTTACTAATATTACCCTCCGAAGCATATAATTTACCATAAAATTCCAGGAATCGGTCACGAATATCAGTATTGGTGGTAAGTAACTCCCCCTTTCCATTTTTTATCTTGGAAATAGTATTCTGATATGAGGTCTGTTTAAGCTTACGGGCTAGGGTCCGACCTGCCTTATTTCCCCCTTCAAAATAGGCCTGCTTGACTACGTTCAAAGAGTGCGCCAGAGACTCAGCCCCCAACCTTGATAGCTCCTCTCTAGTTATTATTTGTCGCCAAAGTCTCTTGGCCCCTGAGAGTTGATGGGCATGGGTAAGTTGGTTTAATCTTTGGCGCAACTCACATACTTTCTGGGTGTCCCTTTTCTTGAGAAAAGACGCCCTGGAGATTAATAGGCCCCTAATATAAGCCTTAAACGAGTCCCAAACTATAGGCGGGTTCACCTCCCCGGTGGCATTGATATTGAAAAATTCCTGAATCTGTGGAATTAGGGATTTAGTGAAATCCTCATCTGACAATAGTGAATCATTTAGGTGCCAGAATCTCGCCCCTTTGGCATAATGTGGTATACTGACATCCATCAAGACCGCAGCATGGTCTGTCCAAGCTACTGGGCTTATATCGGGTTTGGAGACGCAAGATAGAATGGCCTTGTCAACCAGTAAATAGTCGATTCTGGAGTAAGTGGCATGGGAGGCTGAATAATAGGTATAGGAGCGAGATTTTGGAAAGTGCATTCTCCACACATCCACTAAATGACAATCGTCCATCAGCATCTGGAGCTGCTGCCTATGGGTAGGTGCCAGAGACGCACTCCCCCTCGAGGTATCTAGCCCTGGTTGTCTAGCCACATTGAGATCTCCCCCCAGGATTAACTGCCCTTTTCCCTGTAACAAAAGCAAATTGTTGATATCTTTGAAAAATGACCCCTGATCTTGGTTGGGAGCATATAAATTTACCAAGGTATATTCGTGACCATCTATCGCAATCCTCAGTAGTAAGTAACGTCCCTTCGGATCAGGTATACAGGCTCTTTGCTCAAACACCAGATGTTGCGCAATCAAAATACATACCCCTGTATATTTGGTGGAGGTTTTGCATGGAGTGAAAAACTGATAAGGGAACTGCGGATGTTTAAGCAGACCCTCATACTTGCATTTTAGGTGAGATTCTTGTATAAACACCACATCTGCTTTAAGCAGATTTAATTCTTTAAACAAACTATGGCGCTTATATGGGGTATTTAATCCCTTAACATTAAGGGATACTACACGGAATGAAGCCATGACTAGGAATCAAAGAATAAGATAGACCAATAACCCTCCACCATGATATCTCACATAGAATACAAGTTACAGTTTGTCCCATTCTCACCTCCTCCCCCAACAAACTGTGCAGCACAGGTAAATGATACATACAAACCACTGACATCCTATTGAAATCAGAACCCTCAACAAGGATAGATATGAGCTGCACTTCATGGAACAATAGTTGACTCCCTCTCTCATACAAGTTATTAATAGAGCAGAAATTTCCAAACATCTCCCCCCACCCCTCCCTACCCCCCCTTCGTAGCCTGCTAATATCTCCACGCAGGCTCATCTGAAACCCTTGTAAGGAGGAATATATCAATCAGGAGCTGCATGCTCCCTCAAGCCACCAGACATACAGAAAATCTAAGTGGGCTAATGTGCTACAAAAGCAATAGAGGTTGCCATCATATTAACAAAACAGCTAAAGAAAACAGTAACAAGAGAACTTGCTCAGTGAATCTGGGCCACCGGAGTATAGCTTCAAAGAAGTTACCAATCCCATCTGTCGAGGATTTAATATCAAGTAGCCGCCTCCGGAGACCGCCGAGGATCTGAGTTTCTTTTCAGGCGACTGTTTCTGGTCCCCACCCGTTGCCATCGGGGGGGTTGGTGTTTCGATGCCATCCTGCCAGGCCCCGTCACGTGGGATCCAGTTGGAGAGAAGCCCCGGTCTTTTAGTTGGGAGGCTGCCTCTGCTGCTGTAAGAATACGAGAGGATTTGCCCTCCCAAGTATATTGAAGGCCAAACGGGTGCAACCATCTGTATTTGACATTTTCCTTTCTGAGGAAGGCTGTGGCCTCTCTCAACTCCTGCCGATTTGATAGAGTGGCCTGAGATAAATCCGCATAGACCGATATTTCTTGCTCCTCCCAGGCCCATCGGATCTGTTTCCTGGCTATATTAGCTATCTTTTCTTTCATGGCGTAGTCGTGGTAGCAAACAATGACATCGCGTGCCTGATTGGTACCTGGTGCACGAAGCACTCTATGAGCACGGTCCAATTTAATACTGTCCAGGCTGACATCCTTAAATTCAGTCGTGGAATGCAACAAAAATAAGCTGAATCGCTGAATAAGGGCAGTGCAGTCAGCATTTTCAGGGGTTTCCAAAAATCCCCTAAACCTAAGATTTCCCCTGCGAGCTCGGTTTTCGAGGTCAGCTAGCTTGGATTTCATGGCCACATTTTCTTCCTGTAGTTCCGCTAGCTGTTCAGTGTGATTTTTAGAGAATTCTTCCTGATATTCAAGGCGTGTATCGATATCATCGACCCGTCTGCCCACCGAGGAGAGCTCTTCTTGAAAATCGTTGATGATCGTCGCGATTTCCTTTTTATAGGATTTCAAGTCCGTTCTAATCTCCCCGAACCACTCCCAAAATTCCCTCCTAGTCGGGACTTCATCAGCGCTCAGGGGAGCTGAATCTTCATCCAGCGCGCCGGTCAGCTCTACCGCGGCAGTGCCATCTTGTTCCCCCACCTCGTGGGCCGTACCGGACACTTCGCCTTTACGATATGAAAAAGACTGGAGATCAATCCCTTTCTTTTTAGAAGTCATCTTGACCTGATTAGCGTCCTCTTGCAGCTAAAGACCAGCTTTTCAGCTCGCAGGTATGCCCCAAAAATACGCAATTTAGAGCGGCTTGCCGAGGAGCTCCCTTTTAAGGCAGCCATATAGCTCGCTGACGTCACTTCCTCCTCGATAAAGAATATTTTTATCATCTAAGTAATCAGTAAGTTGTGTGAGCACTGCTTTTTCAATTATTTTTGCTGAGAATGGTAGATTTGATATTAGTCTATAGTTATCCTAATCATTGAATCTACCAGATTTGGTTTTCATGGTTATTTTATCACTGTTTGCTTCAGTCTGGGTATATTGTATCCTTCAGATAAAGAGAGGTTAATCAGAGTTATTTATTTATTTATTTTCTATTTTTAGATTACGCTTTTCACACTTTATTCAGCATTTCAAAGCGGATTACATTCAGGTACTATAGGTATTGAGATCAAAGGTGTTATTTCATGGTGTATTAGCTTTAGTTATGATTGTTTATTGCCAATTTTGGATACTCTATTGAATGTTGTTCACATACATCTGTCATTTATGTTTTCATCAATAATTGGTATGTCTTTGGTAGGGAATTGTTTTATGAAATTGATTTTCTCAATTAGCGCTGCTACATATTCATTGCAAGATTTTTTTCTGAAGCAATGGTTCCTTGCTGTATTTGATGTTGGATCCTTTATGAGATTTTTGACAGTTTCGAATAATAGTTTTGAATTGAACATTACCCCGTAAATTTGATTTGCATAGTACTCTTTTTTGGTTTTGTTGGTTAGTTTGCAATATATTGCAAAAGAGATTTTATATCTTCTTAGTGCTATATCTGTGGGGTATTTCCACCATAATTTTTCTAGTTAAGTGTTTTTTGCATTTCTAAGTTCTTCATTATACCATGGGTTAGACTTGTGGATGTGTTTTTCTTTATGAATAGTTTGTGTCTGTATGGGCAAAGTTCTTCTGCTATTTCATTCATTATTATTTCCCAGGAGTCAAATGCTGCTTTGCAATTATTTTGGTTTAAGTTGTGGATTTTAATTTCAATTGCTTTCATTAAAGAAGAAAGTTATTCTACTTAGGGAATAGCCACTGCTATTAATTGCATCAGTAGCATGGGATCTTCTTAGTGTTTGGGTAATTGCAAGGTTCTTGTGGCCTGGTTTGGCCTCTGTTGGAAACAGGATGCTGGGCTTGATGGACTTTTGGTCTGACCCAGCATGGCAATTTCTTATGTTCTTATGAATCAATTTTCTTTCTGTAGTCAAAGGTTAATTTATTTTCCATTGGTTTATGAATTTGTTTTTGGAGATTTATTTCTGCTCTTATTAATTGGTGATCTGATCATGGATTTACAGTTGGTTCAGTGTTGATTTGGTAGTTTTTCATGTTGGCAAAAATTAGGTCCAGCGTATGGCCTGCTTTGTGTGTTGGTTTAGAGACATATTGTGACCATCCTAGGGTTTCCATAGTTTCAAGGAATATTTTGCATCAATTTATCATAGGATTTTGTCGACTTGGATGTTGAAATCACCTGGTATTTTCAGGGGATGGGAACATGTTCATGAATAGTTCAATAGTGGAGATCAAGTGGAGAACAGTCTTTTTTTGTAAAAGGCCTGGGAGGCAATATACCAGTCCTAAATTTAGCTGCTTCGATTTTAGTATCACAACTTCATAGCAAAGGTCAATTTATATTTTACTTAAAACTAGTTTTAGTTCTTTCCTATATATTATTAATAGCCCTCTGCCTTTTTTTTGTCTTGGTATGTGGTGTAAATCGTATTCTGGATGGTAGATTTGGTTTAGTAGTACATTGTCTTAATCAATCATCCATATTTATATGATGCAGAATAAGGTTAGTTGTTGATCATTTAGCATATCATTAATTAAAGGGATTTTTTTATATTGATTGTGCATTCAATAATAGTAACATAATCAAAAGGCTGGTTTTGAAGTTGTGCCCAATATTACTGGTTATGGTGTATATAACATTGTTTGCTGCATTTTGTTTTTTCTTCTTCTTTTTATTATTTAAGTCTCCATTCATACCTTGTCCAGTTACTGGGATAATAGGATTTGTATGTTTCATGGTTTCAATTGTAGTTTTGTGTATTTCTCTTTGTCTTCCTTCTCTTCTGCTCTGGTTGGTGGTGCGGCAGGCATGGAGTACTGCTACTTCTCTGCTTCTCATCTCCCAGGCTCCCAGCTTTCTGATCCTCAGCTCAGTGATGTCGGCGTGGGATGTCACATCATGGCAGGGCTTCTCAGCCTATCGTTTTTGGGTTCCCTGACTTCCGGGTCTTCTTCTCAGATTGGTGGTGCAGCACGTCTCTAATATGTCTCCTTCCCTTCTTCTCAGCTCACCTTACTTCGTATTCTGCTCCCTGGCTTATTAACTTAATTTCTTGTCCATCATTTGCATTTTGGTACTACCAGTGTAGTCTTTTGTGATGTTTAGTCAGTTAGCCAGGTTCCAGTTTATCTCATGATAATATTTTGGGGATGGTCCAGGATATGTTCCAGGATTGGTTTAGATGTCCCTGTGTTCCTTATTTGCTGCGTTCAGTAGACCGCAGGTCTGAAGAAGTCATTTGGTCTGATGAAGTTGCTTGCTCACTGGTCGGGAAGCCAGCGAATGGTCAATAGAACCAATACAAGTGTGGTACTGTTCAGGGGGTCTGAGGCAGTTTGGTCATCTGTGGGTTTGATGGGCACCAGTAGTTGAGTAGTGCAGCAGGAAGCAGGCAGGCAGGAAGCAGTTCAGTCGCAAGTAAGCCATCTGCCTGGGGGGGCCACGTGATGCAGTTGTCAGTTAGCACTGCAGTGAGCAGGCAGGCTGAGAACTGGTAGGTGGCAAGCAAGCCAGCTGCCGGGGATGCCGCAGGAAGTGGGCAGGCAGCTATAGGGAGTGGCAGCAGGCAGAAAAGGCTCAGCGACAGGGAGTTTTGGTGGAAAGAAGCAACCACGATAAGCCGGTCATAGTATTAATCAAGTTGACTTAGAGAATAGCCACTGCTATTACTTTCATCAGTAGCATGGGATATACTTTGTTTTTGGGTACTTGCCAGGTACTTGATGCCTGGAATGGCCACTGTTGGAAACAGGATGCTGGGCTTGATGGACTCTTGCTCTAACCCAGTATGGCATGTTCTTATAGTAAGGAGTCGGCTGCTGAATTATTAGTAGTGTGGAGCCGATTGGAGAGTTCCGTATGGAGGTTAGAGCTAATGGCTGGAAGAGCTGCATGTACTTGGCGGCTGGAGTGTGCGAGGAGCAGACTAGCTGTGGTAGGAGTGTGCAGCGGGACGCCAAGCTGTCAGGTGGTTGTGTTTGCAGGCAAGCGGGAGGTCTTCTGCCACTCACCAGCCTTCAGTTCCTCACTACTCTCTTCCTTAGTTCCAGCATCTACCTTATCTGGCAGGTGGGGAGGGCTCCACTGTTGTACTGCATAACACAGTTTTGTTGGCACATTTCTATTCTGTTTTTTGGTGAGGGTGTGTCTGTATTTTAAAGGTCCAGTTCTTGTGTAACTTTAATTCTTGCTGTGAAAATGATGGTATTTATCACTGGCTTTTAAGGCATTATGGTTATCTCTTCCTCATTTATATTTTAAATAGATATTTGCTCTTTATTAATTTTAATTGCATACAAAAAGAGGTTTTGAATATTCTTGCAGAAAATCTTTTTTCATTCACATATTTTATTGTAACTGCTGTTAATAGATTAGATGATTATTTTAAGGGATTAGCTAATGTTCCTTCTAAGGATTGGGTTGCGTGAGTATATATTTGATAGGCTTTTTGCATAAAAGAATGTAGTGCTCACAAGGTAATGTAGGAGGGTGTAGTGTTTTCTAGAGCACATAGCAGCAGCAAATTTTCTGGTGCACCACCAACTTCAGCAGTCACCTACGACCCTAGTCACAGATATCCCATGGGTCAGTTTTAAAAAAAAATCCCAGGGCTGATATTTGCCTGCAATCTGCCCTGGTCAGGACATGCTAAGTCCTAGATGAAATAAATGAGCGTTTAATGAAGCAGCTGGTACAAGAACTAACAAGCAGGTGAGCTATTTATACCTAGACTTTAGTGGAATGCAGGATTTGTTGTAAGAGGTAACAGTTTTGGGGTCACTTGGCAATAGTGATTATAACATGATCAAATTTTCTTCTGAGGCCCTCTCAATTCTTCTGGGCCCTGCCTTCTTACCCCAGGCTAAAGGGATCCTCCCTGGCCCAGACTCCCTTGCTGGGTTAGCTCTTAAGGACTAGGCCAGAGAGCTGTGGCTGGTCCTTTAAAGTATTTTGAGGGAGTTTCTTATATACTCCCTGACATACCCTCCCCCCTCAGCTTGGCCTTGTCAGGTCCAGCCCAGGCTAACTCCCAGTTCGTCCTCGGTCGCTTGTGTAACTTGATCCATGGACATGCTGTCCCACCTCCAGGCAGGCTGCCCAGGCCATCTATGAGTTTGCCCTTCAGGATTGCAAACCGAGGAGAATCACACCCCAGAATCACTGGATAAGGGAGCTCGGGAAGGACTCCAGCATCCATAATGGTGTGTACTGCTGGGGTCGTCACCAGGACATGACTGACTGGCTAGTCCTGTTTGTCTCCTTGTATACATACAAGTGTCTCTTTCCTCTTATAAATAGCGTGCTGTTTTTGGTTCTTGTGTTGTTTCTGGTTCTTGTGAACCAGAGTCTTGTTTCACCCTGAATCTACATAGCTTGGATCCAGTTCCATCTGAATCACAAACTCCTCAAGTCCTGAATGAAGAGTACCATCAAAGTTGCAACTTTGGAGCTTTGAAAAAGTATGCACCCATTAGAGCTCTGAGTCCTCGTCCTCTCGCCCGGGGACATCTTTGCCAATGTTCCCCTTTGCTCCATAGTGGTAACATGCCCTGGCTCCTGCTCTGTTTTACCCTCAGCAAATACCCGCAAGGAATTGTCAGTCTCTCCTTCTCTATAAGGGCAACAGTCCTCCTCATGTCCACTTTCCCCACAAAGGGGTAGATTTTAAGACCTGCTGGCAGGCGTACATGTGCGCGGGGGTCGGCGCGCGCAAGGGGGGTGCACATTAGTGCACTTTGCACACGCCGATGCCCGCGGGCTTCCCCAGTTCCCTCCCAGGGCACTCCAAAATTGGAGCGGCCTGGAAGGGAACTTCCCTTCCCCCTAACCTAACCTTCCCACCCCTTCCCCTAACCTTTCCCTTCCCTAGCCCTACTCTAACCCCCCCAAAATTCTTAGCAAACCTTTTTTGCCTGCCTAGAGATAGGCACAGGTTGTGCGTGTGGCAAATGGCCTCTGTGTTGGAGGCCTCTAGCCCCGCCCCGCCCCTGGACCACCCCTTTTTGCAAGCCCCAGGACTTAGACGCATCCCGGGGCTTTAAGCGTGTCGCTGGGCCTTTATAAAATAGGCCTGGCGCGCATAAGGCGATTTACGCGCATAGAGCTTTTAAAATCCAGCCCAAAGATAGTAACTTAAAAAAAATGAAGGGGAGCTCATATATACATTTATATGGCAGTGTGGTAAGATGTGCTGAAATTTTATATCCTGCGTACACTTACGCGCGTATGTTCTAAAATAGGCCTGGTGCATATAGTGTACTCCTAATTTTAAGCATGTGCATGAACAGCAGGGAAATGTCAGCATTTAGATGCACAAGTGAGGGAATTTTATAACATGCGTGAGTTCAGAAAATGACCAGTTTAACCAGTTGGCCCACCAGTTTGCCCAGTCCATGTCCTCAAGATCCCCTTGTTTCTTTAGCCTGCACTCCTCCCAGTTGATCCAGACCCCTCAGGCAATTCATATATGGCTAGAAATAGTTTTTTTCAGATTTACACTGCATCAATAGTAGAAGTAACTTTCAACTGAAATGGACCTGAACTCATGCTCATTTGCATAGATACATACATGCATATCTCTTGACTCTGCCCCAGAATGCCCATGTCTCACCCACATCCCACCCTTTTTTTCCCCTATTAAGAGATATTCGCACATCGGTACTTGAGCACGTTTGTGGCAGGTTTATAAAAGCGACAGGGCACACTTAAACTATATATGCATGTGCATCTCCCATTTTGCCTCACATATTGCTTTAAAATTCACCTTAAAGGGAACAGAAGAAGAAAGTATTCATATTCTCATTCATGGATTATGCTAGTATTTCCACAGTTCCCATTTTCCATTGATTTGAAGATCATCCTTGTTTCATATATTTATCCAAGTGGACTTTACCCTCTGTTATTGGCTGCGTCACAAAGCTGATGTCCATAACTTTGCGTCCCTCATATAGACAGTCCCTTGCCAAATGACCTCTCCTTCCAAAGTTGAACAAGCAGCTGTGGCTGATAGCCTGAGTACAGGAGATGAGCTCGCCACTTCAGAGGATCATTGCTGATGTCCTCCATTATCATTACTGCACCAGGAAGGCTGTGCGAGCTGAGTTTCTAACCTCCATCCCTCGTTGGACATTAATTGTAACTGATTGCTTGTAGAAGTAGGGCCAGACTCAAGGGCAAGGCTGGACTGAATCTTCCACCTAGACCAGCTATCTCCCCTGGAAATTGAGCCCTTGGGTTCTGTTAGCCACAGGCTGGAGCCATAGACCAGGGCAAGGCCTGGGACTGGAGAGAAGGGCATGAAAGAACTAGACTAGGACAGGGCAGGACAAGAAATGGACTAGACAAGACAAGAATACAGAAGGCCTGAAGGCCAAGGCAGAGCAAGGCAGTAAAGGAGAACACAGAGGAAGGCAAGGCAGAGCTCGAAGGCCGCAAGGCAGGAAGGCCCAAAGGACATAAAGCAAGACAGCGCAAGGCTAGAGGGACTGAAGGCCAGGAGAGAAGGACAGAAGGCTAAGGAAGCCCCAGGGCAAGGAAAGAACAGGCAGAACTGGGCCAAGCAAGGAACCAAAAAGTCTTGATGACAAGACACTGGGTTTTATAAGAAACAGGGCTAAATAAGGCTGGCCTTGCTGAGACATGGTAGCAACAAAGAGGTAGGTAGGATAGGAGTGAGTGTGGCTGCATGAGGACCTCTGCTGGTGAGGAGAGACTGCCTAGCAGCTGCTGTCGTCGTGACAATGTAACTACAATATGAGCCAATGGAGTCAGCTTCCATAAAGTTGCTCATCTGGAAAGTATTATTACTAATCACAATTATGTCAGCTAGAAGAGTCAGTGAGCTTCAGGCATTGGTCCACAACAGAGTGGTGCTCTGTACTCTCCCTAAACTTCTGCCAAAAGCTGTTTCAGTTTTTCATCTGAATCAAGCCATTGTGTTGCCCACATTCTTTGCAGGGCCTCATGCACATGAAGAGGGCAAACCATACATTCAATGGATTGCAAAAGGGCCTCAGGTTATTATCTAAAGAGAATTCAACTACTATGTCAGGGTTCTCTTCAAATCTTATGATCCTAACAGGCTAGAAATTCAAGTTAGGAAATATGGATCCTTGACCCAAGGTGGGGTTGGTGCTATCTGTGGGATTGAGCCCCACTGGTCCCCACCGTTAGGAGGCGAGGCTGGCCAGGAGCAGAGGCTAACAGGAACTTCGCCAGTACCAGCCCACGTTCCCCGCAGGTTGAACCCTTGGGTGCCGGGGCCAGCTGGTCTTAGGTGGGCCTCTGTGTGGCAGGTCCCAGAGAGACAGCCGGATGAAGTCAGGGAGAATCAGGGAGGTCAGGTCCAGTCCGAGGTCAAGGGCAGGTGGCAAGAGCAAGGATAGAGTCCAGTCCGAGGTAGTGGTGCCCTCAAGGAGGAAGAGAAGCAGGCATCGAGGGACAAGGTGCTGCAGCAGTTCCTGAGGCACTATAGCAGGATCACGTGGGACAGACCCCGTGGAGCAAGAGTGCAGAAGCATGAACCTGTGGAATAGAGCCCTGAAGCAGGCTCTTTGGGGCAGAGAAGCTGTAGCAGGATCTTGCGAAGTAGAAGCGTTGAGGCAGGCCCTGAGGAGCGGTAGCACAGTAGCAGGATCCCGTGATGTGAAGTGCTGAGGCAGACCCTGAGGAATGGGTGCACAGAGACAAGGTCTCGTGATGTAGAAGCGCTGAGGCAGACCCCGAGGAGCAGGAGCACAGAGACAAGGTCTCGTGATATAGAAGCGCTGAGGCAGACCCCGAGGAGCAGGAGCGCAGAGACAAGGTCTCGTGATGTAGAAGCGCTGAGGCAGGCCCCGAGGAGTGGGAGCGCAGAGACAGAGTCCCATGATGTTGAAGTGCTGAGGCAGGCCTCGAGGAGCAGGAGTGCGGTAGCAGGATCCCGTGATGTAGAAGCACAGGGCAGACTCTGTGGAGCAGGAGTGCAGAAGCCAGATTCCGTAGAGCAGGAAGCAAGGCAGGAACCTGTAGAGCAGAAACAACAAGGCCGAATCACCAATGGAGGAACCAAGGAACTTGTTGCCAAGTCAGCTAGTGGAGGAGAGAGGCCATCCTTAAATATCCCAGGGGTCTGATGTCATGAGCTGGGGATGATCATGAAGTTCCCTCCATTGGCCCTTTAAAAGGAGGGCTGGCAGCACGCACACGCGTGCCTAGGAAGGGCCCGAGTCGGATTGCTGGTCGGCGGCATCCAGGCCACCATGTGGAGTCCCGGAGGCTCAGCGGAGCGTGGCGGCAGTGGCTGGCTGCGGCCATGAGAACACCTGGAGCAAGGAACAAAGTAAAACATGGGGTGAGTTGTGCCAGCCGCCGGTTGCCGCGGCTGGTGGGTGTAACAGTACCCTCCCTCCTAGGCCCCCGCCCCGGGGGTTTTGATTTTTGAGGATGGGTGGCATAGAATTGTGCAATGAGGTCCTTGACTAAAAGGTTGGAGGCTGGCTCCAAACTATTTTCCTCCGGCCCGAAGCCTTCCCATGCGAGCAAGTACTCCCATCTTCGTCCATGCTTCCGCACATCCAAAATGTTTAAAGATTTGTGGAGTTGCTATCACCAAGTAAATAATTTTCTATACCATATTGGAATTATTATGTGGACTCCTACTTTATTCTGCACTTTAATTATTACTGTACTTGGTATACCACATCTGCCTCAGATGAGAGTGGTTGTGGATCAGATGACTTCCTGGAAGGCCAGGACAGTACCAGGCGTTTTAGCAAGGACATATGGAAGGAGTTTTGGATCCTTAGTGAGGGTGGTAGGTGGAGCTCATAGGTGACTGGGCCCAGATGGCAGAGCACTGGGAAGGGAACAATGTACAGAGGCGCGAAGCGCATTGACGGGAGCTTGAGGCAGATATACCGTATGCTGAGCCACAACTTGTCGCCCAGTTGAAACTGAGGGCTAGCTCGGCGATGGGTATCAGAAAATTTTTGGCTCTTTGGGCTGCTTTAAGCAGTAATTACTGCGTAAAGTCCCAGAGCCGATGCAGCTCCTGGGTGGTAAATTGAGCCACACGTGACGGAACTGACAGAGGTAGTGGTAGTGGAGGAAGTGGCTGAGGATGGGTGCGAATTTAGAGTGAATTCTGCCCATGGGAGTAGGTCTGCCCAGTCATTTTGCCTGATATTTATGTAGGCGTGAAAAAATTGCTTGAGTGTCCTGTTGGTTCTTTCTGCCTGCCCATTGCTTGGGGATGGTAAGCAGAGGTAAAGTCCGAGTGACTTTGAATTTTTTGCAGAGAGACCTACAGTAGCGAGCAGTGAACTGGACTCCACAATCGGACAGAATGTGCTTAGGTAGTCCATGGAGCCAGAAAACATGGCGGACAAAGAGCTGGGCAAGTTGAGGGGCCGATGGGAGACCAGGCAGGGTGACAAGGTGGGCCATTTTAGAGAACCGATCCACAATGAGCCAGATGGTAGGGTTGCCACCGGAGGGCGGGAGGTCAACGATGAAATCAGTTGCTATGTGGGTTCAGGGCTTGCTAGGGATAGGTAAAGGTTGTAATAGTCCCCAGGGGCGTCCCACCGGAGGTTTGTGGCGGGCACAGGTATGATAGGACTCCACATAGGCCTGTACATCTTTCTTCCTGTTTGGCCACCAGTAGAACCGCTGGAGGGTGGCAGGGTCCTGGACTGTCCAGGATGCCCCGCGACGAGGGAATCGTGGGCCCAACATAATACCCTCCAGCATAGCCTATGTAGAACGACCGTTTTCCCAGGTGGGATCAGGTAAGTGGTGGCCAGCATGACCTTAGCAGGGTCGATTATGTGCCACGGAGGGTCTGGAGCATCTTCTAGATCGAAGGATCTGGAGAGGGTTTCAGCTCAGCAGTTCTTGTTGGCAGGCCGGTAGCACAGAAGGACGTAAAACTTGAACATTTTTCTAATTTTGCAAACAGCTGGTTTTCTCAGAGACTCTGGAGGACACAGGAGACGTCTCAGTGATGACTTTGCAGTCCTTCGAGAAGACCAAGATGTCATCAAGATACACCACAATGCATCGATATAACATGTCCCTGAACACCTCGTTCATTAAGTTCTGGAAGACAGCTGGGGTATTAGAAAGGAAAAACGGCATAACAAGGTATTCATAGTGGCCGTCCCTGGTATTAAAAGCCGTCTTCCATTCATCACCCTCTCGAATGTGAACCAGGTTATAGGCTCCTCTGAGATCCAGCTTGGAGAATATTTTGGCCCCTTGGAGCCTATCAAAGAGTTACCCTTTACCCCTGCGATGAGGGGTAAAGGGTAACGGTCCTTTTGGGTGATATCATTCAGTCCACGGTAGTCGATGTAGGAACGGAGTGTCCCATCCTTTTTCCCCCACAAAGAAATAAACCCGCCCCAGCAGGGGACGTGGAGGGACGGATGAATCCCTTGGCCAGGTTCTTGTGGATGTATTTCGACATTGCCTGGGTTTTGGTGAGTGAGAGTGGGTAAATTCTGCCTCGGGGAAGCTCGGTGTTGGGTAGGAGGTTGATAGCGCAATCGTAGCCATGGTGCAGTGGCAGAGTATCGGCAGCCTTTTTTGAAAACACATCTGCATAAGCAGATACTGTGGTGGAAGACCCAGAAGTAGGAGCGAGGTATTGAGAAAGAGCTGGGGCGCGACGACCTCCAAACAATTAGAATGGCAGGATGATCCCCAGCAAGAGAGTTGCAGAGTAGCATAGTCACACTGGGGTGAATGCTGTTGCAGCCAGGGCAGGCCTAGGACCACCGGGTGTATGGCCTTGTACAGAACATGGAAGGTGATGGACTTCACGTGCAAGGAACCTGTGTGGAGATGGAGTGGAGCTGTGGTATGGGTGACCCTTCCCGGCAAGGGTTCGCTGTAGATCGATGAAAGGAGCAGAGACACCTGGGTGCGGATGGTGGTAATCTGAAGGTGTTCCGAATCTACGAGGGCCAGGGTATGGAATTCCTGATTGTTCACGGTAACAGACACTGGAATTGTTAGTGGAGGAGATGGCGAAGGCAGCCCTAGGAGCAGTCCTCCCACTGAACCTAGGCCCAGGAGTTTACCAGACGCACAGGGCAGGCTGCCAGAATGTGCCCCGATTTACAACAATATAGACAGAGGCTGGATTACCGGTGTCGGAGGTGTTCTTTGGGAGTGAGCTTATCCCGACCCAATTGAATGGGCTCTTCTCCGGTCCTGGCTGGAGGAGATTGGTCTGACCTGGGGGAAGGAGAGCATCGGATGTGGTGGGAGACCGTAGCAGGTTTCTTTTGAAGCTGGTAACTTCTGCAAACATTCCTGGAGCTGCCGGTCGATACGTCCGGCAAGATCAAAGAGAGAATCCAGGGATGTGGGTAGTTTGCGGGCCGCGAGCTCATCCTTGATCCGGGAACTCAGTCCCTCGAGGAAAATGGATCAAAAGCAATCCGGCCCCCAGTGCAGCTCCGAGGCCAAGATTCGGAGTTCAGTGACATAATCCACGAGGGATAGAGTGCCCTGATAAAAGTGAAGAAGTGTGGATCCTGACACTGTCTGCCTGGGTCATTGAAAACCGAGCAGAAGAGGGCGAGGAAGCCGGGCAGGTCTCAGAGGATGGGATCTATGCTCTCCCACAGGGGTGAGGCCCAAGCCAAGGTCTTCCCATCCACAAGAGAGAGGATGTAAGTAGTAGGGATGTGAATCGTTTTAGGACGATTAAAATTATCGTCCGATAATTTTAATATCGTCTTAAACCGTTATGGAACACAATACAATAGAGATTCTAACGATTTATCGTTATAAATCATTAGAATCGTGAGCCGGCACACTAAAACCCCCTAAAACCCACCCCCGACCCTTTAAATTAAACCCCCCACCCTCCCGAACCCCCCCCCCCCAATGACTTAAATAACCTGCAGGTCCAGCGGCGGTCCGGAACGGCAGCGGTCCGGAACGGGCTCCTGCTACTGAATCTTGTTGTCTTCAGCCGGCGCCATTTTCCAAAATGGCGCCGAAAAATGGCGGCGGCCATAGACGAACACGATTGGACGGCAGGAGGTCCTTCCGGACCCCCGCTGGACTTTTGGCAAGTCTTGTGGGGGTCAGGAGGCCCCCCCCAAGCTGGCCAAAAGTTCCTGGAGGTCCAGCGGGGGTCAGGGAGCGATTTCCCGCCGCGAATCGTTTTCGTACGGAAAATGGCGCCGGCAGGAGATCGACTGCAGGAGGTCATTCAGCGAGGGTTCCGGCGCCTCGCTGAACGACCTCCTGCAGTCGATCTCCTGCCGGCGCCATTTTCCGTACGAAAACGATTCGCGGCGGGAAATCGCTCCCTGACCCCCGCTGGACCTCCAGGAACTTTTGGCCAGCTTAGGGGGGGGGCCTCCTGACCCCCACAAGACTTGCCAAAAGTCCAGCGGGGGTCCGGAAGGACCTCCTGCTGTCCAATCGTGTTCGTCTATGGCCGCCGCCATTTTTCGGCGCCATTTTGGAAAATGGCGCCGGCTGAAGACAACAAGATTCAGTAGCAGGAGCCCGTTCCGGACCGCTACCGTTCCGGACCGCCGCTGGACCCGCAGGTTATTTAAGTCATTTGGGGGTGGGGGATTTAATTTAAAGGGTCGGGGGTGGGTTTTAATGTGCCGGTTTTGCGATTTTACGTTTTTTTGATTTTTCACGATTTTTCACGATATTTTACCCCCCCAAACGGCAACAATACGATTCCCTCCCCCTCCCAGCCGAAATCGATCGTTAAGACGATCGAGGACACGATTCACATGCCTAGTAAGTAGTTTTAGTCACTACGTCTGGGAAGAAGGCCGGCTGAAGGCAGAAGCGCATATTACATTGGTTTAGAAAACCCCGGCACATCAGGGGGTCTCCTGAAAAGTGCGGGGGCACCGGAAGCGGGTCACTCAGCTGTGAGATCGGCATGGGAGCTGGGGAACTGGAAGCTGAAGGCGGCGGATTTATTGCAAGGGCGGCATCAAGGCAAGTGCTGAGGTTCTCCACTGCTGCCGCGAGGGTCTCCAGGATCTTTTGTTGTTTGATGATTTTTTGTGCAAGGCCAGGAATGGCATGTATTGCAGAGACCTCCACCGGGTCCATGGACTTGGCAATCTGTTATGTAGACTTTTGATCCAAGGTGGGGTTGGCGCTACCTGCGAGGTTGAGCCCCGCAGGTCCCCACCGTCGGAAGGCGATGCTGGCCGGGAACAGTGGCTAACAGGAACTTTGCCAGTACCAGCCCATGTTCCCTGCAGGTTGAGCCCTTGGGTGCCAGGGCCAGCTGGTCTTAGGCAGGCTTCTGTGTGGTAGGTCCCGGAGACACAGCCAGATGAAGACAGGGAGAGAATCAGGGAGGTCAGGTCCAGTCCAAGGTCGAGGGCAGGCAGCAAGAAACAGAAAGAGTCCAGTCCGAGGTAGTGATGCCCTCAAGGAGGAAGAGAAGCAGGCACCGAGGGACGAGGTGCTGCAGCAGTTCCCGATACACTGTAGCAGGATCACGTGGGACAGACCCTGTGGAGCAAGAGTGCAGAAGCAGGAACCTGTGGAATAGAGCCCTGAAGCAGGCTCTGTGGGGCGGAAATGCTGTAGCAGGATCTTGTGAAGTAGAAGCGTTGAGGAAGGCCCCGAGGAGCAGGAGCGCAGAGACAAGGTCCCGTGATGTAGAAGCACTGAGGCAGGCCCCGAGGAGCGGGAATGCAGAGACAGGGTCCCATGATGTAGAAGCGCTGAGGCAGGCCCCGAGGAGCAGGAGCGCAGAGACAGGGCCCTGTGATGTAGGAGTGCTGAGGCAGGCCCCTAGAAGCAGAAGCATGGTAGCAGGATCCCGTGATGTAGAAGCAAGGGGCTGACCCCATGGAGCAGGAGTGCAGAATCTGGATTCCGTAGAGTGGGAAGGAAGGCAGGAACCCGTAGAGCAGGAACAACAGGTCCAGAGTGCTAGGGCCGAAGCACGAAAGCAGGAACCAAGGAACCCGTTGCCAAGTCAGCTAGTGGAGGAGAGAGGCCATCCTTAAATATCCCAGGGGTCTGATGTCATCAGCCGGGGACGACCCTGAAGTTCCTGCCATTGGCCTTTAAAAGGATGGCTGGCGGCACGTGCACGCGCCTAGGGAGGGCCCAAGTCGGAACGCTCGTCAGCGGCATCCAAGTCGCCATGTGGCGTCCCGGAGGCTCGGTGGAGTGAGGAGGCAGTGGCTGGCAACAACCACGAGAACACCCGGAGCAAGGAACAAAGTAAGACATGGGGTGAGTTGTGCCGGCCGCGGGTTGCCGCGGCTGGTGGATGTAACAATTCAGCTGCCAAGCGCATGTTGTCCACCTGGCTGACAGATTATATTGCACATTACTTACTCTGGTTTGCATCCAGATCACAGACTCTGTCAAGGCTTATTAATTGAGAGCCATGGATACCTCAGTGGCTCATCTGTTAGCTATGCCTACGAAAAACATTTGCAAAGCTGCAATTTGGTCATCAGTTCACACCTTCAAGTCCCATTATTGACTGGATAATCCATCAAGATGTGACAGTAACTTTGAGAAAGCAGTTTGCGCAGCCTGTTCATCCAGTAGACCACTTTCTATTGGGGAGTGGGGATGGACGTAAATGAGTTGCTTTTTCAGTAAGTGCTTCGCGCCAGCCCTCAACCTGGGCCTCCCCACTTCATAGCTAATTCAGCACTGTTTGTCGATGAACAAAGCAAGTTTGCTTACTGTAAATGGGTTTCTTCATAGACAACATGACGAATTAGCTATGCCTCCCTGAAGAGTCAACTATTTAACTAAAGCTAAGCTCTGCAATGAACTGAGAGGCTCTCGAAGCAGCACAGGCGTGGGAATTCCTGTATATTCTTAGTAGTGGCTAATTCATCCTGCTCTCTTTGATAAGCAAACTTGCTATTGGACTAACAATACATTTTGTGGTTAGCTCTCTGGAGCTGAACATCCTTCATCAAATCAAAACAAATGAGCAGGTAAAGGATGATGTTACTTGAATATACAAGTGATTCACAGATTTCATTACAATGGTGCTGTGAAGAAGAAAAGGAGAACGGGAGAGGGAATGATTTGTTAGCAGAGTTGTGACTTGAAGACAGGATTATATCTTTTAACATATGAAGAAGCCCATGTCCCTAATTAAGTCCTTTTATGTTTGTACTGAAATGCCTAATAATGTAATTCAATGTTTTACATTCTTGGATAGTATTGAATTTCCCTGTCAGTGTCCTGATGTAGTGGTCACTGATGTAGTGGTCTAATCCTGAAATATGTTCCCCTATGAAGGTGTTGACTTTCTCTTCTTTCTGATTTATTACAGATGTATACAAAAATGTAGACATCCCTGTTCAAATTATATGTTTCAATTAGGGATGGGCAATCAGGAAAAATTAAATAGGAAATTAGACATAACTTCCTATTTAGTTTCATTTTGTTATGAAAGCGAAATGATTGAATATCCATCAAAATTTCTTTTGATTTCACATTTTATTTTGAAAATAAAATTGATTCATCAGGCCTAAGCCCAGGCCTGAAGCTGGGGCCTCACCTATAGAATAGACTGAGATCCAAAGCAATGACCTCGGCCTAGGCCAGACTGCGACACCTGGGCCTGGGTCCAAGCCTAGGCTGAGGCCGGGACCTTGCCTAGGCATAAGGCCGCAGCCCGACACACAAACTGTGACCTATGCCAGAGTGCAAAGCTGGGGTCTCAGCCCCAGCCCAGGCCTAACACCGGGACAATCCTGGAGGCCAGGTTCTAATGCCTGGGCCTCAGCCCAGAGTCAGGCCTGGGAACTGCTCTGCTTCATCTTCTTTTTTAAGTGCGACCACAGCTGCCGGCATCATTTGGCTTTCAAGCACCAAAGAAAGAAGCAAAGGAGCTCCCAGGCCTGGGCTCTGAGGCCTAGGCCTGACCCTAGGATGAGGCCCAGGAGTCAGGACTTGGCCTCTGAAATGAGGCCCTGGTGTTGGGCCAGGCTCTGGGCCGAGGCCCCGGCCTTTGGACTTGGTCTCAAGCTTGGGTCCCAGCATCAGGCCTGGGTCTGGAAAGAGGCCCTGGAGTTGGGACCCGGTCTTTAGACCAGGTCACTTCAGGCCTGGTCCCAGGCCCCAGCAACTGGCCTCCAGGTCGGATCCCAGCATTGGGCATGAGTCTGGGTCGAGGCACCAGCGCTGCAACCTGATCTGGAGATTGGGACCCAATGTTGTGCCCTGGATTTAAAGCCTGGGTCTTGCATACGGCATAGGCCAAGGTTGCGGCAATCTACCACAGCCTAGACCTATGCATGGCCGAGGCTTCAGCCTGAGCTTAAACATCGGGATGTTCCCAACGCTGAGACCCAGGCTGAAGCCTCAGCCTTGCGTAGGCCTAGGTCGTGGTAGGTCACCGTGACCTTGGCCTATGTTATATGCAAGGCCCAGGCTTTAGCCTGGGCCATGGCCTCTGTATCGGATCTCCCCCGTACAGGGTAAGCGGGGGCTGGGAAAGATCCTGGCCCCGGTGTTTTTGTTTGAAGGGGTGGGGCTTGGGAGACCGGAGGCCCTATTTCTTTTTTTTTTTTTTTATTTAAATGTTTATTTCGTTATTTAACAAAATAAACATTTGATGAAAATGAAATTCATGAAAAATCAAACACCCAAAAACAAAATGAAAAATTAAACAAAATTTTCTTCTTCCCAAGGAATTTCTAAATGAACAGAAGCTGACACAACCTCTATATGGTACAAAGTTAAACATAAAACAATGGAACACATTCTACTCAGTTCATTGATACATAGAAAATAAAAATTGGTAGAAATAATATCAATGTTCACTACTGTGAAGTGTCATGAAATTTATTGTACAAAAAGAATCATATTGTTACCAAAGACATGTAAACCATTAAATGTGAAATACATGGAAACTTCAGTATAGTTCAGTGAATTCCACAACATGAGCCATGTTTTGCTCTAGGCTGCCTCAAGAAGAAACAAACAAATAGAATGGTGTTTTAAGTTGGCTGCTGCTTGTAATCCAGATCATATAAACTATTCATTTTAACTCTCAACATCCACTAAGCCAGAACCAAAAAATGAGTAACCAATTTATTCAGTAGGGTATATTACTTCCCTACTAGTGTTTTACCATTTTATAAAAACAGTACTTTGAAATCCAGGACTCTGATTTTTGTGTATCACCTCTTTGTCTTTTCCTTTATATTAAACTTGAGCTCACCCTGGACATTAGATAAAGCTTTTCTGCCTGTGCCGGTAGTCTGTAGACCAGTATAGAAAGATTAAATGATTTCTTTGCTTCGGTGTTTACTGAAGAGGATGTTTGGGAGGTACTCGTACTGGAGAAGGTTTTCATGGGCAATGATTCAGATGGACTGAATCAAATCACGGTGAACCTAGAAGATGTGGTAGACCTGATTGACAAACTGAAGAGTAGTAAATCACCTGGACCGGATGGTATACACACCCCAGAGTTCTGAAGGAACTAAAAAATGAAATTTCAGACCTATTAGTAAATATTTGTAACCTATCATTAAAATCATCCATTGTACCTGAAGACTGGAGGATAGCTAATATAACCCCAATATTTAAAAAGGGCTCCAGGGGTGATCCGGGAAACTAAAGACCGGTTAGCCTGACTTCAGTGCCAGGAAAAATAGTGGAAGGTGTTCTAAACATCAAAATCACAGAACATATAGAAAGACATGGTTTAATGGAACAAAGTCAGCATGGCTTTACCCAAGGCAAGTCTTGCCTCACAAATCTGCTTCACTTTTTTGAAAGAGTTAATAAACATGTGGATAAAGGTGAACCGGTAGATGTAGTATACTTGGATTTTCAGAAGGCGTTTGACAAAGTTCCTCATGAGAGGCTTCTAGGAAAAATAAAAAGTCATGGGATAGGTGGCGATGTCCTTTCGTGGATTGCAAACTGGCTAAAAGACAGGAAACAGAGAGAAGGATTAAATGGACAATTTTCTCAGTGGAAAGGAGTGGGCAGTGGAGTGCCTCAGGGATCTGTATTGGGACCCTTACTTTTCAATATATTTATAAATGATCTGGAAAGAAATACGAGTGAGATAATCAAATTTGCAGATGATACAAAATTGTTCAGAGTAGTTAAATCACAAGCAGATTGTGATAAATTGCAGGAAGACCTTGTGAGACTGGAAAATTGGGCATCCAAATGGCAGATGAAATTTAATGTGGGTAAGTGCAAGGTGATGCATATAGGGAAAAATAACCCATGCTATAGTTACACAATGTTAGGTTCCATATTAGGTGCTAAACCTAAGAAAGAGATCTAGGCGTCATAGTGGATAACACATTGAAATCGTCGGCTCAGCGTGCTGCGGCAGTCAAAAAAGCAAACAGAATGTTGGTAATTATTAGAAAGGGAATGGTGAATAAAACGGAAAATGTCATAATGCCTCTGTATCGCTCCATGGTGAGACCACACCTTGAATACTATGTACAATTCTGGTTGCCGCATCTCAAAAAAGATATAATTGCGATGGAGAAGGTACAGAGAAGGGCTACCAAAATGACAAGGGGAATGAAACAGCTCCCCTATGAGGAAAGACTAAAGAGGTTAGACTTTTCAGCTTGGAGAAGAGACGGCTGAGGGGGGATATGATAGAGGTGTTTAAAATCATGAGAGGTCTAGAACGGGTAGATGTGAATCAGTTATTTACTCTTTCGGATAATAGAAGGACTAGGGGGCACTCCATGAAGTTAACATGTGGCACATTTAAAACTAATCGGAGAAAGTTCTTTTTTACTCAATGCACAATTAAACTCTGGAATTTGTTGCCAGAGGATGTGGTTAGTGCAGTTAGTATAGCTATGTTTAAAAAAGGATTGGATAAGTTCTTGGAGGAGAAGTCCATTACCTGCTATTAATTAAGTTGACTTAGAAAATAGCCACTGCTATTACTAGCAACGGTAACATAGAATAGACTTAGTTTTTGGGCACTTGCCAGGTTGTTATGGCCTGGATTGGCCACTGTTGGAAACAGGATGCTGGGCTTGATGGACCCTTGGTCTGACCCAGTATGGCATGTTCTTATGTTCTTACCTAGAGCACCTTCTCCTATATATATATATATATTTTTTATTTTTTTTTACAATTTTTACATTAAGTATGTTAAAAATAATAAGAAAAGAAAGTCTAAACCATTCCCTACCAGGACTGAATAGATCAGAAAGAAAAATATAAAAAATATTATAAAAAATAAAAAAGTACTTTCTAAGTGCTGGAGCCCTGCTTTCTAAGTGCTGGAGCCCTGCATTAATATTGTATTTTATTAATTTTGATTGTATTGTATTTACTATGTATTTGTATTTTATTTGTATTAAAGATGCATTTTGTGCTGTTTGTAAGTCACACTAGATAGGTTTTTGATGGATGAGAAACTGTAGTATAAAAAAGTTCTGATTAGATTAATTAGGTTTATGTTTTAAAAAGTCATCAATTGTTTCAGATCATAAAAGAAATGTGTCCCTGAACCCTGGACTTTGATCCTATCACGTGATGGGGCAAAGTCGCATCAACGCCATTTTGGAAAATGGCATTGATTGGGCCTGGAGCGCTCTCCACTATAAACCAATGTGACTTCTTTAAAGGTAGGAGAGGCCTAAGGTGAGGGGTAGGGTAGACCCCCTAGACCACCAGGGTTTGTTTGTTTTTTTCTGGTTGGGATGTGGTTAGACGTGGGGCGGACCACCAGACCACAGGGAGTTTTTACAATTTTGACTGGGAGGAAGGGGGTTATAGTGACAGAAATATTAGGAGGGGGTTGTGCTTAGGGCAAGGGGTGATAATAATACCTAGGGGAGGAAGTGGGAAGGGTCACGGCATCGCTGCAGGTTTTTATGGAGTTTAAACTTTAATTTTTTGGGGCCCGAGCCAGGTTGTAGTGGGGGTTGATGTGAGTTCAAAAGATCTCCTGGGGGGTTGGGATTTGCCACTTAGGGGGGAGATTTTTGGGCCCCGGGCTCTTTAATGTGATGGTAGTCCCGGCTGAGATGGGTTGCCATTGTGTGACTAGACTATTTCACCAGAGTGATTTTTGGTCATGTTTCTACTGCAATCCAAAATCATGCAGTGCGACCACTGCAATATTTTGTTAGGGAAGGGTTAAATATCACAAGAACACCTCCCTCGATATTTTACACCTCTCACAATAAAATACTGTGACTTGATAAATGACCGCCTTAGAATGTAAGCCCTCTGAGGATAGGAAATACCTAGAGTACCTGATTGTAATCCATTTTGATGTTCCTGAAAGATAGAATATAAATAAAATCAAATAAATAAATAAATAAATATCAAAGATAGTAAGACACAGGGAAAACAGTTTCACAGATTTTCCAGATAATTACTCACATTTCAGAACACATGTACAGTCCCAAATAGACTCTTTCCTCTCAGATCCTCACTCAGACTTCTTTTCAGTCCCCATCAAGAGTGGGGGAAACTTCTCCTTTATCATTCTCAGGTTGTGGGCTTCCAAGGATAGAATAGTGTCCCTTTCTTCTAGGGATGTGCGGAGGGACCGCATATGTTACATTCGGTATTTGTATTCGTCAGGGGCAGATACGTTGCATTCGGCAAGGGGGGCCCCCGATCCGTTCATGCGTTCCATTCTTATTCATTTCCCGGCTAAAATTTAATTAACTGCAACCCCCTACCCTCCTGACCCCCCAAGACTTGCCAAAACTCCCTGGTGGTCCAGCGGGGGACCAGGAGCCATCTACTGCACTCACTAGGGATGTGCAGCAGGGAAGGATTTGTCCCATTTGGTATTTGTGGGGAGCCAAATCCGTTGCCTCCGTTCTCGGGGGACCCCGATCAATTCATTAGTTACGTATCTATTCGTTTCCCAAAAAAACCCCATCCCAACCCTTTAAATTTAACTAACTATAACCCCCCACCCTCCTGACCCCCCAAGACTTACCAAAAGTCCCTGGTGGTCCAGTGGGGGGTCCTGGCATGATCTCCTGCACTTGGGCTGTCGGTACTCAAAATGTCGCCGATAGCCTTTGCCCTCACTATGTCACAGGGGCTACCGGTGACATTGGTCGGCCCATGTCACATGATAGGAGCATTGGACGGCTGGCACCATCTTGTGCTCCTACCATGTGACAGGGGCCAACGAATGGCACCGGTAGCCCCTGTGACATAATAAGGGCAAAGGCTATCGGCGCCATTTTGAATACCGGCAGCCGACAGCCCGAGTACAGGAGATTGTACCAGGACCCCCGCTGGACCACCAGGGACTTTTGGTAAGTCTTGGGGGGTCAGGAGGGTGGGGGGTTTATTCATTAGATACGTTGTATTCCTGAGGGTTCGCCATATGTTTCGTCACCCCACGAATACAACGAATAGGGACATATACGTTGCGGATTGCCAATACATTGAAAACGAATGCACACCCCTAGCACTCACACTGTCGGCTGCTGGTATTCAAAATGGCGCTGATAGCCTTTGCCCTAACTATGTCACAGGGGCTACAGGTGCCATTGGTCAGCCTCTGTCACATGGTAGGAGCAATGGATGGCTGGCACTATCTTGTGCTCCTACCATGTGACAGGGGCCAACCAATGGCACCGGTAGCCCCTGTGACATAGTAAGGGCAAAGGCTATCGGCGCCATTTTGAATACCGGCAGACAACGGCGTGAGTGCCGTAGATGGCTCCTGGACCCTCGCTGGACCACCAGGGAGTTTTGGCAAGTCTTGGGTGGGGGTCAGGAGGGTGGGAGTTTTGTTTAAATTTGCTCCTTTAGACGGCCAAATAATTCGGTGAAGATTCATTATATTTGTGGATATCGCGATACATTTCGCGATGCAACGAATACAACAAATATGGCCCTATACGTTGCAGATTTCTAATACGTTGTAAACGAATGCACACCCCTACTTTCTTCTGAGGGTCTTTATCCCCCTACCTGGTTTGCCAGTCTGTACTGAAGGGAGTTCCCTTTGCTCCTCCAGCATACATTATTAAACATTTAAACTAGAGGTTAGGGGTGGTAGGAGAAGGCCAATGAAATTGGCATGTCAGCCCAAGCAATACAGGAAGTGGGAGGTGAAAATGACTAAATCAATCAGCTCAAAAAAGCAGAAAAGTTGGAAAGCTATGACCACAAATGCTTATAGTCTGGGCAATAAAATCCAAGAGCTGTAGGCCTAAATAGTGGAGATGGACTTGGATACTGTTGCTGTTTCAGAAACATGGTTCAGAGTCTCATGACTGGGATACAGCCATCCCAGGCTATAACATCTTAAGGAAGGAAAGAGAGGACAAAAAAGGGGAAAGAGTAGTTCCTTATGTCAAAAACAATATCCAAGCAACTGAAATAAAAGGGATGTGGGGTAGGGAAGAAGCATTATGGGCTGTCCTAAAATAAGAAGATGGTGCTTCCATTTATACTGGTGTGGTCTACAGGCCCCCATCTCAAACAGAACTGGATAGAAATCTGATCGAAGACATTCAAACGTTGGGAAAGAAGGGTGAAGTGTTGGTAGTTGGTGATTTTAATCTGCCAGATGTGGATTGAAGGATCCCTTTTGTGGAATCTATAAGAAGTGGAGAGATAGTACATTCTCTTCAAGGGGCTCTGCTCATATAGTAATGGAACCCATGAGGGAGGGTGTGATACCTAGTGCTCTTTAATGAGGATAATGTCTCTAATGTCCAGGTAAGTGCTCACCTGAGCACTAGCGATCATCAGATGGTATGGTTTGATATAGCAAATAGGATTCACAGAAGTCACATGAAGATCTCAGTTTTGAATTTCAAAAATATGGACTTTGCCAAAATGGGCACATACCTGGAGGAAGAACTGGAAAACTGGGAGAAAAAGGGAGAGGTAGAACAACAGTGGGCCAAATTAAAAAGAGCTATTACAAAGGCAACACACATCTATATATTATAAAATAAACAAAAGTTAGAGGAAAAGAAAGTGATCTGATTCTCAAAGGAGGTGGCTGAAAAATTAAAGGCAAAAAGAACAGCGTCCAAGAAGTATAAAGGATCCCAAGAAAAGGAACACAGGGAAAAATACCTGGTGAATCTGAAGGAGATAAAGAAAGAAATCAGGAAATCAAAAGGTCAAGCAGAAGAAAGGGTGACCAAAGAGGTAAAGTGAGGTGACAAAACATTTTTTAGATATATCAAAAAAAGGAGGAAACCAAACATAGTATGGTGAGATTCAATGGTGATCAATATGTAGAGAAAGATGAAGAAATAGAAGAAATATTAAACACAATTTTCAGTTCAGTGTTCAATAAAGAAGGCCCTGGAAATGGACCATTGCTGATTGACAAGACCATGGATGGAAATGGGCAGATGCAAAAAGTATGGGAAAAGCTAGAAAAACTGAAAATGGACAAAGGCATGGGGCTGAATGAGGTACATCCCAGGATACTCAAGACCTGTTCAAGAGATCCCTGAAAATGGAAGTGGTGCTGCGAGATTGGAGAAGAGCAGTTTTGGTCCTGCTTCATAAAGCTGGTAGCAGAGAGGAGGCTGGAAACTACAGGCCAGTTTAGGGATGTGAATCGTTTTTTGACGATTTAAAACAATCGTCAGATATATTTTAAATCGTCAAAAATCGTTAGAGCTGCGATACAATAGAAATCCCCCGATTTATCGTCAAAAAATTGTAAATCGGGGGAGAGCGGGAAAACCGGCACACCAAAACAACCCTAAAACCCACCCCGACCCTTTAAAACAAATCCCCCACCCTCCCGAACCCCCCCAAAATGTTTAAAATTACCTGGGGTCCAGTGGGGGGGTCCCGGCGCGATCTCCCGTTCTCGGGCCACGGCTGCGTTAATAGAAATGGCGCCGGTGGCCCTTTGCCCTTACCATATGACAGGGCAAAGGTAGCGCCGGCACCATTTTGGTTCCTGGCACCCGGTCGCCCGTATGACATAGTGAGGGCAAAGGTAGCGCCGGCGCCATTTTGAATACTGGCAATACGGCCCGCGTGAAGGAAGTCGCTGCCGGACCCCCGCTGGACTTTTGGCAAGTCTTGTGGGGGTCAGGAGGCCCCCCAAGCTGGCCAAAAGTCCCTGGGGGTCCAGCGGGGGTCCGGGAGTGATCTTCTGCATGCGTGACGTCGGGAGCCAGGAACCAAAATGGTGGCCAGAGAGCGGGAGATCGCGCCGGGCCCCCCCCCCCCCCCGGACCCCAGGTAATTTAAACATTTGGGGAGGGGGGGTCGGGAGGGTGGGGGATTTGTTTTAAAGGGTCGGGGTGGGTTTTAGGTTGTTTTGGTGTGCCGGTTTCCCCGCCCTCCCCCCTCCCCCAATTTACGATTTTTTGACGATAAATCGGGGGAATTGTTATTGTATCGCGGCTCTAACGATTTTTGACGATTTAAAATATATCTGACGATTGTTTTAAATCATCAAAACAACGATTCACATCCCTAGTGTCTGCTCTCTGAGTCTAGCCTATTGCTGTGGTTCCCCATGGGGCCCCTCTCCATGGGAGGAGTCATCACCACTGCGATTAAGAGTCCACACTATGCCACAAACCCAACACAAGCCTTGCCTCGCCTGCCAGACCTCGCCTCCATTCAACCTTCCTGGGAGTAAATCCATATCTGATCCGGTGTTCATTTCCGGTCACTGGAGTCCTCCTTCTGGCTGGATCCTTCTTCGAGTGCTGCCCAGATCTCTCCTTCATCCTGAGCCTCAGTCCTGCGCATGCCCCGCTCTCCGCGTGGTCCGTGACCAGCCTCTGCAGTGCCTACCTAAGTCACCAGGTATCCTCGTCTCGTCCAAGTCTCCAGGTATCCTCGTCTCGTCCAAGTCTCCAGTTATCCTTGTCTCATCCAAATCTCCAAGTATCCTCATCTCGACGAAGTCTCCTAGTGTCCACGTCTTGTTCCAGTGCCATCACCTGTCCTCGACCTCTGTCCTTCCTGTCGCATCTGCTGTTTCCAGGCGGCAGGTCCGAAAGGGCTATCTAGTGGCTGGAGGGCTACCCCAGAAACCAGCATTGCGTTGTTGGGTCTCTTCTGGTGTGTTTAGGTTCAGCAGAGGTCAGGGCTCCTGGTTGTCAGCCTGTCTGCCCGTGCTTGGACATGTCTTGCCTGCCTCGGCACTTCCACAGAGCTCCTCTGCATTCGCACCATGGTCCAAGGGCACAACTACCTCCCCGGAATCGGGACCGCTCCCTAGTGCTCCCTCAACAGAGTCTCCACTACTCTGCTCTTACTTCTCCAATTCCACTTCCAATCCTGTGTCCCCTTTTACCACAATCCCTGAATTCTCACTTCCCCCATCTAGCTTCAAATTTGTTTTCCTGCCTTCCTCTTTCTCACTCTCACCTCTCCCCCTTGGCCCAGCAAAAGAGAAAGGTGGTCATATGTAGCTAAAAACCCCACCGCTCCTTCTGCAGCTTTAAAGCATGGATTTTTAAAATGTTTCAATGTGTACAATTGGAAATTATGGGGTAGATTTTAAAAAAGTGCGCCTTCGTGTACTTTTGTTGGCGCACCAGGCGCAAACAAAAGTACACGAAGGATTTTAGTAGATACGCGTAGCCACGCGTATCTGCTAAAATCCAGGATCGGCGCGCGCAAGGCTGCCGATTTTGTGCAGCCGGCGCGCGCCAAGCCGCGCAGCCTGCCGCCGTTCCCTCCGAGGCCGCTCCGAAATCGGAGCGGCCTCGGAGGGAACTCGCTTTCGCCCTCCCCTCACCTTCCCCTCCCTTCCTCTATCTAACCCACCCCCCCGGCCCTATCTAAACCCCCCCCTACCTTTGTCGGGGGATTTACGCCTCCCGGAGGGAGAAGTAAATCCCCGCGCGCCAGCGGGCCGCTAGCGCGCCGAGACGCGACCTGGGGGCGGTTCCGGAGGGCGCAGCCATGCCCCCGGACCGCCCCGGGCCGAAACCACGCCCCCGGGCCCGCCCCCGAAACGCCGCATCCCGCCCCCAAAACGCCGTGCCGATCGGCCCCGCCCCCTGACACGCCCCCTCGAAAAACCCCGGGACTTACACGAGTCCCGGGGCTCTGCGCGCCGGCGAGCAGGGCTTTTAAAATCCGCCTCTATGCATATAAGTAGCATACACATGTGTAAGTAGTATTTTGCACAAAAATAGAAGTATGCATGTACTAGCAGTGTCATGTGTAAATGTGAAAAGGGAAAAAAAGGCAGTTTAGGGTGTTCTGGGGCAAGGTTTAGAAGTTTGCACACAAATTGCTATTTTTAAAGTAATATATACTACTAAACTTCTCCATACACTTTTACACCTGCTGATTGAGTTATGTGTATAAAATGGATGCGTGTACTTTTATAAGACAGGTAAAGATAGTATGTGGCTCCCTTCATTATAAAATATGCACATACTGAAATACATACACACATATTTTCAGAGTAGATATACATGTTATTTTATAAATTGTGTGGCTCCAATTATTAACCTCTCCATTTCCTCAAATTTCAACGCTCCCTGTTATCAACAATCACATTCATCTCGATTCCAAAATCTCTCATTCATGGTTTCTGTCTCCTTGCAACCTGGCTGTAGAATACTTTGACATTTGCAATCCATTCCTCAATTTCCTTAGCTGTATTTAGTGAAAACTCAAATACTATGGACCTTATTCATATGAATGCACCATATCAAATTCAATTTCAACAACAAACTTCCAAACAGGTAAATTGGATAGTACTTGGAATAACACAGATTTCTCAATAAAATGTAATTCAGTAAAGTTAACAGCTCCTAAAACACAAATTTAGGAGTTGGTTCACTAAAGTGCAGTAACCATGCATTATTTAGTTATCAGACCACATTGGAAATCATTGGGTCCATAGCAATTAACATGCGCAGAAACCCATATTAATGGTAGTTTTAGTGAACTAGCCTCTACAGTGTAGTTAATGAAAAAATATGCAAGAGTTTATGACAATAATTTGCTTCAGTTTTTTTTACATTATTTGTAAGAGAATAAATGGAAAGCAAAAATATTGCACCAATAAACTCTTCTAAACTCATATAACAAAATATTAAATTAGCAAAATAGTCCTTTAAATACACTGGTTCAAATACAAAAAACTAGTTTCTTTTAACCAGTATCATAAAAATATTGTTAATACTATCCGTAAAAATATCTACTTTTGAAATAGCAACTTTATATTCAAAATTTATCCCTAGGGCAGTTTTTAAAAACAAATATTTTCCATAATTAAGTTGAAGGAAACAACTCAAGAAAAACAAATCAAGGTGACATAGTGAAACAACAGAAAAAAAGGCATCTCTGGGACATTTTTATTCTATTAGGACTAGACAGACTAAAGGGCTTTTCCCATTTTGGGGCCTATGCATTAAAGTTATGCTGCATGCTAAAGCCATTTCACAGAGAAACAATAGGAGCTATGCACAACATTTTGGCGTGCATGCTAAACCAGTCTGAAAAGACATTAGTGTGTACTAAAATAAGTTTGTTTGCTTATATAAAGGATCACCATATGCAAATTAGACTTTAGTAGATGTATGCTAGTATGGGTCCTCTGTACATTATTTCGTGTGTGCCCAATAAAGAACTGACTTAACACCTGCCTTGGACCAGGTGCTAAAGTATACTGTGCATACTGCCTTGCAAAATCATCCATGTTAACTGGCCCTTTCACTTGGGGTTGATTAGTAGGGGAATTTTATTCCTCCAACACTCCTATCAAGAATGCCTTCTTCCCAGAAGGCCAAACCCCTAAATCAAAACTATGAACTCTGTGCTGCAGATCACCCCCCCCCCCCAAACCTTTCCATATTGCAAATCAAAGAACTTCTGCTCCAACAAGAATGCCAGACCCCAACCCCCCTCCTACTCACTGTAATGCTGTCTTACTATTCTGGAGAGTCTCTAGTTCCAATCATTGCCAACAGAAGAAAAGTGAGATGCTGGTACCACTACTGCTGCCAAACACTGTAGGCAGCACTTCATCTATAGTGATGAAGCACTGTCTAGCAATGTCATTCAATGGCTGCAGTAGTGTTGGCAGGAGGAGTTTGATGTCCCTTCTGCCAGAGAAGGTCGGAACTGGGAATTCTCTGGAATGGTATGATAGCAGTCATGAGAGGTAGGAGGTGGTCATGGAGGTTCAGGTTTTCTTATTAGTGAGGGTTCAGTCTTCAAGGAGCTCTCAGGGCTTCTTTGAAGGGAAGTTTTGATGTGCAGGGTGGGGGGGAGGAATTCGCTTTTTTGTTTGTTTTTTTCTTTATCTGAAGAGATTTTAGGTGAGTTTTATCTGGTGTGGGGACGACTTTAGTGTTTGATTTGCACTTTGAGATGTTAGATATCTTAATGTGAGGATTTAGCTTTTTTTTGGGGGGAAGAGGCATTATTGGCGAGGAGTTGGGAGATGAAATTCCCACTGATAACTGACCCAGAGTAAAAGGATTGGTAAGAATGGGCAATATGTATCTTTTGGGGTTAGTGTATACACTAATGGTATGTGTAAGCTATATGTTCATTTTTTTGTATGTGTAAGCTAAAATTCAGTACAGAGACCACTAAGCAGACTTTTAGCATGCAAATTACATTTTTATCTCAGACCACATACAAAACATTTAAGCACTAGTTTTTAGTGCATAGGTCCATTTGCAACTATGGGGAAATCCTTAGTACATCTGGCCCTTAATCAATAACAAAACAGATATTATTGCTAATTTTATGATTAGGAAAAAAGCCACAATGAACAGCACATCATCCCCCCTGATTTACCTAAGTCAGTAAGGCTGACAGACTAGTATAAGGAGAGACCTAACAAAATATCAATGAGCTATATCATTAAGAAACTAAATAAACTAACCAAGAGTTTTGTTGCAATAGTACATATTTTACCAATATATAATAAAGCTAAGTGAGCATAGTCAAATCTACAAGAGCATTTTAAGCTCAGGTGGGAGGAGGGAGGGGAATGTGACAGAACCAGTAGGCCCACTGCTTTTTTATTTTCAAACCCTGCAGCTCCATTTAAACCAGCTATATTCTTTTGAATATAGCTAGTTAAAGTTAAAGTTATCCAGCTAACTGTAGTCAGATAACTTTACATCTAACCAGCAATATTCAAAAAATAATCCAGTGAAGTTTAAAGTCATCCAGCTATGGTAAGCCACATAACTTTAATTGGGGACATTCAGTAAGATATTTATCCCATTGAATATCCCAGATAACCTATTCAGATAAAGTTAGCCAGATAAGTTAATCTGTTTTCCAGGTTTTAGTTAGTTTTTTTTGGTTGTTTTTTTTTACCACACAGTACCTGGAGTTAAACTACTAGATTTTATTTTATTTTTTTCACACGTGTAAAAACCTGGAGATATAAAGGTAAATGTAGTGAAAACATAGTCATTATGAAATAAAGTGAACCAATAATCCTGTACTTTATTTTGCATTCTATAGGACTGTGAAGTTAGTAGTTTTGCTTCTTATATGCAAAAGAAAATGAACTTTAGTTGCAGTACTAAAAAATGTGTAATAGAAAGAAAATGTTAAATGATCAAAATCTTGCTTGGTGGAAGGCAAGACTTTATTTGTGATCTCAATGCATGGATGAAATAAAAACAGACAATAGTGCCAGCACAATAAAGGAAGTGGAAGAAAAGTGTTACCCATAAGTAGTCGCCGTTTCACCCGCTTGTCCACATCAGCTACTGACGTGGCATTGTACTCAGAACTCTCAATTGCAGCCTCATCCTTCTCTAAAACACAAGTAAGGGACAAACATGGAGCAGTTGGTTAATCAAAAGCCCAATTTTCCATTGCTTAAGACAGTTTCTTGGCATTGTGTAACCAAAGCCAAGAAGCAAGCCATGAAAGCACTAAATCCCGGTAAGAATGTTTATCCCATTTGAAACCCCAGAAATTACATTAGAGGGGCAGGAGAATGGATAGAAGAATGAAAAACAGTAATTAATATGAAAATATAGACAAAGGTAGAAATTTGATTACCTCAGATAGATGTTAATAAGGGGAAAGGATCAAAATCAAATGTCAAGGAAACTTAATTGTTCCTTCTTCTAGGGATGTGCAGAGCAAAATTTTATGTTCATATTTTTTATGTCCGAAAGGGGGTCCCACTTGCGGCCAATATGGACATAAAAAAAATCCAATGAGTTGGGTATATGTACATATGTGCAAAAAAAAATTTAAACCCCCTCACCCTCCTTAATCCCCCCCCCAGACTTACCACAACTCCCTGGTGATCGAGCGAGGAGTGAGGACGTCATTTCTGCAATCCTTGGCGAGAAGCATGTGATGTCGGTGGCACGTCGAGTGACGCGGCGTCACGTGATTCCCGGCGAGTTCGCGCCGGACAGCTCGTTCGGCCCAAAAAGAACTTTTGGCCAGCTTGGGGGGGCCTCCTGACCCCCTCAAGCTGGCCAAAAGTTCTTTTTGGGCCGAACGAGCTGTCCGGCGCGAACTTGCCGGGAATCACGTGGCGCCGCGTCACTCAGACGCAGCGTCACGTGATTCCCGGCTCGTTCACGCCGGACGGCTCGTTCGGCCCAAAAGAACTTTTGGCCAGCTTGGGGGGGCCTCCTGACCCCCCCAAGCTGGCCAAAAGTTCTTTTTGGGCCGAACGAGCCATCCGGCGCGAACGAGCCGGGAATCACGTGACGCCGGCGTCACTCGACGTGCCGCCGACGTCACATGCTTCTCGCCAAGGATTGCAGAGAAATGGCGTCCTCACTCCTCGCTCGATCACCAGGGAGTTGTGGTAAGTCTGGGGGGGGGATTAAGGAGGGTGAGGGGGTTTAAATTTTTATTTTGGCTCAACAATCGCGATTTCCCACATATCGAACATATCTATGTTCGATATGTGGGAAATCCGATCGTTTATGTCGAATCAATTTTTTAAGTAAAAAAAAAATATGAGTTGCGTTTTACTAATGCGGTCAATCCGAATGCACACCCCTACCTTCTTCATGGAGGTCAACATCTGATGCTAGGAGGCATAAGACTAGACAGACAGATAGGTAAAAGAATCCGGTGATGGATGGCCATGGTACGCCATATATATATATGTATATAATATATATGTGTGTGTGTGTATATATGTGGCTACAGATTGCATGCAAATAAACAATTACAAATAAACAAATAAAAAAGATCACTTTGGGCAGTGCTGGTTGCCTGCTTGTCTATAGAACATAACTAGCTAAACATTCAGTGCTATCAGAGATGCTGCAAATAGGGTTTGGAGCAGTTTTATAAGCATGCAGTTAAGTTAAAAAAAAAAAAAGGTCAGCAAAAGTCTTTGTAGTTAGTTTCTGATGCTCCATGTAACAAACTGTTCCACATAGCAGAACAGGAACTTTTGTAGTGTTAAACATATTTTCTATGTTAGATACTGTATCAGTGAAATGGGAAGAGGGGATAGCCAATAAGAAAAAGGATAAAGATTTTCATATGGAAAAGCAATAAAAGAAATCAGAGCTGGGTAATCAACATGATTTATATGGGAAAAGGTAGTTTTAATATTAAAAATACAAAGGCAAGTAGGGACTTCTACATGCAGCAAACATAAAAAGTCAAACAAACAAAGACAAACTGTGTTAGAAAAAGGGTCAAAGTATTTATCTGGCCTTTCCATGTGTTTGCATTCTTGTCATGATGCCCAGAATATGCACCATTGAAGACAGCAAACAGTGAAATCATGGAAATGAGGTTGGCAAGTTTTATCTATGGTAACACTACATGGTTGAGTTGTAACTAAAAGTTCTAGATGAGATCAGGCTGCAATAGAGGCTTTATTTTGAGATGTTTATAAATGTATTTTTTAATTCTGTCAATGATTAATAAACATCAGTTATCAGACAAGACAGGCAATCAGGTACCATCACCAGAAAGCAGAATAAAAAAAAATTAAATTGAAACAAAAATATTCTAAAATAAATATTAAAAAGGAACTAAACAGAGGTGAAAATCAACAAAAGCAATAAATGTGACATATCACAAAACCAAGAATGTTACACATCATATTACTAAAAAATATAACCATGAGTAAAATGCTATTACTTTATTTTAAATACACTGGTGAAAACAAAACATCAAACTCAAGATATTAGTGGACAGTGAATTCTAAGGTACATGAATATTAAATAACATTTAAAACTTTTAAAAATATATCTTTTTATATAAATATTTTCCAGATATTTTCTATAGTCTACGATTAGCCATTTCAGTGCTATTATTGAAAAACTAGTTTATCATGGCATTCTATCTTCTTAGTACAAAATGTTCAAAACAGTTGCAGTACTAAAGTGCTTAATAAGTACATAGAATGATCTATCTTATACCATGATGGATTTCTTTACTTATGATTTCTTGCTATCCTGATATTGTGAAGTGACACACAAGGAGAATATAATATTTTAAGAGATGTTTTCAATGAAAACAGAATTATGACTGAAAATGGCGATAGTAATCATTACTAGGGATGTGAATCGTTGTCTGATATTTTCAATATCATTAGATATCGGGGGGGGGGGGGGGGGGCGATAGCAATAGGAAACCCCACAATTCATTTAGTGGGTTTTCTTATCATTATGGGGGGGGGGGGGGCGGGAAGAAAGGACACAACCTAAAACACAACCTGACCCTTTAAAATGAGTTTGTTAGTATCCCCCCCCACCATCCGGACCCCCTCAAAAAAAATTTAAATACCTGGTGGTCCAGCGGGGGTCCCGGGAGCATTCTCCCGCACTCGGGCTGTCGGCTGCCACTAATCAAAATGGTGCCGATGGCCCTTTGCTCTTACCATGTGACAGGGGCTATCGGTGCCTTTGGTCGGCCCCTGTCACATGGTAGGTACACTGGATGGCCCGCGCCATTTTTAAAGATGGTGCCGGCCGTCCATTGCTCCTACCATGTGACAGGGACCGGCCAATGGCACGGATACCCTGTCACATGCTAAGGGCAAAGGGCCATCAGCGCCATTTTGTTTACTGGCAGCCGACGGCCCGAGCGTGGGAGAACGCTCCCGGGACCCCCGCTGGACCACCAGGTATTTAAAAATTTGGGGGGATACTAACAAACTCATTTTAAAGAATCGGCTGTATTTTTTGGTTATCGGCTCGGCGCAGCCGATAAAAAAAACCTGATCAGACTGCAGATAAAATTTCACGATGTGAATCGGAACCAGAATCCGAACCGATACCGGTTCCGATTCACATCTCTAGTCATTACTAGGTCTTCATTTAACCATAATTTTTTACTTCTAAAATGTATAAAGGCTTCCAAAAATAATGTATGGCAGACTAACTTCTAAACTTTGTTCTCTGGTCTGTAAATATCAGAGCTGTACTGTTATTTTGACTTCCAAAAAGAGAAGAATTCTTTACATTTTAGCTACATTAAATTTTTGGATTTACAAAATTTCTAATTTAACTGAGCTCCTGATAGGTACTATAATACAAAGAGAAGGAAACAGAGAATATCAGTGCTAAGTAATCTACAGAGGTCTTTAAAATTCTTTCCTACATATTTAGCTTTATTACTATGAATGTTCAGAAAACTACTACTGTAGCAAACATATTCACAAGCATTTAAAAAATGTTTCATATCATGGCATATCCATTAAACAAGAATAATGTCACACCTCATTAATATTCCTAATTTCAACAGCAAAACACTAGGCACAACAAATACAATATGAAATAAAATATTCCATAGGTAAGGACTTACCAATGCATGTTTGGCCATCTGAATGTAGGGCATACTTCTGATGACAACCACATACAGGACCAGTGTCTGTGTCATCACAGGTATGTTGACAGCCTCCATTTCCATAGTTACAGGTTACTAGTTATGCCCCAAATGTATGTATGCATAAACAAATAATGAAAACAATTAGTTTTTTGTTAGTTAATAATAAATCAATCAAATTCATTATACACACATAGCAAAAGTTCTCTTTCATGCCATTTTCTCCCAGCTACTCCATTTTACTGTTCTTAATTTCTGTTTTTGTTCTCCTTTCTCTACTGAAACAGTCCTTTCGGCCAAATAGCCATTTTCCTTGATTTCTCTTTTGCCTTTGACATGTAACTTTGTAATCTCGAATTACCTCTCCAACTGTTCTTTAATGTCTTCTTGAAAGATCCACTTCATTTCCCCTGTCCTCTCTCTAGTAGAAGTATCAGGTCTTGGTTTAATGCTTTGCTCCCTTATAGCTTTACTCACTTTATCCATGCTTTTAGCTTCTATTATCTTTGCTCCTGGTCAATCCAGTGCCAGGCTACCTTTCTTTATCTCCTTATAGATTCCTCCTCCTATCTCAAATATAGCATGTCAGAACTCAGGGATGGTAACTTTTAAACAGGCATGTGTGAGTACACACGTGCATGCGTTTGCCGTCTTGCACTCAGGGACTCGGCTATTTTATAACCTATGCACATATATGTGTGCATGTTATTAAATAGACTGAATGAGCAATGTGTGCACAATTTTAAGTGGGCGTGCACTTATGCGCACAAACGATGCTTCTACCATATAAGTAGGGGGATTTTAGTGGACACGCAGGACAACGCAATTGACCGTTTTTCCAGTTTGTTCCAGTTCACCCAGGGAAAGGGTAAGACTTCCAAATCCCCCTACTTTAATAGCCCTCCGCCCCCCTATTAGCATCAACCCTTAAAACTCGGCTGATCTGTGAAATTTTTTTGTTTTGTTACTTACAAGCCATCCATAGCAAAAGGAAAGTTACAAGGCACAGGACCCTCACGGGTTTCACATTGAAATCAGCATTTACATGCTGGTTTCAATGTGAAATCCAGGATCGACTATGCCTCGCCCAAACCCCACCCCTTTTTAAAAAAAAAATTCTTTATGCATGCAGCGGGAGATATGTGCATATGCAGGTGCCTTTTAAATCCGTTCAGCACACGCTGCCCCAACATATTCACTTATTTCCCAGTTTTGGTGCGTGCCAGGCTTTTAAAAATTACTTTTAAGCACTTCATCTTCTCCCTGCTCCATAGCAACTTTCCCGTTCTCAAGCTGTGTATTGAAGCCAAATTCAAAGATTTGCAATGATCCACTCTGTCCACATGCGCTTTCATACAAAGGAGTCTATGTACTAACATTATTGCTTTTGGAGTAGAAGGGGAGAATGGCTTCAGCCTGACAGAGTGATTTTTTTTTTCAGAGAGGGGGGCAGGGAAGATAAGGGGGAGCACAATCTTATATTTTCATCTGCAGGATTTATACTAAAAAGGCCAAATGCTCTTTAACACAGCCCTTTCAACACAAAAGTGCTCATTCTGCATCTCAGTTTAGCATATATGAAGTTAGAGCTCTATGTACAGTATGTGGTAAAACTGGCAGAGAGTGCACATTACCCTGCCCATTTTACCACAAGCTAATGTATAGATCCCCAAATCTTATCACTTCTTCAAAAGATAATCAAGAATAGGTCTCTCAGTTCTTATTGTTCTAGCTAAAACTTTAATCCATGGACTCCAAATTTGCTGTGTATTTCCTCTTTTATCAAGATCCTGTAGGGATGTGCAGAGGGACCACATACGTTACATTCGGTATTCGTATTCGGGGGGGGGAAGGGGGGGCAGATACGTTGCATTCGGCAAGGGGGGGCCCCAATCCACTCATGCGTTCCATTCTTATTTGTTTCCCGGTTAAAATTTAATTAACTACAATCCCCCACCCTCCTGACCGCCCCAAGACTTACCAAAACTCCCTGGTGGTCCAACGGAGTCTGGGAGTCATCTACTGCACTCACGCCATCGGCTGCCGGTATTCAAAATGGCACAGAAAGCATTTGACCTTACTATGTCACAGGGGCTACCGGTGCCATTGGTCGTCCCCTGTCACATGGTAGGAGCAATGGACGGTCGGCACCATCTTGTGCTCCTACCATGTCACAGGGGCCGACCAATGGCACTGGTAGCCCCTGTGACATAGTAAGGGCAAAGGCTATCGGCGCCATTTTCAATACTGGCAGCCGACGGCCAGTAATCAAAATGGCGCCAATAGCCTTTGCCCTTACTATGTCACAGGGGCTATCGGCTTCATTTTGAATACCGGAAGCCGACAGCGTGAGTGCAGTAGATGACTCCCGGACCCCCGCTGGACCACCAGGGAGTTTTGGCAAGTCTTGGAGGGGTCAGGAGGGTGGGGGTTTTGTTTAAATTCGCTCCTTTAGACAGCCAAATAATTCGGTGAAGATTTGTTGTATTCGTGGGAATCGCGATACATTTCGCTTCTCCATGAATACAACGAATATGGCCCTATATGTTGCGGATTACCAATACATTAGAAACGAATGCACACCCCTAAGATCCTGCCCTCTTCCAAAGTTTGTTCCTCCCTACATCAAAGTCCTCTTTTCTCAGTATACACCGATCCTATGTTTCTTGTTTCAGCAGATATTTCTTTCCACTCTGTTTTTGATTCCTCATCTAACTTTTACCAACAACTCTTTGCACTTGCTAACCTCTTGCCTCTTCTAGCACACATCACCCTAAAAATATACCAGGACTCCTCTCTCTCTCTCTACCTTTAAGATCAACCTACATGTTCATTAGTCTCCATCCTCTCACCACCTTCTTTATGGATTTAATAATGAAGTGTTCCTGCAACTACCCCAATCTTCATATCTATTATATGTCTCTCATTCTACCCAATTAGAATGAAAAACCTTTGTTACAGGGAAGTCCAAATCATTGTATTGACTTTGTGTTAATCATGTATGTACCATGCTATATACTAGTATAAAAATAGTTCTTAATAATAATAATAATAATAATAATAATAATTTGGGTTTATATTGTAGTTTTCATCCAAACATGATCCACATGCACTTTATAATTTAATTTAATACTTCAGAAATACATAGTCACCTATGGCACCTGGGCTGAATGGATGATTTATCTAAGGCTACACAGAAAATCACTGATGACAGGAGACAAGGATTCCTTCTAACTCTTACTGCAACTACATCCCTCCCCTTTTTTCAGCTCCACTTTCCCATTGCATACACAAACACCATTTATAATTTCTTACTCTTTAGGTCTCAGAGGAGCAGCTCAGTTAATATAAATGTTAAATCAATTTGATCTCTGCCCAAAATGACATGCTTCATATCCATGAAGAAATGAACTGCCAACACTAATAAATAAGTATATTTATAAAAGCATACAATATGCTTATTTTTCTGTTGGAATTAACTCCATAATTGTTGGAGGAAGCAATGATCCAAACCACAACAGTAAAAAAAATCTAGAAATCAACTATGTGATTTCTACATGACTAATCTGTCCAAAATAGTGGAATGCTTAAAAATACAGAGAACTGTTCATGACCCTTTCTGGTGTTCCAGGAACACATTTTAGTAATAATAAAAACAAACTTCTCCCACAGGACTAGTTATAATACTAAAAAAAGAAAGGTCTGAAAAATCTGTCAAAAATATAATCTTGCAGTATTACAAGAATTTTGCATTTGTGATTAGATAACGTAACAACCAAGGACACGATTTATCAAGGATTTTCTATCATTCTGTGCCTACAGAGAAAGCCCCTGAAATATTCAATTAATAATCCTTTAAAATGTTATTTACAGAAGTGGCAAGAGTGCTTAAACAGAGGCACAAAGCAGCAGCAAGCGTGTCAAAAACACACCACAGCTTCAAAAGAGAGCACCGATAACAGATGCATGAACCCTCGAAGGCAGCATGACAGGCAAAGCGGCAAGACAAGTGGCATCGACATCCTACAGCACAATGAAGGGGGAACATAGCAAGCAGAAAGACTAGCACCAACACATAGAGGAACCATGATAGTGGCAAGAACACCACAAGGAGTTGAGTGATTCATCTGATGATTGGCAGCAAGGCAGAGGTAGTCAGATCACTGTGGTGTTGATAAGGGAAAGACAAGGAGGCAAGACAAGTCGAGGCTCAGCATGTGGCGGGACTGTCAACTGGGCGTACTGTGCACCTGACCCGTCTTGAAACAGGGACCAGGGAGTCTAACATGAGTGCTAGGACCTGAAACATGATGAACTATGCCTGGGTGGGGTGGAGCATCTGTGGGTGCAGATTTTGTTGGTAGTAGCAACATGGAGCAAGGTCTTACTGTGAGCATGGTCTCACTGTGTTTGCCACAGTCTAAGTACCTTGGAGATCTTTTCTCATTCTGAACATGGGTCAACAGGTACTAAGAGATAGGCTGCAAAACCGGGGAGTGTTCCCTTTCTTTGAGCAGGAAAGGGCTCCCTGGAATGGATTGGCCCCTAGAGTATAATGGAACAAATTGTTAGATTTAAGCATTTTTCATGACATCATAAGCAAGACGGAGGAAGTTCTCTTCTCTGCCCTGAAACTAAAGAAAACTGTTTGTTTTATTTAAGGATCCATGCTGTGAAGGATTACTAGTTTTAATTGCCAGAAACTGAGGCTTCCCTTTGCAATGAGGGTTCAGCCATTAGGACTGGACATAAGGCCTGGACAAACAAGCACAGCAGTTGAGGACAGAGTCAAACCCACCTCGGGACATAAGGCCTGGATGGTCAGGCACAGCAATCGAGGTCAAACACTTGTAGGAACATAAGGCCTGGACGGACAGGCATGGAAGTCGAGGACAGAGGTCAAGCCCACATAGGAACATAAGGCCTGGACAGACAGGCACGGCAGTCGAGGACAGAGGTCAAGCCCACCTAGGAACATAAGGCCTGGACAGACAGGAACAGCATTTTTTTAAAAATGTATTTATCTTCCTATTTTCAAACATTTCCAGCACTTCATAGTCAATTACACTCAGGTACTGTGGGTAGTTCCCTATCCCCAGAGGGCTTACAATCTAAGTCAAACCCTCGTAGGAACATAAGGCCTGGACGGACAGGCACAGCTGTCAAGGACAGAAGTCAAGCCCACCTAGGGACATAAGGCCTGGACAGACAGGCATAGCAGTCAAGGACAGAAGTCAAACACACCTAGGGACATAAGGCCTGGATGGACAGGCACAGCATTTTTTTTTAAATCTATTTACCTTCCTATTTTCAAACATTTTCAGCACTTCAGAGTTGATTACACTCAGGTACTGTAGGTAGTTCCCTATCCCCAGAGGGCTTACTATCTAAGTCAAAGCCTCGTATGAACATAAGGCCTGGACAGACAGGCACGGCAGTCGAGGGCAGAGGTCAAGCCCACGTAGGGACATAAATAGTTGCCAGCCCTCCAGCATCTGTCTGATGCATGCTAGAATAATGGCTGTGGTATGGGCCTGGTCCGTCAGGTGGGTGAGCAGTAAAGCCCACCTCCACCCTGATACTTGTTCAGTAATAGAGCTGCTGGCTGCCCCTGCCTCAGCAAGGTCCCACCAGTGTGCTGTCAGGGAGAAGTAAGAGTATGCAGTGGATGGTCAGGCACAGCGCTAGAGGTCAGGCCCTTGTAGGGACATATGGCCTGGACAGTGGATGGTCAGGCACAGCGTTTCAGGTCAGGTACATGTGCTGCAGTACTTATATTATCTGGAGCATAGGAGCCAGTTGGAGCTGCTGCAAGGCTTTCAATTGCTTTTAATCATCTTGCCATTCACAGGGAAAATTTGGAAACCGAAGCAAAGGCAGGTTTACTTTAAAAAAAAACTAGCATTTCTCTCAACTCTGGTGCCAGCCTTGAGTGGTGAGGGCTCATGATATCCCCTGTCATTGAAAAGACACGTTCACTGGGCACACTGGTTGGTGGACATGACAGATATCGCTGAGCCACTTTGGCTAGGTGTGGCCAGACAGTGGACTTATGTACCCAATATGCCAGCGGATCTGTCTGCATTTTCTCTATCGGCTCTGAGAGATACCATGTCACTGACAGCTGTGCTGGTGTCTCCTTTGCTTGGGTGGGCTGAGAGTCACTCATGCCAGCTGCTTTCTCTCTCGCCCATCGCACAACAGATGAATCTTTATGGGCAACATGCCTTGGGCGTTCTGAAGTGGAGGAGGAGGTGCTGCTCCTGCTTGGGCTAGCAGCACAATTCTCTGAAGTGCCCGTTGTTTCCACCTCTGCTTTTCGCCTAATCTGTCTCTGCCTATGGTGCTCCTGTTCACGGACTTTTGCTAACAGCAGGTCCTTCACCAATATGAGAAAATTGTACTGTAGGGCGAGTTTCCCTTTCACACGGGGATCACAGACTGTGGCGAGCATGTATGTGTTCTGTTCTGTTAAAGGCCTTAATCTTTCACCTGCTGCTGCAAAACATTCAGACAATGCAGCACCTCAACTGTCATTCCCTCTTCCTGTTTAAAGGCCTCAAAATGTTCATCCAGGAAATTAACTATAGGGATGATGTCAGCCAAGGTGCTGGACGGACAGGAAGGCACAGCATTCGAGGATAGAGGTCAAGTCCTCATAGGTACACCAGTTTTCTATAGTACTAGAAACATTACTGTTGGCACCTAAGAAAGATTTCGGGAACACGGCCCATATTATGAAGGTCATGAAAACTTTTGAGCATATGAAATATGCAAGCTCCAAACATCTTAAGTCAGCTTATTATGTTCTTACAGACACAGCATTGGAGGTTAGAGGTCAAGCCCTCATAGGAACATAAGGACTGGAAGGACAGGCACATCATTAGAGGTCATGCCCTCGTAGGGACATAAGGCCTGGGCAGGCAGGCACAGCATTCGAGGATAGAGGTCAAACCCTTGTAGGGATGTAAAGCCTGGACAGACACGCACAGCATTAGAGGTCAAGCCCTTGTAGGGACATTAAGCCTGGACAGACAGGCAGGCATAGCATTCGAGGATAGAGGTCAAGCCCTCATAGGTACACCAGTTTTCTATAGTACTAGAAACATTACTGTTGGCACCTAAGAAAGATTTCGGGAACATGGCCCATATTATGAAGGTCATGAAAACTATTGAGCATATGAAATATGCAAGCTCCAAACATCTTAAGTCAGCATTTTATGTTCTTACATTTCAAATGTTGCAAAACAGGAAAAGAATATTCTGGAAAGAAGTGATGCACAAATACATGAAACTGAAATTAGAAATACTAGAACTAATCTCAGACAGGCACAGCGTTTGAGGTCAGGCCCTTGTAGGGATGTATGGCCTGTACAGTGGACGGACAGGCACAGTGTTTGAGATTAGGCCCTTGTAGGAATGTATGGCCTGGACAGTGGACGGACAGGCACAGCGTTTGAGGTCAGGGCCTTGTAGAGATGTACTGCCTGGACCGTGGATGGACAGGCACAGTGTTTCAGGGCAGGTACATGTGCTGATATTATCTGGAGCATAGGAGGCAGTTGGAGCTGTTGCAAGGCTTTCAATTGCTTTTATTCATCTTGCCATTCACAGAGAAAATTTGGAAACCCAAGTAAAGGTAGATTTATTTTCAAAAACACCAGCATTTCCATCAACTCTGGTGCTATCTTTGAGCGGTGAGGGCTCATGATATCCCCTGTCATTGAAAAAACACGTTCACTGGGCACACTGGTTGGTGGACATGTGGCTCTTTATGTCAGAAACAACATACAAGCATCTGAGCTGCAAGGAAGATGGGGCAATGAAGAAGCACTACGGGCCAACCTAAAAAAGATGGGGCATCCATGGTGGTTTACAGGCCTCCAAACCAAAAGAAAGAGCTGGACAGAGATCTGGTTGAGACATCCAAAAGATAGGAAAGAAGGGAGAAGTGGTGATCGCTGGAGACTTTAATATGCCAGATGTAGACTGGAGAATCCCATCTGCAGAATCTAACAATAGTAGAGAAATTGTGGATGCCCTGCAAGTAGTTTTGTTCAAACAAATGGTAATGGAACCCACGAGAGAAGGAGCTATACTCGACTTAGTGCTCACTAATGGAGATAATGTCTCTGATGTCCAGGTGGGCACCCCCACCTCAGCACCAGTGATCATCAAACGGTATGGTTTAATATAAAAAAAAACGATACAGAAAAGAAGCACAAAGACCCAAGTTTTGCAGTTCAAAAACACGGACTTTGATGAAATGGGTAAGTACCTGGGGGAAGAACTAGTAGGCTGGGAGAACAAGAGAGATGTGGAACAACAGTGGACCAATCTAAAAGGAACAATTACCAAGGCAACTAATATATATGTTAGAAAAGTAAAGAAAAGCAAAAGAAAAATTAAACCTATCTGGTTCTCAAAGGAGGTGGCTGACAAAATAAAAGCTAAAAGAACAGCATTCAAGAAATAAAAAAGATCCCAAAGGGAGGAGCACAAAGAAGAATATCTGGTAGAACTGAGGGAGATAAAGAAAGTAATCAAGGCGGCAAAAAGTCAAGCGGAAGAGAGGATTGCCAAAGAGGTAAAGAGAGGTGACAAAACATTTCTCAGATACATCAGTGAAAAGAGAAAAAGTTCAAAGTGGTATAGTGAAATTGAAAGGTAGAAAGGATCAATGTGTGGAGAGAGATGAAGAAATGGCAGAAATATTAAACGAATACTTCACTAAAGAGGACCCTGGAGAAGGACCGTCACTAGTTAACAAGAAACTGGAGGGGAGTGAGTAGATGTAACTCCATTTACAGTAGAAAATGTATGGGAAGAGCTGGGGAAACTGGAAGTGGACAAAGTCATGGGGCCTGATGAGGTTCATCCGGGATACTGAGGGAGCTCAGAGAGTGTTGTGCTGGGCGGGTCCGCTGTGTGACCTGTTCAATAGATCCCTAGAAACGAGAGTGGTGCCGAGTGATTGAAGAAGAGCGGTGGTGGTCCCGCTTCACAAGAGTGGGAACAGAGAAGAGGCTGGTAACTACAGACCAGTTAGCCTCACTTCGGTAGTGGGAAAAAGTAATGGAGTCACTGTTAAAGATGAGAATAATGAAATATCTACAGTCGGGAGAATTGCTGGACCAGAGGCAGCATGGATTCACCAGGGGAAGGATCCTGTCAGACAAATCTGATTGATTTTTTTGACTGGGTAACCAAGGAATTGGTTCAAGGAAAGAGCACTTGATGTCATCTATTTATTTATTTAACATTTTTATATACCGCAATTCATGTAGCAAGTTACATATCATTTCGGTTTACATTTAAAACAATAATAAGCATATAAGAATGCAATTTACATTACAACAAGGGAGGTGAACTAGGATAAGAGGGGAAAACGTTCTGATGGATGTTAGTGAGGGAGGAACTAGTAGTTGTTTAGCTTTAATCAAATGCCTTGTTCGAATAGCCAGGTTTTTAGTCTCTTTTTGAAAGTGTTTGGGCATTGTTCTTGTCTTAGTTCTGGTGGTATGGAGTTCCATTCTGTTGGGCCTGCTGTGGATAAAACTCTTTTGTTTAGAGAGGATTTGATTGGTGGAGCGAAGAGAGAGTTTCTATATGCTGTTCTTACTGGTCTGGATGGTATGTGCAGTTGAAAAGGTATATTGAGGTCCAGAGGAATTAGGTTGTGTATGGATTTGTGTATGATAGTTAACACTTTGTAGGTGATTCTATATTTAATTGGAAGCCAGTGTAAATTTTTTAATACAGGTGTAATATGTTCTCTTTTTTTGGTCTTGGATAGAATTCTTGCTGATGCGTTTTGGAGCATTTGTAAGGGTTTAATGGTATTAGTTGGGAGGCCAAGTAGAAGAGAATTACAGTAGTCGATTTTTGAGAAGATAATTGCTTGAAGAACTGTGCGATAGTCTTGGAAACAGAGGAGCGGTCTAATCCGTTTTAGGATTTGTAGTTTAAAGAAGCCTTCTTTTGTGGTATTATTAATGAATTTTTTTAGATTTAATTGTTTGTCTAGGATGACTCTAAGGTTTCGGACTTGAGCTGAAAAGGGTGGTTGATTGTTGTTATAGTTGGACATTGTAGGTTTATCGTCTTGTGTTATCAAAAGTATTTCCGTCTTGTTGGTGTTTAGAATTAGGTTAAGGCTCATTAGAAGGTTGTTGATGGATTGGAGGCATTTGTTCCAGAATTGTAGTGTATTTTGTAGAGAAATTGTGATTGGTAGGAAAATTTGTACATCATCCGCATAGATGTAGTATGTTAGTTTTAGCTTAGAGAGGAGCTGGCAGAGTGGAAGAAGATAAATGTTGAAAAGGGTGGGGGATAGGGAAAAGCCTTGGGGAACTCCTAGAGATGCGCAGACTGGGTGTGATTCATAATTGTTGATTTTGACCTTGTAGAATCTGTTGTGCAGGAAAGACTTAAACCAGTTAAGGACTGTGCCTTTGATTCCGATGTCGATTAGTCTGTCTATGAGAATTGCGTGGTTTTCCGTGTCGAACGCAGCTGATAGGTCTAGGAGGATGAGTAAGCCTGGTTGTTTTTTATTAAGGTTCCAGAGGATGGTGTCTGTTAAAGAGATTAATAGTGCTTCGGTGTTTCGTGATTTTCGAAAGCCGAATTGTGAATGTGCTAGAATATTATTTTCTTCCAAGTATTCTGAGAGTTGTTTATTAACTATTTTTTCTAGAATTTTAGAGATGAAGGGGAGTTTAGCAATTGGGCGATAGTTGGCTGGGTCGTCTGGGGATAGGTTTGGTTTTTTCAACAGTGGTTTTAGAATAGCGAGTTTTAATGAGTCTGGAACTACTCCTTGTATTAGTGAGCAATTGATTAAATCAGAGATTGGTTTGGCGATGGTTTCCGAAATGGAGATGAGTAAGTTAGGGGGAATCGAATCTATAGGGTGGGAGGCTGGTTTTATTTTTTTTTAGAACTGATTCAATTTCTAATGATGATGTCAAATCAAAGGATTCCAGGCTTGAGTTTTGTGGAGTATAAGTGGTGTGGTTTGGTGGAGGAATAGGAATATTCTTAGCTTTTAGTGGATTGATCAGATCGGAGATTTTTTTCTTGAAGTAGTTTGCTAGTTCTGATGCTTTGGTAGCTGCTTGATTGTCTGAGATGGTAGTAGGAGGAGGTTTGATGAGAGATGAGACGATGGTGAATAATGCTCTAGGGTCAAATATGAAATGGTGAATTTTTTGTGAGAAAAAATTTCTTTTTGTTTGTATGATGGAAATCCGGTAGCGGTGCATGAAAGCTTTGTAGGTTTCCAGGTTAGATGGGGATGGATTTTTACGCCATGCATGTTCTTTTTTTCTAAGTTCTTGTTTTAGTGTTCTTAGCTGAGGGGTGTACCATGGTTTCCTGTTTTTCGTGTTAGATTGGATTGTTTTTGTGGTTAGTGGGCAGGTCATGTCTGCAACATTTTTTGTTATTTCGTTCCATGATGATGTAGCAGAATTAGCATCTGAGAGGTTTAATTTGAATAGTGCTGAGGAGAGGTGTTGATTGAGAGTTTCTGCATTGCATAATTTCCTGTATTGTATTGAAGTTTTTTGTGTTAGTTGGTTGATGGGTTGGATGAATTTTAGTGTTGTAGAGATCAACCGGTGGTCCGACCAAGGGATTGGAGAGCAGTTTGTAGATGAAGTCGAGATGAGGTTTTCATTAATGAAAATTAAATCTAGAGTGTGACCTGCTTTATGTGTCGGGTCATTAATGATTTGTTTGAAACCCATAAATTTGCGTGTGGTAAGAAAAGTTTTACAGTTTGAGGATTGAGGAATTTTGGCCACATGGAGGTTGAAATCTCCCATTATTATAGCGGGATTGTCTGAGTTAATGTGTTTGGCTATTATTTCTATTAATGATTATATGATTCTATGATTCTATGATTCTAGTTTTCCTGGGGGTGCATATATTAGGCATATTTGAAGGTGTTTAGATTTGAATATTGCTAATTCTAGGGAGGTTGAAGAGTTTGTTAGTTGAATGGTTAGACCTAGTTTTTTTTTTGCTGCTAGTGGTAGACCTCCACCTCTTTTTTTTTTTTATGTCTGGGAATAGAGAATATGTCGTAAATGTTTGTGGGGAGTTGGTTAATTAGAGCCGTGTCTTCAGGTTTTAGCCATGATTCTGTAATAGCGCAGCAGTCTGGATTTGTTTCTATTAGATAGTCGTTAAGGAGATGAGATTTTTTTGGGAGAGATTGTGCATTAAGTAAGGTTAGGGATAGAAGTGAAAGTCCTAGTAGTTGGTTCATTGGTGATGTTATGATTGGTATAATTCTTTTTTGTTGGAGTTTGGGAGTATTAAGATTTTTAATAAAGTTTTTTCGTTGTGTGTGGATGATTGGGATAGTATAAATGTGCATGTTGTAAAGAATTTAAATGAGTGTAGGAGAGGAAAATATTTTGGGAGTTTAATGATTGTTTAGATGAGTGTTGGAGTGTTATTGAATGGAGTTGTATGTATGAGTATAAAGGGAAGATAATTTCTTGGTGTATGTTTGTGTGTATGTAAGAGTGTTTGAGTGTTGTGAATGATTTGATGGTTATTAATTAGGAATTAGAGGTGGTATTAAAATTAAGAGAGATGCTTACTGATATTGGTGCGTTATTCTTGGAGTTGTTTGGGATCTTGTTGTTGTTGTGGTGGTGGTTGTATTGAAAAGAGCAAGGTTTAATAGATGGGTTGTAATGGAAAGTTTGTGCTGATCTTCTTTGTTGTCCTTTGCTGTTCCGAGGGGCTGCACGAAGGGGCGCACAAAGGGGCAGGCCCCTTTGTTGTGCTCCTTTGACGCGCAACGCCCGGCGCCTGGGAGCGTGCTTGTTTTTGAATCGCTGAGCGGTCGCGTCTCGCGAGGTAAGCTGCTTGCCTTGGACTTGATAGGTCCGCTGTGCACACGTCAGGCTGCGGTGGGAGGGTCTGTCCTGTGAAGGAGACGAAGATCGCCCCTCTCCTAGTCACAACCAGAGCTCCTGAAGGTGTCCCTCCGTCCTCCTGCGTCGCGGTAGATTTCAGCAAAGCTTTTGATACAGTCCCGCACAGGAGACTGATGAATAAAATGAGAAGCTTAGGAATGAGAGCCGAGGTGGTGGCCTGGATTGCAAACTGGTTGATGGACAGAAGACAATGTGTGATGGTAAATGGAACTCTCTCTGAAGACAGAGCGGTTTTAAGTGGTGTACCGCAAGGATCGGTGTTGGGACCGGTCCTGTTCAATATCTTTGTGAGCGACATTGTGGATGGGATAGAAAGTAAGGTTTGTCTTTTTGCGGATGACACTAAGATCTGCAACAGAGTGGACACGTCAGAAGGAGTAGAGAGAATGAGACGGGATTTAAGGAAGCTGGAAGAGTGGTTGAAGATATGGCAGCTGAGATTCAATGCCAAGAAGTGCAGAGTCATGCATAATGGGAGTGGAAATCCGAATGAACTGTATTCGATGGGGGGAGAAAGGCTGATGTGCACGGAGCAGGAGAGAGACCTTGGGGTGATAATGTCTAATGATCTGGTCGGTGAAACAATGTGACAAGGCGATAGCTAAAGCCAGAAGAATGCTGGGCTGCATAGAGAGAGGAATATCGAGTAAGAAAAGGGAAGTGATTATCCTCTTGCACAGGTCCTTGGTGAGGCCTCACCTGGAGTACTGTGTTCAGTTCTGGAGACCGTATCTCCAAAGAGACAGAGACAAGTTGGAGGCGTTCCAGAGAAGGGCGACCAAAAAGGTAGAAGGTCTTCAACGAATGACATGAAGAGAGATTGAAGAATCTAAATATGTATACCCTGGAGGAAAGGAGGAGCAGAGGTGATATGATACAGACTTTCAGACACTTGAAAGGTTTTAATGATCCAAAGACAACGACAAACCTTTTCCATCGGAAAAAAATCAGCAGAACCAGGGTTCACGATTTGAAGCTCCAGGGAGAAAGACTCAGAACCAATGTCAGGAAGTATTTCTTCACGGAGAGGGTGGTGGATGCCTGGAATGTCCTTCCGGAGGAAGTGGTGAAGACCAGAACTGTGAAGGACTTCAAAGGGGCGTGGGATAAACACTGTGGATCCATAAAGTCTAGAGGACGTGAATGAAGAGTGGGTGGCTCGCGTAAAGGACGGCTACTACCTGGAGATAATACCCTTTTTTTTTTTTTAATTCTTTATTCATTTTTAATACATAAACAAAATCAATTTTGCTTATAAAGAAATACCGTGGGTACATTAATTTCACAAGCAAATTTTTTCCATTTGCCACCTTAACTAGCAGAAGGTTTAAACAATATTATAAACAAACTATTTGAAAATTATATAAGCCTTGGCATAGAAATTTTTAAATAATTTTAAAACAATTAATCAGTTATTAAGTCCCACTCCCAGCAGATACTTAAAGGGAGATCCAGAAATCTTTTAAGGAAGAAAATAGGATAATAAAACCATACTTAACAGAATGCACGTAACACACAGTTCCATATCTATTTTACTGGGTTAGAATGTTAAACTTTCCTGGCCTCAATAAACTCTTTTAATTGCTCAGGAATAAAGAAAACATAACACTCACTTCCTTTCATGAGAAAACATTTACAGGGAAACAACATCTTTACAATATAAACCCAGCCCTACAGCCTCTTGTCTAAGGGTTAAAAAACCCCGACGCCTGGCCTGAGTGGCTGGGGCTAAATCAGGAAAAATTTTTACAGCAGGCCTCATGAAAGTTAAGCGGATATTTCCTAAATATGCTTTCATCACTAGGCGAATATCCTTAACTGTTATGAATGATTCCAAAGTGTTCCCCTGCTAATTACATCCAAAGTAGAATCTTCTAAAAACCCTGTCAAATTCCCTGCAAAGGGAGTATTGGCAGGGTTTCCCGAACGTGTCGATGTAGGAACAAAAAGCAGGGAGTTAATGGATGGAAGGTTTGCTTCGATTATTTCCAGATTTTCAAGGAGAAATTTCTTCAGGGTAGTGTAGGGAATTTCTCCCACTACCTTGGGAAAATTAGTAAAGCGTAAATTCAAATGTCTGGATTTATTTTCAATAAATTCCATACGTCTGGAGAGAATTTGACTATCTTTAATTGCAGCAGTCTTACACTGTTGGAATTGCTTATTATCCTCCTCCAAACCATTCACTTCTCTTTTAAACCATCTAGTTGTAATTGCATAGCAGCTGATTTTTGAGCGTTTTGTGAGTTTGAAAGTTCCATTTTTTTCATTCAGAGAGGGGTAGATTTTCAGACGAGCGCGAACAGCCTACTTTTGTTTGCGCTCCAGGCGCAAACAAAAGTACGCTGGATTTTTAGTAGATACGCGCGTAGTCGCGCGTATCGGCTAAAATCCTGGATCGGCGCGCGCAAGGCTATCGATTTCGTATAGCCTGCGCGCGCCGAGCCGCGCTGCCTACCCCCGTTCCCTCCTAGGCCGCTCCGAAATCGGAGCGGCCTAGAAGGGAACTTTTCCTTTAACCTCCCCTCACCTTCCCCTCCCGTCCCCCTACCTAACCCACCCGCCCGACCCTGTCTAAACCCCCATCCTACCTTTGTCGGGGGATTTACGCCTCCGGAGGGAGGCGTAAATCCCCGCGCGCCAGCGGGCCTCCTGCGCGCCGGGCCGCGACCTGGGGGCGGGTACGGAGGGCGCGGCCACGCCCCCGGGCCGTAGCCACGCCCCGTACCCGCCCCCAAAACGCTGCCGACACGCCCCCGCAACGCCGCGCGCTCCGGCCCCGCCCCCGACACGCTCCCCTCCGAGAACCCCGGGACGTACGCGAGTCCCGGGGCTCTGCGCGCGCCGGGAGGCCTATGTAAAATAGGCTTCCTGGCGCGCAGGGCCCTGCGCGCGTAAATCCGCCCGGTTTTGGGCGGATTTAGGCGAGCAGGGCTCTGAAAATCTACCCCAGAGTTTATAGCCGAGGCTATCCCAGCCAAAAAGTCCCAGAGGGAAGTCTAAAGTCACCTGTGCAGGTCGCGTTGGGATAGGAATTAACTCTCTCCTTATACTATTCTCTGGAGACACCTCCTTCCAGGATTACGCTGGTTTCGGTTAGTCCCACAGGCCTCAAAACTTCCACCGGGCTCGATGTATGAAGTCCCGCAGCTATCCCATCGGGGGTCAGTGGAATCGGGCCGGCTTGAATCACTGCCGAACCTCCACTCCTCGTCTCCTCTACTAAGCTCTGCGTAGGTGGCTCCCTCTGTTCCGGGCTCAGAGACACCTCCCCTGCCGGCGAAGGCGACTCTTCCATGCCGTCCCGCGCATCAGATTCCTCGGTTCTCTGTTGAACTGTTGGACTCACAAAGCGGGTAATCTCTGTCTGAATGGTCGTGGGGGGGTTCGATTCGGTCAGGTAAGTCCGAACTTTACCCTTCCTCTTAGCAGGCATTATTCAGCAAAAAAGTAAGCAAAAAGACAGAGCGCTCCCGCTTAGGTCTTAATGCGTGCGGCCATCTTGGATCCCCTAGCAGGGTCCGGAGATAATACCCTTATTCAATAAACATACACACGGTTAATGCAACTCCAACATTGCTCTAAGCTTCAACGGCAAGAAGAAATGTGGGAAAAAGGATTTGCATTCACAAAAAGCGGGAAGTAGCTTGCTTGTTACGGCGGTTACTACCCCAAACCAAATAAGCCTGATAATTCACCTTCAATGCATATCCAGCATAGCTCTCTGCTTCAATGGCAGGGGGGATGAAGAAAAGTGGATCTGTATACAGACAACAATCAACAAGGGCAGAATTACATAGTCTGGGTAAACAAATAAGCATGGGTGTAGCTTGCTTATTGCGGCAGTTACTACCCCTAACTAATTAAGCTAGATATTTCACTTAGATGCAGTTCCAACACTGCTCTCTACATTAAGGGAAATAGAACCAAAAGGTTACTAAGAGCCAAGAGTAACAGATAAGTATGAGAAAAAAAAAAAGTGCAAAACTTGCTGGGCAGACTGGATGGGCCATTTGGTCGTCTTCTGCCGTCATTTCTGTGTTTCTATGTTTCTATATCGCTTAGCCACTTTGGCTAGGTGTGGCCAGACAGTGGACTTGTGTGCCCAATATGCACAAGTGTACCATATATGTCTAGATATTGTATTATTGCTAAGTTTGTGTACATAATAATAAAAAACTCTTTGGGCATATGATTTTGCCTAACTTCCTCTGGAACGATGTTATAGTTTAACCAACACAATGGCCATTGCATGTAGAGCAGTCAGTAATCCAGGATTCCAGGCAGGGCTACTGTACAGATGTATGTACCAAGTGTAAGAATACCTAGTGCTGAGTGGATTGATAGCACTATGAAGCACTATGATAATTAAACTTACAAGAGGATCATCCAGCACGGATGACATCATTCCTGGAAGGATGGAACTAACTTTGTTATTTTCTGATAACAAGAGGCCTAAGCCTATAGTAAGAAGCACGCTAAGTACACATGCTAAAATATATATCAATTGGTTATTGAAGGTAATGGGTGTGGATTATGCAGATGTCTGGTATCAGCAATCCCAGGACCCTTATAAGTCTGAGCACACGCGTTAGAGCGCTGGGTAGATTCTGAATTATACACCATTTGCTTTGTATTCACTTCTTCCCCGGGGAAACCACGCCTTTCCCCTTTTCCCCATTAATAAACCTTTCACTGCATAACTTCTTTGGAGCTGGTATTCATTGAATTATTGGTCAGAGGTTATCGCCATTAACACAAGCCAGCACAGAGGACTGCACTGCTCCAGCTTAGGTACTAGACTAGCAGTACAGCATGCACTGGTCTCATAGGTGTGTGTATGGTGATGCTTTATATATGTGGTCATACAGCAGGCCATATACGGCATTATAGTGTAGGGACTGTCTTATAATATTTTGTGGATGTTATTTCTTAGGGGCAAGGTAGGCTGTCAGAGTATCTGCTGGTCCACATGTAAGCAGCCACACAATGCTAGCTTTCCACACTGTCTGCAATGAGTGTGCGCAGTTTTTGTATGTGAACTGATGAGAGGCATATGACCGATGTGTCCATTACAGTTGGTAGTGTCACCTGCTCATTATTGGATGTTCCATCTTGCAAAGGAGTTTTTAAACCCCCCCCCCCCCCAATTCCCCATGTTCCCCTTCAGCCCCTTCCTACCCTTCCCCCTATGATTTCCCCTTCCCTCCTTCCTCTAGCAGGCATGCCTAATTCAAGGTCCCATAGCATGTTGCACAGGTCATGTGTCCCTGGAATGCATATAACGGTGGGGCACGATTAGGTTGAAGGTTAAGGCGCTGTTCCTATGACAGGGCTCTCTGACCTAACTCAGCCTGGTAAACTGACCAACATTTCATGCAGTACACTGACAACCCTCTGTGTCCAGAAGGGGCAGGTGCTGGATGGTTGTGGTTGACGGCCCCACTATGCCACACATGATACCCCCAGGGGTGTACATCAGGATGCGGCCTACTTAGAATGCTGAGTCCCATGTCACTAACCACTGGATAATAGTCAGGTCTGCTACTGTACCATGTATCACATATGGAGCCAAGTACATAACACCCCAAATTGCCAGTGGGCTAATGTCTATATGTTTTTGAATTTAGGGGAGCCACCCGAGTGATACCATCCCTGCCAAAGCGCTTCTCGCCATTCCCAACACCATTTCTAGAGCGATAGCTGACATCATCAATTGCTCGCTATCCACTGGCTCTGTCCCCGACACACTCAAACAAGCAGTGGTCAAACCCCTCCTCAAGAAGCCATCCCTAGATCCAAAAGACCCCTGCAAACTTTTGTCCCATATCAAACCTTCCGTTCATCGCCAGATAATGGAAAGAGTTGTTAACTCGCAACTCATGGACTATTTAGAAAACCACGGACATTCTCCATGCTTCACAATTCGGTTTCCGAAAACATCTCAACACAGAGTCCCTTCTGGCTCACCCTTACAGACCACATCCTCATAGGAATGAATAAGGGTAGCAGCTACCTCCTTGCCCTCCTGACATTTCCGCAGCTTTTGATACCATATGTCACAACCACCTTCTAGCCCGTTTAGAAGCCATTGGCATTTCAGGCTTAGCGATTGCATGGCTTAAGTCTTACTTATCTAATAGAAAATTCTCCGTTAAAATTGGCAATGCTATTTCTGCCTCCCACCCCCTGAAACAAGGTGTACCACAAGGTTCCTCCCTTTCGTCTACCCTCTTTAATATCTACCTCACCCCATTATGCCATCTCTTAGCCGAGCTCAACTTAAGTTCTACCTATAATCAGATGATATTCAAATCATAATCCCCATCCCACAATTCCATCCCTGATGCTCTGAAGCACTGGGAATCCTGCCTTGTTCCCATAACGCTCTTCTCACAAACCTCCACCTTGCTCTGAACACAAAACAAAACCGAACTCCTCCTTATTTCCCCCCATCCCCATCCTAAACCCCCCCCTATTTTCCGACCCAACTAAACCCCCCCTATTGCCTGACCCAACTTGCAAATCCAGCATAAATCAATCCTGTGTAAGAGATCTTGGAGTCCTCCTGGATCCACAACTGAACATGAAAAAATATGTGAGCTCCATTCTCAAAGATGGATTCTATAAACTCAATGTCTTAAAAAAACTTAAGCCCCTGCTACACTCTCATGATCTTCGCACCGTGATTCAAACCGCTCTCCTATCCAAACTTGACTATTGTAATTCCCTCTTTCTAGGACTCCCCTATGCGACTATAAAACCGCTCCAGATGTTGCAAAATGCAACCGCCAGAATCATAACTAATACCTGTAAAACAGACCACATCACCCCCATTCTGAAAGACCTGCACTGGCTCCCCATCCCATTCAGAATAACTTATAAAACACTAACCACTATACACAAGTCCATTCACTCTCACAATTCCTTGTGGCTGGATATACCATTCAGTGCTGTGCAACAGAACCGATCCACGAGAACAGTTCACAAAGGAACCCTGCACGTCCCTTCTCTAAAAATAGCACACCTCTCATCTACTAGGGAACGAGCTCTTTCTATCGCCGGCCCCACACGTTGGAATTCCATGCCCATGATGCTACGCTTAGAAACCTGCCCAAATAAATTCAATAAGAAATTAAAAACTTGGCTGTTTCAACAGGCCTACTCAGATTAGTCTCCTTGCTTTCCCTGCCTCCAGGCCCGTCTTCCAGGCTCTTACTGTCCTGTTCATCCTGCCTATTGGTACCCCATTTCCTCTTCCTTGAGGATTTTACCCCCCACATACTGTACTTCTGATCCAAGGCGTTTACACCCCCACTTATTGTACTTCTTGATCCAAGCTTCTACGTTGTGAACCACATGCTCTCTCCTTTTAGTCCCCCTTTTAATACAATGTAATCTCTGAGTATCATCTTCTCTATTCTGTTGCAATTATCATGTTGATTTGTTGTAATTTCAGTTTTGAATTGCTATTTGATTGTGTTATTTATTCTTTCTTTTCAAACCTGTACGATCGTTGCCCAGTTAGCATTGATTCCCCGCCCTTATCTCCTTGTTTCAATGTATTTTCCACTCATTTTGTTTAAAATGTGACCCAGCATGATGTTTCACACTAATGCCGGTATATAAAAGCTATTAATTAATTAAATAAATAAATAGAAAAATAAATAAATAAATAAATGATGAGCAACTTGGACCTGCACCTAGACGACCCCAAAGGCTGTACCGGTGTCTGCGGGTGGTCCCTGACTCGTTGCCAGAGGAGGAAATGAAAGTCAGTGAACACATGGAACAGCCTGCAGAGGAGAAGCAGCAGCGGCAGGGAGAGGAGCCGGAGGACCCACTGGCTGAACTGCTACATGATCGGCGGCAGGACAGCAGTGTGTCGGACCAGCCTGAACCCGACCTGTAGACCAGCCAGGCAGAGAGACTGTTACAGCAGGGCGCCAGCCTCTTGGACGCTATCTCTGGCCTGTCTGATGTGGTGCAGCAGGAAGCGAGTTCCCTCCATGATACCATCAGGGAGGAGAGTCAGGGGATTCAGGCGTGCCTCCGAGACCTTTGCCGGGCTACTGAGGAACAGACGGAGGTTTGGAGGGAGCCGCAGCCACCAGCGGCTCCATGGGCTTTCATGGGGCCCTGGATGCATTACCCTCCACCTTATGGGCTTCCATACCCATGGATGGCACCTGCCCGTGCAGAGGCGCCCGGTGTGGTACCGCCACCTGTGCCTCAGCCTGTTCCAGGCTATCCGTAGATGGCACCACCACCCCCACCTGCACCTCCTGTGATCCTTCCCCCACCAGCACCAGAACTGCTGTTGCCCCTGGCTGTACCATCCTGCAGCTATGACCTGGAACTGCCCCAACCTCCTCTGCCCTCTGAGGGTAGTGTAAGCAGTGGGAGGAGTCCACTGCGCCGGAGCACCCAGTTGGAGCAGTCTAAGCTTCCTGACGGCCATAGGAGAGGACGGCCGAGGAAGTGAACTGTTGCTATATTTCTGTTCTTGCTTTTTACTTTTATTTGATTAGCACTTTTTTGACACACTTGTTAATAAATGCACTATCACCTACTGAAATGGCTTTCTACGAGAATGTTCCTTTCTTGTATTGCCCACCTTTGGCTCAAGCGATGGATTTCTGCCAATTCCTCCACAGTCAGCTGCACGTCCTCATCCTCCTCATTCTCTTCAGGGGCATCCTCTGGTACAGGGATGTGTCTGTTAAGTGCAAGATTATGTAGCATACAGCAGGCTAGGAATATCTCACACACTTTAGGGGGGGGAGTACAAGAGGCAAATGTTCTCTCTATGACAGCCCTGGTCCTACGGTGTGCCCTGTTGTAGCGAGTCTCAGCTGCAGTGTTGGGGCTGGCCATGGGAATCATGAGCCAGGATTTCAGTGGATAGCCTCTGTCACCTGTAGCATAAGAGAAACAATGAAGGTTACATTCTGTCTGTGCTTCATTGGGATACAGCTCACAGGGCTTACAAACAGAATGCCTACAGTGGCACCCTAAATATAAGGGATCTACTAATATAGGTTGAGGCTCACGTGAGCAGTTGGTTAGCGTACTACCTAGGAGCCAGCCCCCAATGACGTGTCGCAGCTGGAACTGTTCATAGATCCTGGATTGAGTGAGAATGTAGGCATCATGAGTTGATCCAGGAAAGCGGGCCACCACATTGGTGATGAGGCCCTTGGCGTTGCACACCACCTGCATGTTTAGTGAGCGGTAGATGGCCTCATTTCCTCCTGGTGCCCTTAGGGCCACGTGAGAGCAATCAATAGCTCCCAAGACTGGGGGGAAGTGTGCTATTTGTTAAAAGTCTCTCATGGTTTCATGCTGTTCCTCTCTTTTGAAGGGGAAGGACATAAAGTGGTGTGTGTGTCACAGCAAGGCAGCCAGGTCCTGCTCCAGACACCTTGATGTGGCAGCCTGAGTGATTCTAGAAGTCACAGCAAGCGGTAGGGGTGTGCATTCGGATTGACCGCATTAGTAAAACGCAACTCATATTTTTTTTTTACTTAAAAATTGATTCGACATAAACGATCGGATTTCCCACATATCGAACATAGATATGTTCGATATGTGGGAAATCGCGATTGTTGAGCCAAAATAAAAATATAAAACCCCCTCACCCTCCTTAATCCCCCCCCCCCCCCGACTTACCACAACTCCCTGGTGATGGAGCGAGGAGTGAGGACGCCATTTCTGCAATCCTTGGCGAGAAGCATGTGACGTCGGCGGCACGTCGAGTGACGCCGGCGTCACGTGATTCCCGGCTCGTTCGCGCCGGACGGCTCGTTCGGCCCAAAAGAACTTTTGGCCAGCTTGGGGGGGCCTCCTGACCCCCCCAAGCTGGCCAAAAGTTCTTTTTGGGCCGAACGAGCCGTCCGGCGCGAACGAGCCGGGAATCACGTGGCGCCGCGTCACTCAGACGCGACGTCACGTGATTCCCGGCAAGTTCACGCCGGACGGCTCGTTCGGCGCGAACAAGCCGGGAATCACGTGACGCCGACGTCACGTGATTCCCGGCAAGTTCGCGCCGGACGGCTCGTTCGGCCCAAAAAGAACTTTTGGCCAGCTTGAGGGGGTCAGGAGGCCCCCCCAAGCTGGCCAAAAGTTCTTTTTGGGCCGAACGAGCCGTCCGGCGTGAACTTGCCGGGAATCACGTGACGTCGCGTCTGAGTGACGCGGCGCCACGTGATTCCCGGCTCGTTCGCGCCGGACGGCTCGTTCGGCCCAAAAAGAACTTTTGGCCAGCTTGGGGGGGTCAGGAGGCCCCCCCAAGCTGGCCAAAAGTTCTTTTTGGGCCGAACGAGCCGTCCGGCGCGAACGAGCCGGGAATCACGTGACGCCGCGTCACTCTACGTGCCACCGACGTCACATGCTTCTCGCAAGGATTGCAGAAATGACGTCCTCACTCCTCGCTCGATCACCAGGGAGTTGTGGTAAGTCTGGGGGGGGGATTAAGGAGGGTGAGGGGGTTTAATTTTTTTTTTTGCACATATGTACATATACCCAACTCATTGGATTTTTTTTTATGTCCATATTGGCCGCAAGTGGGACCCCCCTTTCGGACATAAAAAATATGAACATAAAATTTTGCTCTGCACATCCCTAGCAAGCGGTGTTTGGAAGGTGCCGGTAGCCAAAAATGCCAGGAATGTAGTCACCTTGATGTGTACAGGCAAGGCATGGCCCCTTTGGGTGAGAGGTTGCAGGTCAGCCTCTAACATTTGGCAGAGGGACGGAATGGTCCTCCTTATTAATCTGAAAAGGTGCATTACTTCCTCCTCAGACAAATTCAGAATTGTGTGCAAGTCCTGTAAACTCTATGTAAAGGGTACCGCCTCTGTCTCAGCATTCTTCTCCTCCTCCTCTCTCTTTCTCTTCTGAGCCGTATCGATTGCAGGAGCCATATTGCTGCTGTAAACATGTGTAGACAAGGAATAACCAAAGAATAGCTGTTGACTTTAGATGCTCCTGAGGCAGTCAGCTACCATCTAACGCACATTAACGGTGGCTATGGAAAACGTTTCTACTTTCCCAGTTACCACCGGTTACTCCCCTAAGGCCTCTTCCTTCCACCTTCTGCCCTTCTCCAGAATGTCTGGTCCTTGAGCGATGAGAGCCAGCAGCCGCAGACCCTTCACTCGTCGCTTGCGCACACAGGCAAGCAGTAGTAAATATACGTGCGGGACCTTGGCAGCACGCTGGTGGATTTATGCGCGCTGCTTATAAAATACGTTTTACGCGCATATGTCCGGTATCCGCCCCGACACGCCCTTTTGCTATTTGCATAAGGTTGTGCGCGCAGGGTC